>NC_133010.1:27885781-28185781 GCF_048564905.1 Vicugna pacos
GGGAAACTGGTTATGGTTTTGGTTGGGCTGAGAACACACAATTTTTCCCACTTAAAATAATGGCACAGAGGCTCCTGTTTTCCAGAAATGCACTACCCCTGTGTCTGTAGGATGGGGTGAGTGCCAACGCTGTTGGGTGCTGTTCTCACTCTAAGAATGCAGCTCCACAGAAGGAAGGACTGTTCTCAACTTGTGATACAGCAGAGTCTTCTTTTTTTTTTTTCACCTAGTTGGGCCCAAGGAAGCTATGTCTGTATGATAACCTGCCAAGTAGGACCCGGCAGGCCTTCCTCTGCATTCGCACAACTTAGGCCCTCAGTGGCAAGGACGCCACCTATGGGCCTTGCCTGTGGAGACTGCGGGGCACACACCTCCCAGCAGGCGTCCTGCACCCTGTGCAGATGGGGAGCAGGATCCACAAATCCGACTTCTGTGAATCCAGACTGTGTTCTCCACTGCCAGCCATCTGTCTGAGCTCAGGAACGTGCAGAGCGAGAGCCCCAGCACAACAGAGTAAGCTCACACCGCGGACAGAGCGGTCCCCTGGCCGGGACTGTGAACACGGCTGGTCTGGAAACCCAACACCTCTGAAACACTACGGATGTGGATTCAACCATCCATCCTCCAGCTCACCCCAGACGGGGCACTAGTCAAAAGCACCTGAGAATCTCACTACTGAGAAAGAGAAGGTAACTTACAGCAGTGTATCTCCTGACTTACAAGTGGCATGTTCAAGGAGAAAGGAGGAATAAACAAACAGCCTTATGCTTTAACCTGCAGTCTAAAACCACTGAAACCATGAGGAGTGGCACTGCTAAGTCAACACAAAATCTTCAATACATATGTCACACCACATTCCCTACGTGCTGCAGTCGGCTACCTTTCATAAAACTTCAGGCAATTGTTGTATCGGGGAACACAGAAGTGAGGCTGTGATGTACAGGAGACCTCAAGGATTTTCACAGCACATCCCAAGATGCCAGTGTGACAAATACGACTACACAGTAACATTTCCACAACAAGCCTCTCTGACCAAAAGGAATGAGAAAAGTCAATCAGAGGTACTGAGCCGAGGAAGTAAAAGAGCTCAGCCACTTTTCTAAGCGACCGCACCTCAGGGAACCAGCTTCAGCACGTGTTACTGAAAGCCCTAGAAATGTAATTTTTCAAATCAAAAACCAAGTAGTTTACACATCCATATGGATTCAAAACTCCAAAAGCACCGGGCATTTTATATGATTTTTTGGAAAAAGACTTCTTTCTTCTTCCAAAAGAATTAAATAGAAATATTCATTTAAATATCTCCTAGTTTTATTAAAGGCAATTATTAATTACACTGTGACAGCAGTGTGCACACTACGCAGCTACACAAACGGCAGGTGTTCACACTGCTTACTTTTGGTGAGTGGGCTTCTGTCTGTCGGTACTGGCTGCTTAGGGCTGAGAGCTCTTTGAGGTTAGCGATGTCATCCCACACCAGGGGACACCTTCACCTAGTGAGTAGCCAGCCGACAGGGGCCCACGGCAGCTCACGACCCGCCGAGCCGACCGCAGCAAGCCCCACCTCCCGGGCGCACTGCCGCCGTGACCCTACCTCGTGCTGTCCTCCTCCAGGGCGTCCTGAACTTTGGAGGACAGCCCTGTGTGTCCGTCACCGGCCAGCTTTCCTTCTTCCAGGCCTACCCTGTTCCCATTATACTTCTCAGTCATCACTTTGGTTGGCGAATGATCGAAAACAGGACACAAGTCTTCCTTCGAAAGTTCTTTCCACCGTTTCTGTGGAGGCAGGAGAAATGAGAGACAAACGCAATCACTAACATTTTGTTTTCCTTAAATAAAAAACTTATGAACTGAAATTCTATATTTAACTTTCGAAAACCCCAGGATCACATACAAATGAAAAAGAAGAAGGCATTTTACCGTAGCACTTCTTCTAGACACTTGTACTTCAAGTCCAAAACTAAGTAACAACAAAGCATTTACCAGGCATGCTCATCAGCACGCAGCAGAATCGGAACACCTGGGACTCTAACCCACGTGAGACAACTCCTCTAGGACCTCAGTGAAACACTAGGAACAGGAAGGGGGTTTCAGCCACGTCAGACTGTGGTGTGAACTCTGGAAGTGTGACCAACAGGGCACGCAAGTGTGGTCCGGTGTCCCCGTGTCTGCTGCCACTGTCCAGCTGCATGACAGCCCAGTGCCAGGACTTCAATCTGACAGTCCCCACCAGGTACTCCAACAGCCCAGGCAGCTGGTCCAGTGTGGGCATGGGGAAGACTCCTCTCGCATGCCTGGACTTCAGAGCAGGCGGGATCTGGACCAAAATGAAGAGGCGTCCTATTTCTTCCTATAAACAGAAACACTACACACCTCGGGACGCGCTGTGATTAATGAGGTGACCTGTAAAAGGGGTCTACCTTCCCCGACGGCCACCATCCCAGGGGCAGGCAGGGGTAGCAGGGGTGCAGAGTACAGCTGAGCCCCTCGGGATGAAGGCAGACACACGGCACAGGCCGGGCAGGGGCCGGGGTGGGGGAGACATGGAGACTTGACAGGGCCACAGGCTCTCCATGTCCTTCAAGGGCCGGGGACACATCCATCTCCCTGCCAGCAACAACGGGGGCCGAGGTGGCGGCTGTGACAGCCGATGGTTCTGACTGCCTATGCCTCTGACACCAGCATCAAATGCCCATTCGGTACAGACAGGAGTGGCCCTCTTTGAAAACCCTACCCTGCAAGTGTGGAGTCTCGGATCTCATGAAGAAAAGGTTCTCTGCAACTTACTGCCGGAGGATTTTAATGATTCTGAACAGCGACAGAACAATGCAAAACCTGTGGAACACTCACTTGCAGGAGCTATGCTGGTGCCAACGGACACTAGTAAAACAATCTCTGTGTATGTAGATTTTACAAATCCCTGGAAAGTCACTGAGACACGACACACTGGTTTCTGACTTGGCTCATGGTACAAAAGAGGGCTGTGAAGGAGGCATTTACCATCACACCCCACCTTCCCCGACACAGCTCTGCTACGAGGCTGCACAATTAATCTCTCTTTCTGTTTTCTGGTAGTCGACTCACAGAAGATAAAGTTCTGTAATTCATCGTATCTGGAGGACTGTGACTAGTACAGTTTGGTTTGAAGAAGGAAAGCATGGGGCTGGCCTGAGAGGTGAGACCCGGAAGCAAGCCAACGACAGGGAGAAACCCTGCCCTGGAACTGAGAACCCGGTGGAGCGAGCGATCCCGAGCAGGGACCCGACCGGACCTCACCCACATCCAGAAGGAATATTGTGGCAAGAGCTGAGAACCTTCTGCAATGAAACCAAGAGTAAGATGCTTCTACTTGAGACGATTGTGTCAATTTTCTTCCTTCTCATAAAAAAAAAAAGTTTACTCAGTCCAAAGAGCACTTTTGATGCTGAACAAAATGCTGGCGGGGAACAAGACGTGTCCTGAGCACGCACAGCATGCCGCCTGCTCTGCCGCCTCCCCACACAGCCTGGGCCCTCCGGGAGGAAGCACCCCTGTCCAGTGAGCTGCAGGGCAGAAGCTGAACCCAGGTGGTCTGGCCTGCCTGCGCTACAGACCCTCGTGATTATTTATATCTCCGAAAAAGTCATCAATTTTAGGCAGCAGGCGGTTTAGGGAAGTACCCAGTGAAAACGTTCATCTGTCCCCAGGAAGTGCGCTGGTCAATTCCTCACTGAGGTCTAGTTACAGCAACTCAACCTTATACTTTGACAAAACTCAGCACTGTCAACGAACAAGACGATGCCAGAAACCAAGTCTCACTGGACCACTTCCCAGAATATGCAACAAATCTGAAACCTGTCAACACGAAAAGCCTCACTGGGCTCACACGGGCACCTCTCACCTGCGGCCCACTGCTGACTATGGCAGCGTGACCTAACAAACTCTATTTTCCAAAAGGAAAAAGAAAGAAAAGACACTGGGGGAGAGGAGGGAGGCAGATTTAATGCTAGTGAATTTATAAAAGAAAAACAACAATGTCCTGTTGCTACGTCTCTGGGCAGCCAACTCGCCCAACCTTGCTCCCCCAGGACACACGCAGTTTAGGCTAGAGTCACTGGTGAGGTGGATCTGCTGACGGCTGAGGCCAGGGAGGGACACCGTGCTTGGCGACAAGCTGTCCAGGCTCCGCTCGGACACTCAGACTGAGCTGTCCACCATTCCCAGTAGCCCAGATGCCCCTGCTGCAGCACCACGGCCCACGTGCCACCGGTAACCCCACCCCACCCGTTTCGCACTGAAGGAAGCCCCTGGAAGGAGCTGCAAAGTGATGTAAGTAGACTCAAACCCCACTGAAATTCGTTTAAAGACAGTGTATCATTTACTTATCACTTCATTAGTAACGTCAGTTACCAGCTGGAGATCTTACACCACCACTTCCAAAGGAGCAGATTGGATCGTTCACTCTGCGAGGTTTGCCATCATCACCCACCCCGGGGGTTTGCTGAGAAAGACGCAGCAACACCAGCAACCACACTGTTTTCTCACAACCTCGTGCCAGCAAGACGAAAGGTCAACAGTATCACTGCTAGAGACAACGAGAAACGCGCTCTGCTCACCTGGGCAGGCTCAGGCCACTGGAGGTTTCTGGGGATAAACACACGTGACTGTAGTCACACACGTGTATTTACTGCTTTCAGATCCTGCCAGGTTCTAAATCATCGTCCGTCCACATATGCCAGAAATCCCAGCACAGAACTGTATCCAATAATGAAACCATCACTCGCATCATACAAATGTGCGTAAAGACGGAAGGTGAGGACAGGTGACCCGGAGGGAAGAGAACCAGACTGCTTGGTCCGGGTGCTACGGGAGCTCGCTGGTTCAGAGGGCGCCCCTCGCCCCACTCCACCATCTCACACTGAAAGCTTCCTTCTTTCTTCTTACAAATATTAATTTCCCCCAAAAATCAGAGGCAAAGAGGAGAGAAAGAAGAATCCTTTTTTCATAAATTGGCCATCACACCGTGAGACGTCAAATGAGACACTTCTATCGGCATAGGACAGACATAGTCACACGGTTTGGGGTTTCTACATTGACAAAGTAATTCCATCTCTGTAACAGTAAAGTTTTATGACTTTAGATTTCAGGGAACTTTGTTTCTCTTGGATCTGTGTTCTAAGATAAGGCTTGAGAAGAGCCTGGCCAATGAAATGTCACGTGACCTGCACACAACTCACGTTTCTAGCAGCCATGTTTTAAAAAGATGAACTTAATATTTCCTATCAAGTTACCCAGGACAGTTTTCACAGAACTAGAACAAATAATGCTAAAGTTTATATGGAATCACAAAAGACCCAGAATTGCCAAAGTATTACTGAGGAAAAAGAACGAAGCTGGAGGAATGACCCTCCCAGACTTCAGACAACAATGCAGAGCTGCAGTAATCAAACAGTGTGGTACTGGCACAAAAACGGACACTTGGAGCAGTGGGACAGAATCCAGGGCCCAGAAACAGTTTATTTAACTCAATATATTTTTTAAAAATACTGTCATTTGAACATATAATCAGTACCTTTTAGAATTCTTGAGATATTCTACACCTTTCCTCTCTGTATCTAACCTTCAAAATCTGGTGCATTTCACGCTTTAAGCGTAACTTGATTCAACTCGCCATGTCTCAAATACTCAACAGCACGTGTGGTTACCGGCCACGGTGTGAGACAGACAGGCGGACCCGCGCACGTGACACACAGCCCTGAGAGGGTGCACACGTGCCTCAGGGTGAGTCAGCAAAAGGGCTTCCCTTCGTTCATCACACACCTCCACATTCTCTGAGTTCTTTTATAGTCAACATGCACTCATTGATTATTTAAAGTAAGAAGTTTCACAGCACCACATAAATTACCGGTGCCTTGCTCAGATCACATCTGTGGAAACTGGCCCTCCAAGCAGGCAGCAGGCATTTCTGACCCTGAGCCCTGAAAACTCTCGTCTCCCAAATCCCGTCTGGATGTGGGCGGAGAATGCGTTGGGCTGAACGGGGCACTAGAGATGTTAGACTGAGGACCCAACAGCCACACCAGACCAAGAAAGTGGGGAAGAAAAAATTCTCCCCAGCCATCACAATGTGGACCACAAAGAAGCAGGTCCGTAAAGCGCATCTTGGTGGTGGAAGAGGTCCTCAAAGGAAGTACGTATATATTCTAAAACATTTAAAGAGGAGGGAAGGATATGCTCAAGGGACAGCACACATTCCCTGCAGCTACTCAGTCCGTGAGAACAAAAGGAAACAGACAACCAAGCAACCAAGGTACACGGGGAAAACTCCAGAGTTCAATGGTAGAAGCTGAGGTTTTAAAAGAGAGAGATTTTCCTAATCGTCAACATCTGAGACAACTTTTACTTCTAAATCTCTGTTCACTGCCAAGCAAACCCAGCACACCGCAGGCCTGACTTCTGGGGGAGAGTCCTGTGGGCTTACACTTCCACACACCAAGCATTTTACAGACTGATGGCACTGCGTAACCTCACGCTTCTCTTTGTTAAAAATTACTCTTTAATGCGGAAGATTGGGGGGGGGAACCTTTAAAATAAACTTACAAAAAGTTACTGATAAGTACAATAGATTATCTTGAGTAGTTACAAAAACACCAATGATCAGAACAAAAAAGTTAGCTACTGATAAACAGATCTGCTTAAGAAAATTCTCCTGCCTTTGGAAGGCATACAACACTTACCTATTTGCACTTACTCCATCATGACAGGTGGGGCGATCTAATTATAGAAGAAGGCTTGTTCAGAACACTCCTGTTCCAGCTAGTGACCACAGAGGTTAAAAAGCTGGGAAACAGTTCATTTAAGGGAAACGTCAAGAAAATTCTGTCGCTACGCCCACCGTTACAGGATCAGGTCACACAAGAAACGGGTTGGTTGCTGTCACTGCTCTTTCTGTTTACGCTTTACATTAGCACGTGACGTAAAACTGATCATTTCTAGTAACGAGCCTTTGAACTCAGCTTTTGCGAACGTGGAGTAAAAGTACCTTCACAAGAATAAAGTCGCCAACCACAGAAAAATAACACTCTCCTGAAATTTCATTATGCTCGCCCCAAGTACTCAAATACTCAAGTTGCCTGCTCGCTGTTATAAAAAAAATGAAAAAACTAAGTATTTTTGTTTGTATAACCCCCGGTCAGGTTTTTAAGGGGGCAAAAGTACCTAAATTTTCTGGTTATTTTAATGATTAAATGCTTGAACCATGCATGCGTGAAAATTTTACGTGTTCTGAGTAACAGGCAAGATACAACCTGAGGCTGAGGCATATCTGAGGAGCTAAGCGTAAACTCTGCAACGTGCAGGTGGCCAGCTTCAGTCATCGCGTTGCTTTTCAGAAGGAAGGGATGAGGCAGGTGCTGGAGTGCAGTGCGGTTACCTGATGCTAGTCAGACCTGACACACAGGTACCACATCTCCCCTGAAAGAGTTTACCTGTATATTTGAGTCTCCTTTTAGAAGCTTTGCTCCTTCTATTATAGTCATGTATGAGAATCTGAGCTGATCTGGTGTCTGAATCAGTCCCATTCGGTATTTTCTCATATTCAGTAACAGCTGTTTAATGTTAATATCATCTCCTTTTTCCATCTGCAAGAAAGGTAAAAATTATTCAAGCATTCTGTTGTTAAGAGTCCAGGAAGAGTGCCAGACATTCTGCTGTGCACCAGATGTGCTCTTGAAGAGCTGGGGATGGTTCCACAGCAGCCGCCCGCCTGACCCGTCCAGCAGGTCCTGCAGCTGGTTCCCTGCTGACTCCAAACCAACCCAGGAATTTCGTTCCCTTCAGCTAGTGGTCAAAGGAAGGATTTATGACCAATGCGGCTTCTGCACTGGGATCAGTGCTCATTTTTTTCCCTCTTGTGTATATATGTGTGTATGTATATGTATACATATACATATATATATACACACACACATACATAAAATATACTTTACTGAAGTATAGTCAGTTTACAATATTGTGTCAGTTTTTGATATACAGCATAAATGCTTCAGTCATACATGAACATACATATACTCGTTTTCATATTCTTCACCATAAGTTATTACAAAATACTGAACATAGTTCCGTGCCGTACAGTATGAACTTGTTATTTATCTATTTTATATATAGTTGTTAGTACCTGCAAATCTCAAACTCTCGATTTATCCCCTCCCACCCCCTTCCCCCCTGGTAACCGTTAATTTGTTTTCTATGTCTGTGAGTCTGTTTCTGTTTTGTAAATAAGTTCATTTGTGTCCCTTTTTTTAAAATTCCATATATGAGTGATAAATGGTATTTTTCTATTTACGGTTTACTTCACTTGGAATGACAGTCTCCAGGTCCATCCACGTTGCCGCAAATGGCATTATTTTATTCTTTTTTATGGCTGAGTAGTATTCCATGGTATAAATACACCACAGCTTCTTTACCCAATCATCTGTCGATGGACATTTCAGTTATTTCCATATCTTGGCTATTGTGAATAGTGCCACTAGGAACACTGGGGTGCAGGTGTCTTTTTGAATTAAGGTTCCCTCTGGATATATGCCCAGAAGTGAGACTGCTGGATCATACAGGAAGTCTATTTTTTTTTCTTTGTCTTTTGAGGAATCTCCATACCGTTTTCCATAATGGCTGCAGCAAACTACATTGTCACCAACAGTGTAGGAGGGTTCCCTTTTCTCCACAATCTCTCCAGCACTAATCTATCGTTCATAGACTTTTTGTTTTGTTTTGTTTTGTTTTGTTTCATTTCAATTAAAGTACAGTCAATTATAATGTATCAATTTCTGGTGTACAGAACAATGTCTCAGTCTTGCATGTACAAGACTTCTTGTTTTCATATTTTTTCCATTAAAGGTTATTATAAGATACTGAGCATAGTTCCCTGTGCTATACAAAAGAAAAATTTTTAATCTATTTTTATTTATAGTGGCTAACATTTGTAAATTTCAAACTCTCAAATTTATCCCCTCCCACTCCCTTTCTCCAGTAACCATTAAGATTGTTTACTAAGTCTGAGAGTCTGTTTCTGTTCTGTAGGTGAGTTCACAGTGTTCGCTCATGCACTTTTGAATGCTGGCCATTCTGACGGGTACGAGGCGACACCTCACTGTAGTTCTGATTTTGCGTCTCTCTGATCCTCAGCGATACTGAGCATTTCTTTGTGTGCCTGTCGGCCGTCCGTGTGTCCTCCCTGAAGAACTTCTGCCCCTTTTTGGATTAATGCTCTTCTTTAAAGGAGGTCTTGGCAGGAGTAAACCTTTCTGCTAGTGCCCTTCCACCTTCACGGCTGGGACCCCCCATGGAAAAGCCAGACCCCCGGTGCAACGGCCCCCTACCCCAGCCGGAAAAGACAAAAGAGAGGCAAAAACACAGAATCCAGTTTCAACACTTACCATTAACAGAACAGACACCAGAGCTTTTAAGCATGTGGAGGTTCACCTCAGCGTGACAACGCACGTCTGACTGAAGCACCCAACAGCAGGCAGGGTGAAAAGTAACACAGTGGACACGCTGAGAGACCCTAGAAGTTCCTGACACCCACCCCGAGTGAGGAACACGGACACCCAGAAAGAGGAAAGGCACAGGCCGGGGCCGGGCAGGGCTGGTGGGGAAAGAACACGGCCCTCGGGCACAGACAGGAGCCTCACACACTTGCTGAGAACTCAGGAAGCAAGGGGTGTAAATGTGTTATTTAATTCTCATAACAGTCCGGGGGGGACACCACCATCATTATTACCCTCAGTCAGAAGGCCAAAAAGGAACGCACTATTACCTGCCAGCTCCTCTGTGAGAAGCTGCGGGGCGGGGGAGAGAGAAGGTGCTGAAGGACCCAGCACCTACACAATACAAGCTGCCAGGGAAAGCCTCGCTGGAGGCCGCCAGAATCACCTGGGCCACAAGCAAGGCAGCTGAAATGACGTACGTGAGATTCTCGGCTTTTTCTAAAAGGCAGAAGTTCAGTTCTGGATCCCTGCCATCAGAGCGTGCTCCTGCCAGCAGAAACAGCAGGAAGGTACAAGGCTGAAAGGAGACCGCCGGAAGCACTCACCAGAACCAGGCAGGTGTCCACCAGAGAAAAGGTGCCTGACCGCCCGATGCCGGCACTACAGTGGATCACCGCAGGCCCGTGTTCCGGGTTCAAGGAGCCAGACTCTCGCACTTTAAATAAGAAATTGAGAAACGAAGCTGGTGATTCAGGGACTCCGAAATCTGGCCAGGTAGTATAATGAAAGTGAGATATTGTTCTGGTTTCACCACTCTAAAAAGCGAAAATCAAGGGGAAGTGTTAGTTCTAAGTTTTTTCTTCTAAAAACCTACTGCAGAAAGATGTGTTTTGTGTGACGCTATCAACCCTTATGACTTTTTCATTTGGTTTTTGATAATCACTTACACAAGTTTAGGAAGACTTTCTTGAGGAGAATTTGGAATATATTCCAAATTGCTAACACTTCTGTAACACGTACTATGTAGGCATGCTCTAAGCCTTTTATATGTTAACTCAATCCATACAACAATCCTATTAAATCCATTTTCCAGGTGAGAAAACTGAGGCAAAAGGTTACGTGACTTCCCCAAGGTCGCACGATCAGAAAACTGCAGAGAGCCAGCATTAGGGTAGCATCTGAGTCCATGACCACCGACCTGCACCACCCATGTAGCCAGGATGTTCCGTAATTCATATGCCATGAAAAGGGATTCTTTTTCTATTCTTAAACATTTCTACCAGAACAATTTTACACTCTTTAATGGTTTCCTTTTTAAGAGCTATCTTTTAAATTCTGCTACACAGACACAGAGAACAACTCAAGAATTAAAGAAAGTCTTTGCATTTTTAACAGAAATTGCTCTTCTCACTCCTGCTTGTCCCCAAGGCAGTATTTCCGACCCTAAAGCCAGTCACATGCTTCTGCTGGCGCGCTGAGGGTTCCACCCACATGCGGAGCGGTCCCCGTCACTTCCGGGGTACCCCAATGACCCTGGCTCCTGACGGACTCGCTGTGAAAATGCTCCTCAGCTCTGCCAGCCGGCTGCTGCCCAAGCAGCACCTCTCTGCCCCGCACCCTCCATCCCTGCAAGCGGAGCACGTCTTTCACCTTTTCTCAGTTTTAATTATAGGACTGTTTTGGAGGGAGGAGCCACAGAAGCAACATAAAAAACCCTGACTTTTTAATGGTTATGAGCTGAAGACTGCTATTGCTAACAGCACTCTCCTTTCAATACAAATTTTCAAAATTATAGTTAACATTCGTTTTTTTTTAATCCATTTTCCCTTTTCAGTAGAAATTAAGACTCCTAAGTCCCCAGACTCAGTTACATGAGGTACAACACTGATAAGATACAGTGCAGAAGTTCAAAAACATTTTAATTATATACTTTTAGTGACTAATTTTTCTTGACGTCCAGGTTTCATCATTTCAAACACACCGTGACCCACAGGCTCCCAACATACTCAAGGCACCAGAAGGTCTTCCGACTACCAACTGCTCCTTGTCTTGACGGGGGACGGTGCTGGCACAACCGAACGCACCATCAAAACTCAGAACCATCCACCAAAGAGAATGTACCCCACTGTTGCAAAAAGGAGAATTAAATTTACCGTATTAAAGCAGCATTTAACACATTTCAAATGAAGAAGGCAAAGCCAGGGCTTCCTGCTAGGAAGCCCTGAAGGAACAAGCCAGCACCCACCCAAGAGCAGTCTCAGGATCCCCCAGTAGCCCAGGCAGAGTGCCCTCTCGATGGGCCTCAGGCTCCGGCGGGCATTCCTAACCCTCCCCGCCACTGCCCGGCTGCAGCCACCGCGCACAGTGGGGCCACGCGTGGTCTGGGTGGACCTGCACCACCTCCGGGCTTGCAACCTGTGCTAACCCCACCAGGCCAGGCCACTGCTTGCTTTTTCTTTGTATGATTCTGGCTCAAGACTAGTGGCCTGTCTATTTTTTTCAAATTCAGGTCACACTGTCTGGGATGCTCAAGGCCAGTTCCCAGAAACACTCCCACTGTTTCTATAATACAGTCTTCCCCACTAATAGATTTTTGAAAATCAGTCTTCTTCCCCGACAGGGCCAGACACTAAAGAACTTCCTAGAGGTTAATTCCTTATTAATTCACTCCTAATGAAACAAGACTGGAAAATCAGAGCTCACAAAAATCATTTAATTCTCAAAGGACCGTACAAAGTACTCAGATCCATGTGGCTACATAAAGAACAGTTTACGTGCATCACTGGACCCCTCTGCCTCTTCTCCTGCAGGGAAGAAATGAGGGGGGAGAGGTTCTAAAGGAAAGAGCACTAAAACAAAATTCACCTTTACTTCACAGTCTCTACCCTCAGACCAGACGATTTTTGACCAACTCCTGGTTTCAAACCTGTGGGTCACCTTTCCTCCTCCTGTGAGGCCTCGTCTCATGGCTGCCCCGACACCCACACGCCCGAGGCACATCCCTTCCATGCCAGCCCCACCGCGTCACTCCGCACATGCCTGCCCAGAGCTGTCAGCGGCTCACCGTCCTCCTTGGGGAAAGTCTCATTTACATTGTTTTGAAGAATTCTAACTTTAAAGTCCTTGAGTAAGATGACAAGCTCACACTATGGGAGGAACAGGTTTCAGGAGGTCAGGAGCAGACGCACAAGCTGGCAAGGCTGGACGCGAATCCAGGCTGGCCTGATTCGGAAGCCTTCTCTCTTAATCCCAAGTAATTTTAATAAATTATTTGTAATCCTCAAGTATCAACCTGAATGTTAATACTACTAGTTTCTAGGGTTTCTTGAGAGTCCTCAGAGACCTACCACACACAGGAACAACATCCACAAAGGCACAGCTACGGTTATGCGCCACGACAGGTATCACTGAGACACGCGGGCTGTCCCAAACTCCAGATCTAACGGCAAAGAATCATCCCTAAAACCACCAGAGGAAGCCCTATCTTTTGGGCATGAAAAGTCTTACATTGGTATTTCCTAACTGCAGAAGGTGAACTGTGTAGTAGGACTTCACATCTTCTGACAAGAACTTCACGCTGAATCCTGTTTCCTTAAACAGCATCTCCTGGTCGTCTTTTGTTGGCCAGTACTGTGCACATTTAACCTAAATGTAAGAATATGCGTTCAGCTTTTTTTTGTTTATAGACATTATGAAGCCATAAAAAGCTGGAAAAGAAAACAAACCACACGTACACAGCACATATGTTTCAAGTACCCAAATCTAAGAACAGTCACACTGCATTCAATGCTTAATGTATTTTAATACACCTTATAAAAGCAGGTTTGCAAAATGTTCCTATAACTTATACACTAAAAAATCGTATGTCAAAAAAAAAATACACCGATAGCATGTTCATAAAAAACCCAGTTGTCATTTCTGAAGCAGGAAACCCCGTATTTTAACATCACACTGCACCCATTCTACATTTCTAAAAATGCCAATCTCGTGTAAGAATCTTGTCTTCACACAGGATTGAAAAGGCTTTATTTCGCAAGTATTTCCCGCAAAGACCTGCCAATCTGCTGTAAAGAGGACACATCCAGAGACAACGCTGCATGTTCACTCACTAACAGGAGGTCGGGGAGAGGCAGGCAAGCCTCTTTCACCTGGACGTGCTGCACTGGGCAGAACTACTGACACAGAATTCACGTTTGTGACAATGAAAGCATCTTCCCGAGAGCCAAATTATGCAGCCAGCAGGCTGAGGTAAAGCGAGATTCAGAGTCATTTCATTAGGAAAAAACACCACAAAAACACCCTTGTAAAGCATGGCCATTCTCCTTTTCCAAAACACAAAGAGCTACAAATGGCAAGTAAGACGCCTCCAAAACAAATGGACACTATGAACCGATACATCAAGAGGTGCTGGAAAAATGACACAAAAAGTGAAGGAGCACAAACCAGAATCAGAACAGCACGGAAATGAGACGACAGAGGGGAGAACGAATCAGAAATAAAGGAAGACACCATTTCAGAGAGACTAATTAGCTCAAGGAACAGGGATGTGAATAAACACAACAAACGATGCTTCGGGAGAAAGGAGAAAAGGGGACGTTTTCTAAACAAAGAAGAAGTGAAGATACGAACAGGGTTGGGTAAAATGCGACAAATATAAAAACAGGCACAGGAAACCTAACACGTGTACAACCGAAGGGCCCAAAGGACAAGCAAGGGGCAGGACAAAGCTGGCAGGCGCAAGTCAATCAACTTTTCTTTAAAGGAAACACAGGAAATCACACACTGAAAGAGCACATTCTGCACCCAGAAACACTAACCCAGAATGGCCAACACGGACCTATTTTGACGAAGTCAGTGGGATTTGAGGGAAGAAAATCCTTCGGGTTGTAACTAAGGTAAAAGGACAAGTGACTTACAAAGGAAGTAAGGTAAGACGTCCACCTGACTCTGACGGTCGCCAGAAGGAAGTGGAGTCACACATTTAAGTTGTTCAAAGAAAGGCAAACATGAGCTGAGGAGCTTACACCTGGCAAAGACTCGAGCACCAACACGTAGGACGTCAGGACACGGTGCCTACGAGCCCTTGCCGAGGCTCCTTTAGGGAGTGAGCTGCGCCAGAATGACACACCGACAGACACACAGGTACAGGAAGAACTCAGGTCCAAAAGGGAGACGAGAGAGACTATGTTATAAACTCTGACAACAAGGGTACAAAGTACAACCTAAAAAAAGAGAGAGGATGGGAAAAACAAAAAATTACAAATTTTTCAGTGGTTATTTTGGTGCCAGAGTTGATTTTGTCATTGTGAGTATTTTCGGTGCATAATATGGGACAAAGAAAATGAGACACCCTACGCCACTCCGCATCCTGGTCTTTGGGAACCAGGCTCACAATGTGGAGAAAGAAGCAACAGACACGAGTTAGGAAGGGTGAGGCCAACCCCTGGTCCTATACTTAGATGGGAAGCATCAGTATGGACACTTGTGTGCGATCTTAGCACACACACATACGTTTCCTTAACTCTGTTCACTGAAAGGCTCTAAAACCAATGACCAACCTGGCAGCAATTAACATCCCAACTTCTGGTGTGATCATGGAACACCATTGCCCGTTAAAAGAAGCCAAGGCTCCTTGAAGAAATGGCTGATTCTTTAAGAAGAATGTAAGAGGTGCCTGCAACACGGAGTCATTCCAGACAGCAAAGAAGCTACTGAAGGGACAATCTGACCACAAATAAGGACAATAACTGCAAAGGAATTAATCGAATCAAATATGTTTAAATTCATGAGTTCATACTAACGGATCCCCTCCCACCTCTGCCCCTGCACCAAGCAAACCTAAGTGGTCACATGCTGAGGACACTAGGGAATCAACTTGTTTTGAAAACGGCTTTTCCTATAACTAGAGTGGAGGGTTTTTTTAAAAAGAAGTATTCCAAGCAAAACTCAAGAAGTTACAGAACTAGAATAGCACTATTTTATAACCTCTAATTAATTAGGGAACTAATGAAGCACTGACCAGCAACGGCTGCTAACATCATGGTAACACGCCACCACCCATGCAGTCACCTCCCCCCAAACAGCGAAGCCTGAATCTTACAAGCGTGTAGGCGCAACCACCGTAAGTATGATTTTTAATGGCTTAAGCGCCAGTAGTGATTTATGAAGATTTTTAAAACCTGTCACTTTACCAAACTTCCAAGATTCTGATAATAAAGATTCTAACAGAGCCTAGGGATTCCAAAGATCTACGTATCCATGTATCAGTACTAGTCAGTATTTGTCCCATTGTACCTATATTTTGCAGGGCAGCGGTCTGCAACTGTTACTTAAATATTTAAAGTAAGAAAGGAAAAGGATACATCGGTTCTTCTGGACAGAAAACACCCTAACTACTAGCCTTTAGCAATTAAAGGTCAAAACCAATGAGTGAATATCCCAAAGCAAACGAAAAGGTCTGTAAATCAGCACTCACAGGCAGTGCTAAGCTGTAAACACTGAGCGTTACTCACCGACTCCTTCTCCACAATCCGGTTTAGCATGACAACTGCTTTGGTCTTCTGCTGCCAAACCATGAGCCAGAAATGACAGCCTGTGTTAGGAAGAGGACCCTGTAAGAACGAAGGAGAAAAAGCAGGTAAGAGAAAGGGGCCAGGCTCCCAGGAGACTCCTTCAGGTGCGCTTCTTGTGTGAGGACAGTGTACTGGGTCATTATGAGAAAATCCAGACTTCAAACCCACCTGGATGAAAAAACAGGTCTGTACTAGTTAGGATTACTGATTATCAACAATCAAAGCTGACTTTTATTTACTTAGGCAGAAAGAAACTTTTGCAGGCTATCAGGTGGCTTTCAGAGTTAGGGCTGGGAACCAGGCCTGGGTAGGAACAAACATCAAGACAGGACCTGCCCTAGGAGTGTGGGCCTGGGATAGCGCCCTGGCCCTGTCACCACAGCAGCTGCTCTGCTGGCGCTGCCACCCTAAGGCGGCCACAGTGCCCGTGCGTAACCCATGGCCGACCAGAGCCAGAGTTGCAGGCGGGGATATCTACTGGTCCTGTCCTGTCTGCAAAGGTGACTTCTGTCCCCTGGAGCCCCCACATCACAAAGAGGGGGCCGCCTCCCACGGTCGCGGCTGTCCTGCAAAAGAGGACGTTTGTGCCAGCACCGGCCAGCAGCCCACCCGAATCAGCTATAGAAGGGTTTCCAGAAAAAGCAGAGATTTCAAAGCACCTGAAGCACTATGGAACCGTTCAGCTACAAAACCACAGAATGTGTAACCTCAAAAGCAGCCTTAAAGGGGCAACGTCAATACCAGAACAGCGCCGTGAGGGGAAGTAAGATCCTACTATGTACTTCCAACGACCTTCACAATCTGCAGGGCAGAAGAAAGGCCACATGAGACATGAAAAGGCCACGTGTGCGTTGTAACTAACTGTAAGCCAGGAGGTAAAAATGGACGAGGTTTCACTGCAAAGCGACTCTGCCTGCTCCCAGATTGAGCGCGGGGCAGGGCAGTGAGAGCGGGACACCGTGGCCAGGGGCCCGCAGCTTCAGCGCCCCACACCCCACCAGGTAATTCAAGTGGCTGCAGTGACAGCAACTGTAAAGACTATCTGAACTGGGAAACTCGAAGCATCTAAGTTATAAAAATGCTAGAAGTGGGTCGAGAACCCTGAGAAACTAACCCTCACTCAGTGTGTGCTGCTCACCGCACCACCTGCTTCCAAACCAAAACGTGTGGAAGTGGAGACAGCAGTGAGAAATCCCCAGTAAAACGGGGTTCTTTCCAGTCCAAAGAGCAGATGTCATCAGCTGATCCATGAAGTCACTCCTTAGTGTGCGCACGTGCACACACACACACACACACACACACAAACCCCATCATGGTTCTGAAAGGGGAGGGGGTCCTCAGCCCTTCCTCTCACCAGCAATACTACCAGTCTTCTGTAAGATGGAGATATATCCCAAGGGACCGATACATATTTTTTTAATTTTTATAAAACTCAGAGGAAAAAGATGAGAAAAATGATAAGCAACAAAGGACAATCAGAGCAGCTATGATTTTAACAAACATTTACCATCTCTGGCTTCCTCTATCCTCTGAAGTATCTCTGTGCGTGGTCTCTGGCCCCGCGTGCCAGGTGCAAAGGCAAAAGCAGTCTCAGCTATCAGAGAGCTGACAGCGGAGGCGTGGAACCGCACTTCAAGCCCAAGAGTGAGGGAACCATCCACTCGTCGCTGGGAGCGGGAGAGGTACTGGTGCAGAGCCCTGAACACAAGGCAGGCTCTGACACAGGGAGAGGGTAGGGTGGGGAGGGAGACAGAGCCCATTCCAAGCACAAGGAGAGGCACGTGCAAGTTTAGGGCACATGTGGGAAAAGACAGAAGGCAGCAGGAAGCTGCACCTGCCGAGTGGGAGGGTCTCAAAGGCAGAAGAATCACCAAACTCCTCTTTAAGCTAAAGTGAGGTACGTTCCAAGACACTTAGATCAGGCTTGTGTGTCAGAAACATACGCCTGCTGGCACTGTTAAAGACGGAAGAGAGACGGAGCAAGGTGTGGCAAGGAAGTAAGTTAAAAAGTTTCTGTCTCAGTGCAGAGAAAATTTAAGAGAGCTGTGAAAAGGGCAGGCAGGAGGACGGAAAGAACTCGACGGATGTCAAGTTCAAAATGGCAGGGTTTACTGAACGTCTGTTTCATTCAAACAATGCTGCCACAAAGCAGGGAACTCGGAGTGCTGCTGGATGGACGAACACCCAGAGCTACTCAGGGCTGGAGCACAGACGCTCCGAGTCCAGGGTCCACACTCTCACTTAAGACACAAAATTGGAAACATGGTTCCAGAGAGTTGAAGCAACAAGTGCAGGCTGGATGGCAGAAAAAAAAAAATCCTAGATCAGAATATTTAGAGATGTCTACATTTTTTAGGACTAAGGTGGGAAAGAAGAACGAATAAATGAGACTGGAAGAAAAAGAAGAACAAGAAAGGGTGTGATAAGGGTCGGGCAGGGCAGGGAAATTACTCTTTTCTATTTTTTAACATTACAGCTTTTTCAAATAGAAAGTAAAAGTTTTTACCTCTGAAAACGAGTTTATAAAAAACATGAACGCACATACGAAAAACTTCGACTATCACAGAAAATGGCATATGGAAGCCTCTATCGATCGATCCCTAACCCCAGAAACAGGCAGACTAGTAGTGTGTGTCTACTATCTAGCCAGCCCCTCGCAGTCTGTTTCAGTCCTGTGACTTCCAGTGCTGTGCTATTAAACCTAAGCTGCAACGGAGGCGGGAAACAGCTCGGTGCTAGAGCAAGCGCTTAGCATGCATGAGGTCCCAGTTCAATCCTCCTGTAAAACGACAAAACAAAACAAGCAGACAAAACTTGGGCTGCAACACACACCCTCTACCATCTCTACGTGCACAACAGACCACTGAGTATTACGAACTTTTAACCCTCTGCTGCTTTGACAGGTGACAGTGGTAACTGGCTGCTGGTTTAAACCTCCATTCCCTAATCACAGAAAGGAGTCCCTTCCACAGGTGCGTCATCTGCTGTTACCCGTCTCTGAGCTGTGAGTTTACGCCCCTTGCTAGTCTTTAAACCGGTTGTCTCTCTTTCCCTTTCTGCTCTCCGGGGGCTGTTCTACCTCCAGTCAAACAGAGTAACTTTCATCTCCAGTGACTCAGACACAGTCTAACCTTTCATAGTTACGTTCATTTGAATATCTTCTTATCATTTTAAACTGTTTTCCTTTTAAATAACAGGTTACTCTGATCCAAACTGGGTTTTTAAAAACACCAACCTTATGAATATACAGCTTGCCTTTTTTCCCAACTGAAGTAGAGCTAACTTACAATAGTGTGTTAGTTTCAGGTGTACAGTGAAGTGACTCAGTTATATACATCTTTTTTCAGATTATTTTCCATTATAGGTAATTAGAAAATACTGAATAATACAGCTTGTTTTTTGAGTATTTAAAAATCATTAACTGGGGGAAATGACAGTACTGTTAATTAAACCTTTTATTTGATAAACACAGGGTAGCTGGTGTGAGTAAACCAACAGGATTCTTTCTGTTACCTCAGAGCGGAAGAAAAATGGTGCTGGAACACGGGTGTGGCCAGGGAGCCAAGAAGCAGGCAGGCAGAAGGCCAAAGGGAGCCGGCAGCTGTGGGGCCTCCCTGCCGGTCCTCAGGGCACCTGCCTCACCCCTCGCTCTGCCCTCAGAGAGGCCGGGCCACACTCTGAAAACATCTGCCGGGGCGGGGCCTCTGGTTGTGACACAATTCATGTGAAGAGAAACAGAAGAAGATAGCAAAGTACTCACAAACAAACGTCATCTATCGAAAATAAGGTAAGGAGGACAATTTGCCTGAAAAGAACTGGCCTAAGCCAAGTGTCAATAAAAAATTCCCTTCACAGAACGTGTAGCAGTAAAAGTTACTTTCATCTTAAATATACGCAGCTGCAAAACACTATCATGTCTACGATTCATTACATAACAACAGAAAAAAATGAACTAGCATTCCACTTCCAAGAGAAGTCAAGACATACTTTCAGCCACGTCTCAAAGCGGCCCAGGGACAACCCCAGCCGTCAGGCCCGCTCCACAGCCCAGCACTCACCTGCGTGAGGATGTACATCCTCTGGGCCTCTGCTATGTCCACGAAGCTGGCGTTAATGTAATCGTTCTCAGCGTTCTGCAGTTTGACTCGGCTGTGGTCGTCTGAAACAGAGAACAACACACCGCACTGTCATTTCAAACTTGCCATTTCTTTTTTGTTTTAAAATTAATGTTCTGGGTATTTATAAAACGGTAGAAGAAACAAAACAAAGGAAAATAAATTAGCATCACGGGAGAGTTGAGTCAAATCCCAAGTGATTCCCTTTTTAAAGGAGGTACAAAGGTAGAAGCCCCGCCTGTACCGCGGCGTCAGAAAGGAGGCGCTCATCTGCGGTGGGCCCACCCCTGCAAGCAGAGACTGACCAAAGCGACAACACAGCAAGGGAGTAAAGCACCACCGTCCTGAAAACAAAAGGGCCGTCAAGACTCCTGCTGCCTGAGAACTAAGACCTCAACCTACAGAGCACTGGCCCCCAGGAAGTAAGACCAGACCATTTCTCTCCCTTCATTCCTCCACAGATCTGCATTCAACCATATTTAAATAATTTCTAGCACTTAACTATATTTAGACTAAGTGCTAAGCTACACTGAACACACTGGGAATATCCCAATTCTTTAAAAGACAACTAAAGATGCTTCATTACTCAGACTGTGTTCTAACAGTTAGCTACACCTCTAGTACTTAGAGCAAAAACCTCACAGATTCAGAATTCATTCTAATTTAAGCACGTGGAGCACAAAACTTTACCGTATATGGCTTTGGTGGGAAGGGAAGAGAAGCAGGATGCTGGGGAGACAGCATGAGTGCGGTAACAGAACGAGCGTTAACTCATCATTCTGAACAGACGACCAGACGACCGGCAGTCAGAGGACACGCCTGAGTTATAAACTCAACATACGTCTGAGGTCCGACTCAGGGGAATATGTTCTGTGATAACTGCCCCTCAAGGAAATACCAAATAACCATCCTTTCCCTCACTTCCAAGCTAAAAAAACAACCATTCACATTATCTCCACATGGAAGAAAAGTTTGAATGGCTTCAGTTTCATGCATCAATTTGTCTGAGATGTTTCTGCTGGACTGAACCCAAGGCCTCTGTAAATATCACATGCCATTTGCCAACAGGAAAAGCGACCGTGTTATAGTAAATCAGTTACACTCATGTTCTCGGAAACATGATGTCAACAGTCACTTTTTTTTTTAAACAGACACTTCTTTTTTTTTTTAAAACAGTCACTTTTTTTTTAACAGTTTGATCACCTTTAAACTGTTGTATTATATGAGACAGTAAAAAGGTCAGCTACCTAACTAATAAAGCAGACCACCTACCCACTAGATAACACGTATCGGAAGAATAATGCATGCTTTTGGAATGCTATACAATCCCCAAAGCTCAAGCTCCACTGAAGCACAGCACCAAAGGGAGGGGCTTCCTCACACTGCAGTCACAGAAAGAACACAACCCCCAGGTCAGTCGTCTCTATCGCACAAGCGGAAAGGCCATGCGGCAAAAGCAGCAAGAACCCACGAGCACTGGGAGGCGCCCCGCCAGGGCACTGGACGGGGGTGCGGGGCGGGCTGCCCAGACCTTCCACACCCCTGAGACCAGCTGCGGAAAGGCCTCCGTGGTGTGTTCTCCAGGCGTCTGACAGCTGCCCTCAGGCCTCAGCTGGGCTCACGGTTACCTTCTACACCAAGCGTCACTCTAAGTCGCTAAAAACACGAATCACACACCCACCCACAGAGCAACGTCCACTCCCTGGAGCCCCAGTGCTGACCGGGGGGAGCAGGGCGCTACCTGAAAGGCACCCCTTAGAAGGGAGGCAATCCTTGGGAGAACGCTGGAGCTACTCAGACCTGGCTACAAATGTTGGCTGAACATACGTTTTCTCCTCAGGACTGACTTTTTTAAAACTCTCAAGTACACCTACATCATTTTAAGTCTTCTGTTCCATGAAGAAGATTCGTAAAAAATGAAAAGTACGTAACATTTGGATTCAGAAGAGACTCTGTGTAGAGAAAAAACATAGGGGAGTTTCTTGTGTTAAGTAAAACATACCATATACCACTTTAAAACTATCCACATAAAATTATCTACATAACGGCGCCCACGGCCTCACAGAGCCCTTAGGACTCTGTCACCACCCCGAGCACATGGCCCTCCCCGTCTCTCCCACCCTTTCGCGGATCCAGCAAAGGGAGGCAGTGAAGACAGCTGGAACTGTGCTGCATGAGATGCCACAAAGTAAGCAAACCAGACTTCACAGGAAATCTCACTTCTCACATCGACCAACACCAACCGCAGACCCAGCCAAGAGACACACCCGGCCTGGGCAGCCTCATCTGAGTGAATGAAGACACGCACCCCCACAGAGCTAGGGCTGGCTGAAAGTGGGGTAAGCGCGAAGCGAACTTCTGGTGAAGAGTCCCCCCACCCTCAAACAGCAGGTCTTCTCAGAAACGATTTCATCTGTCAGGAAATGACTCGCTGGAGCGTGGCCTGGGCTGACCACACACTTCACCTCCTCTTTCAGTACCGTCACAGAAGCTCTTCCTAAACCCACCCCCCACCCCCCCGTCGCGCCTTTTACCATTACGGCGAAGACACCTCCTTCTGGAAAGTCTTCGCAGTCAAGCAGAGACCAAGGACGAGGAACAGAGCTGGGGAGGGGACGACGGTCCCCATGGCGTTGACTGTGCCCCTCACGCCCCCCCTCAGCTGGGGGCCAGGGCACCTCAGAGCTGATTTCCAGACCCCACAGCACCTCCCCGCCAAGCACGAAGAGGTGTGCAAGATGTGCCAACCCTCCCCGCCCTGCCAGGACAACACCTGGGGCACAAATAACAGGGGTTTCCTCTCCTAAGTCAACCACGAGCCAAGAGCTAAGCTGGAACTGAAACTCCAGTTGCCACAAGCACCCATGGACAATGGAGAAGAAACACGGGCATCAGCACGCACAGAGAACGAGGCGGGGGCGGGGGCAGGAATTAGCACAGCAAGTAAGTGAATCACATGTCACAGCGCAGTAAACCCTGTGGGGAAAGAGCAGAGTGAGGGGTGGGGGAGGCTGCGAGGCTAAGCAGGGTGGTCCGGGTGCCCTCCCTGCGACAGCGACACTCCAGCCAAGCCTGGTTAGGAGCGTGAACGCCCCAGGAGGGCCGGGCCCCACGCACAGGCTGCACAGGAGCCCCTGATCAACGGGAGGAGAAGCAGCCTGCGGCGCAGGCTCCGGGAGGGAGAAATCCTAGACTGACTCCTTAGTCTGCACTCCCAAATCCAACCACCAGAGAAGAGGGTCTCCGCCTCCCTCTGCTCGTGGTGCCCACCAGCATGGTGTCAGCCTACAGCGTTTAGGCTGGCAGCTGTTCAGGCGATGTCTACTCAAATAATTCTAGAACATGCTTGAATTCAAATTAAGCTGTGGTGCCATTTTCTTGGAATGACAAAACACTATCGGCCCACCCTTAAACGTCGGCAGGAGATGAACTGCGTTAACTGACTCCAGGAGTGAAGTAACTCAGCGAAATGGGCTCAGAGCTCAGGGTGCGTCAGGGCTCTCCTGCAGATGACCGGAGTTCCGTGGCGCAACTGCAGGAGAGTGGGGAGGGGTGTGAGCACGCGGGTCCCGGTGTCTGCTGTGGCCCCTCCAGCCCACAGGCTGCGACGCAGAGAAGGGGCACGCTCCCAGGACGCAAGCTACCTGGACACCGTGGACAGCTTACGCCAGGCTATGGAAGCTCCTTCTGTTTCTAGTTTGCTGCGTGTTCTATCTTCAACCAGGAGCAAGAAATAACTTTCAGTAACCTTCTGCATCTACTGAGATACTCATACAGCTAGTCCCCCTTCACCCGGTTACTGGGGTGAATTACATTTGTAAGGCTGTCCAATGCTAAGTCCCTCTTTCCTTCCTAAAATAAACAATGCAGACACTGCTGTACTCACCTGAATAACCTATCGTTGGGGTTTTACATCGTTATTCGCGCAAGAGATGCGCCCGCAACTTCTACTCCTCTAAGCTTTTCTGGTCCGGATATCACAGCCATCCCAAATCCTCATAAAAGGGACTGGAGAGCGTTCTCTTTCCCTGTGCTCCGGCAGACCACGCAAAGCTGCTGGCCCCACCCCGCGACTTCCTCCCGGGAAGGCTGTCACTTACTACCTTGCGCTATTCAGCGTTACAGGGCTTCTCACACACTACTTCTCCCTCAGTCCGCGTTGGTAAGTTCTGTTTTTCCAGGAGCCTGCTCCATTTCTTCCAAGTGGTCACACCGACTGCCTAATTGTTCACAGCACCCTAACTTTTAAATTCCTTTTACATCTGTATCTGTGTTCCCCTGTCTGCTCCTGATGTTGCTGATATGCACCTGTCGCTGTCTCTCTTCCTGGTTTTTGTGTGTTTGCTGTCCTTTTCTTGCTCAGTCTTGCCAGTTTATTAGCCTTATCAAGGAACCAACATTTGGTTTTGTCTGGTCCTTTGTACTGTAACTTTGATTTCTATTCTTTTATTTTTGTATTATTTCCTTTCTGCTTTTTTGGTGTTTACTGTTACTCTTACTCTAAATTAGCTTAGACACTTAGCACTTTAATTTTCAACTTCTCATTTTAATACAAACATTTAAAGACGGCATTTTTTTTTTGCAGTACTGTTTTTGCTGCTTTGAGTTTTTGATAAGTATTATTTTACCTATTGCTCACTTTTAAGTTTTTTTTAAGTTTCCATTATGATTTCTTCTTGACCCATGAATTTTTAGAAACCTTTAAATATACAAATTTACGGGAATTTTTCTCTTTTTATTAATAATCTATAATGTAATCGCATTATGGTCAAAGAACACGGCCTGTAAGACAGCAATTCTTAAATTATTAAGATTTACTTTATAGCTTAGTCAATGGCGCATTTATTATAAATTTTCCATTCAATCTTAGAAGAATGTGCGTTCTCTAATTGCCAGGCATGGGTTCTATATTTTTTTCTTATTAAATTAAGCTTAACTGTGTGGTTCAAAGCTTCTACTTCTTTACTAATATTTTACATTATTAAGAAGTGTGTGAGCACAGAATTGTCAGCTTCCCTCTGTAATCCTATTCATGTCTTACTAAACCTGGAAGCTATTTTACTGGGCGGATACCAGACTCACAGCTGATGGTGGCAGGCATTCATTTGCTGAGATCTCTGTTTTCAGGAGGCAGGGAGCACAGAAAGCCTGAATGTTTTCCCTCCTTCCTCCCCACTAGCAACTTACGTAAAAAGTGTATTTACTGAGAATCTTCTTGTGCTGTAGCAGTGAGGAACCATGGTCTATCCAACTCGCTACACAACTGCAATCAGAAGTCCATGAGCTGCTGTAAACACTGACAGATGAACCTTGAGGACGTCATGATACGTGAAACAGGCCTGTCACAAGACGACACTCACCGGACGACCCACTTACTCAGAAAGCACTCAAACTCTAAGAAACAGAA
Source organism: Vicugna pacos (assembly GCF_048564905.1). Lineage (NCBI taxonomy): Eukaryota > Metazoa > Chordata > Mammalia > Artiodactyla > Camelidae > Vicugna > Vicugna pacos. Next base: position 27,911,340 of record NC_133010.1, read on the forward strand.
GTAGACATGGTGACTGCTGAGGGGTCGAGGGTTGCGGGCAGTCTGGCTGTTCCAGTCGTACAACAACATACAAAGAGGTGACGACACTGTGATGTACACCTAAGAACTGTTACGGGGTAAATTTATGGTGTGTGTTTTCACCACAAAAACCAACAGCAAACAAAAAACCCTACTCTTTCATGGCCAGCGAAAAGAGAAGGCTGGGATCTCCTTTTAGATCAAAAAATAAGCTGGGATTACTATGCGCAAAGCGAACAGTACGAGGGTTTCGAAACCTGGCAGCAGTCTCTCTCCGTACAAAAATAACTCTCCAAGGGCCTACAACCAGCAAGCCCTCTTTTCTCCAGCAGCCGCCTCCTGGCCCTTCTCTTCCACAACCCCCTCGCGGGGAACGGAGACCAACGGGGCATCGTCAGTCACATCAGTTATATGAGGACTGCAGACCTCCTCAAGTTCTGCCTACTTCAGAATATCCCTCTGAAAATGTCTCATATTCATACCTCCAAACACACTTTCTATACGTCGGTCTAAGGATTTGTGCCAAGCTGGGTATCTAAGAGTCATGTAAGGAGATTATGTGAAAATACATTTCCAGACTTAATCTAGGAAGATCTGGGACTCTGAATTGAAAAGAAAAACGCCATCCCTAAGGATGGCTGTGCTCAAGGATGAAATAATCAGCGGCAATCATCCTTCCTTCCACTATTCCACGCCTTGGAATTTTTCTTTACAGAACATGTACTGTGTTAATAGGAAGAAAATCACCATTCTTCTCAAGCCTGACCCCGAATCTTTCCCGCCGCACCCTGGCCCCACACCACGTGCACACAACCCCAGCACTTACATGGGCTCACGTCTCTGTATCTGTTCCGATTTCTGTTCTCCGGCAACTTGGCCACTCTGTGAGGGTAGTCACGGGACTCACTGCGAATTTCCTTAAAATAACAAAAGCGCATTTTAATATTTCTCTTAACTTTCTTATGGCAAAGCAGACACTCCCCCAGCCAGAGCAAAGTAATTCCTACTAAGCACAGGTGGTGCGCCAAGGCCCACGCAGAGCACACCACCTACACGCTCTCATTCGGCTCTCACAGCTCCAACAGGAACTCACACAGGAGGGTGACGAGCTACCAAAGGCCGCCGAGCTGCAAGCGTGTGACCCAGGGCTGCACCAGGGTCCTTCAAGCACGGGAGGCTCAGCTCCCGCAGGTGCACCAACACGCGACATGCTTCACCTTCTGTGACAACCACTGCAGCATCGTACTCAGATCTCTGACTAAACTCTTAATAACACCTGCCTATACTGTGGAGTCTCTGTCCTAAATTTTTAATCTACTTCTTTAATTTCATGCCATATAACTGGGACTTTATTTTGAGCCCCAAAATAGTCTCAAATTTCTGGAGCCACAAACGCTCATCCTGGGGCACTGTGGTTCTCAGTACTCCACCGGGGCGCAGTCCTGTGAGGGCACACCTGCGCGAGGTGTCCAGCTACCTGACATCCTCACCGTGACCAGCTTTTTCTCCCAAATGGAACATTATTAAACCCAGGTAAAATGTTTAAAACTTACTGATTTTTATACGGTTTTCACTCAAAAAAGGTAGGAATAATTAGCTCATTAGTTTTTTATTCCTTAGTGGCAATGAACCAAAACGTAGGCAACTCCTGTACCAGAGGGCTTTCACAAAGTTATTTACACAGTTGAAAGGCTAGCAGATAACCTCAACGACCAGAGACTGGGAAAAGACTGGTTGCAGAAATCATGGTGCATCCAACTGAATACTGTGCAGCCACTTCTGCCAGGCACTCGCGTCAGCAGGAGCATAAGGCCACACAGTCCCCGGGAATGACAGCACACGACACAAAGGCACACCACGCAGGAGACGGGACCGCCGTGCTACTTGGGAGGAAAGCCGCGTCGCCCCTCAGCTGCATTTGACATTTACAGACGTGTGTGAGATGGCTGTGTTGAGGCTGCCATCACCTCCTTCCCCAAAGGATCTGGAAAGGATCTGAGACAAATCTCATCTGTTCTCTCCTGAGGAACATTTTTCTCGTTTTTTCTTTGTCCTGCATACTCAGAAAACTCCTCGGGACGCACCGAGGTGCAGATGCTTTTGGAAGGCACTCCCGAGAGACTGATCTCTCTTTGGCTCAGAGACGTTCTCCCGCTGTCTCTTCAGCTGCCGCTGCATCCCAGTACCCCCCGACCTCTTTCAGGAAGCCCTATCACAGACGTGAGACCTCCCTGTGTTTAAAACGTGCTCTCATAATACTCATTTCTCAAATCTTTTTCCTGAGCGCTTAGAGGTTTTCCCAGGCTAACCTGGTATTCTGCAGTATCTTTTCTGCTAGCGAGTCCTGAATTTTTTAACAATTCTGTTTATAACTTCCAGAGCTCTTTCCTGGTCTCAGTTTATTTTTACCATCTGCTTTTGTCATTTTGGGAATCTGAATTCCACTTTTCTCTCTTTCCTGTCCTACCTCACATGCTCTGAATGATGCAGTCTCTCTCTCTTGAAGTGCTGATTTTTCCCTAGGCCTCACGTTTGTTTGCTCACCTTTACAGAAAGGAAGAGCAGGCAGCAGCCCTTACTGAGCTTTTTTGGACACCCCACCATGACTACCCAAACCCCCTACGTCCCAAATATGTGGGTGGGACCCTTCTCTAGTGTCAGAGGATAACGTGGATTTTTTCATACCACTGTGTTTGGTCATTTCAATGATAAATAAGAACACCACCAAAAACCTCCTGTATGGGATTAAAGACCTAAAAAATTACATCTGCTTCTCATCTCTTATCACTTCCCTTGTTGCCAATTTTTACTACTGTTGCATGACTGTGTCTGACAACTGTCTTTTTGAAATTAGACCTTAAGACTTCCCTTGGGACTATGGGGTCAGGCTAGTAAGTGCCATAAAAAAAAGTATGCTCACATTTCAAGTCAACACAGGAGGAGGATTTCTTCCTGCCTGCGGGCGTGACCAGCAGAGCGCATGAACAGACCTGAAGGGTGAGCAGGAGGATGCCTCGTCAAGGAGGGAAAGATGGCTCCAAGCAGAGGTGAAACAGCTGTGCAAAGTCACAGAGATGTGAATGTGCATAACAAACAAAGAATGGCTGACTGGTGTCTTGCAAGAAGTATAAGCAACGTGTGGTGCACAAGAGAGAAATGCAAACAATGAGGACAAACTGGTGGAGAGAGACCAGACAGTGCAGGCGTCTGTTCACGCTTCATCCACCCAACAGACACAGGGATTCTGCAAATAGAAAGAAGGCGTTGCAAATGGGAGGGGGAGGTGGATTCCTCTACAAACTGTATGATAAATGCACACAGTCACTTAGAAAAAAAATTCACTGGTCGGAACACGACAAGGATTCCCACCTTCACCACTTCTGTTCAGCACAGCGCAGGACGCTCCAGGCACTCGCGTCAGCAGGAGCATAAAGCCACACAGTCCCCGGGAATGACAGCACACGACACAAAGGCACACCACGCAGGAGACGGGACCACCGTGCTACTTGGGAGGAAAGCCACAGCAATCCGGCAAAGAAGGCAGTAACGAGCAGCCAAGCTGGAAAGAAAGTCACTAAACTCTCCCTGTCCCAAATGCTGTGCTCTTACATGTAGAAAATCCAAGAGAACCCACAAAAACCCTGTCAGAGCCAATAAACAAATTCAGCAAAGTTGCAAAACCCAAAACCAACACACAAAAATCAGCTGTGTTTCTAAACACCAGCAACAAACAATCCAAAAAATGAAACTAAGGAAACAATCCCATTTACAAGAGAATAAAAAAGAATTAAATACTTAAGAATACACTTAACCAAAAAGGTGAAAGACCTGTACTCTAAAAACTACAAAACACTGCTGCAAGAAATAAGACAACCAAAATAAAAAGATACCCTGTGTTCACGGAAAACTTAATGTTAAGACGACAAAACTACAAAGTGATGTACTGTCAATGTAGTCCCTATCAAAATTCCAATGACAAGTTTGCAGAAATGGAAAAGCTCATCCCAAAATTCGTATAAAAAGTCAAAGGACCCTGAGTAGCCAAAGATATTGAGAAAGAATAACAAAGTTGGAGGACTCACATTTTCCTATTACAAAACTGCAAAGATACAGTAATGAAACCAGTGTGGTGTGGCAGAGAGACACACATCAACAGAACAGAGTTCAGAAATAAGCCTTCAGGTCTGTGGTCAAGTAATTTTTGACAAGGGCACCAAGACCACCCAAAATAGAAAGGACTCTTTTCAATAAACGGTGTTGGGAAAACTGGATATCCACAAGTGAAACAATAAAGTTGGACTTTTACCATATACCATACACAAAAATTAACCAAAAATGGATAAAAACGGAAATGTATGAGCTAAAACTATTTTCTTTTAAATCTCTCAAAAGAAAACACAAGGATTGAAAACCTTCATGATCTTAAAATCTGGCAATGGTTTCTTAAATTATGACACCAAGAACACAGGCAACAAAAGAAAAACAGATAAACTGGACTTCATCAAAATTAAAAACCTGTGTATCAAATGACACTTAAGAGTGAAAAGTAAACCTACAGTTTGGGAGAAAATATTTGCATTTCACTTATGTGAGGAGGTATTAATAACCAGAATGTATACAGAACTCCTACAATTCAACAACAAAAGGACAATTAAAAAATAGGCAAAGACACTGATTAGAACAGCCAAAACCTGAAACACTGACACCACCAAATGACACCAAGGATGTGGAGCAGCAAGAACTCTCATCACTGCCGGGAAAGCAACACGTGCAGCCACTTGGGAGACAGTGTGGTGGTTCACAGATCAAAGCAGACTCTTACCTTGGTATTCACCCAAAGGAGGGGAAAACTCATGTCCACACAAAAACCTGCACAGGGATGTGTACAGCAGCTTTATTCGTAATTGCCACATCTTGGAGGCCACCAGAGTCCTTCAGAGGGTGAGTGGATAAACAGACCATGACACATCCAGACAGTGGAAGAGTACCCAGTGCGCAAAGGACATGAGCTATGAAGCCATGGAAAGACACGGGAGAACTTTATTTTTTTAATTTTTTTTGCCTTTCTCATGCAGTTTATTGATTACTATACTGAAAGTGACAAACACAGTGGCTGTCTGGGAAGAAAATGGTTGTAAGTGTATCCGTCACTGACCCTGGAGATGGCGGGGCCAACCGGGAGCTGCACTCACTGTCGCTGCAGAGCATCACGCGAGAGGGTCATCCTGCACATCGCTTGCATTTCTGGAGGCTGGAAGGCCACACTGAAGGTGTCCCAGGGTCACTGCGATCCAAAGCCCACAGGGAAGGGGCTCTCCTTGCCTCTTCCAGCTTCTGGTGTTGCCACAATCCTTAGCTCGTAGACGCATCGTTAATCTCTGAGTCTGTCATCACATGGCCTTCTCTCCATGTGTCTCTTCTCTTTTTTTTTTTTTTAGGATCAGAGATTTTTATTTTAACCATATACACTGTTCTAATGGGATTTGACCTGCATTTTACTTTATTTTACTAAACATTTTTTACTGAGTTATAGTCATTTTACAATGTTGTATCAATTTCCAGTGCAGAGCACAATTTTTCAGTTATACATGAACAGACATATATTCATTGTCACATTTTTTTTCACTGTGAGCTACCACAAGATCTTGTATATATTTCCCTGTGCTATACCGTATAACCTCATTTATGTATTCTACATATGCTGGTCAGTATCTACAAATTTTGAACTCCCAGTCTGTCCCTTCCCACCCCTCCACCCACCCCCGGCAACCACAAGTTTGTCTTCTATGTCTGTGAGTCTGTTTCTGTTTTGTATTTATGTTCTTTTTTTTTTTGGAAGAACTTTAAACTACAGCACACAGTGAGAGAAGCCAACCTGAAAAGGCTACACATGTACGATTCCGACTCTATGGCATTCTGGAAAAGGCACAACTATGGAGACAGTAAAGATCGGTGGTTGTCGGGGGAGGGAGGGAAGAAAAGGCGGGGCACAGGTGACTTTTCTGGCAGGGAAAATACGCTGCATGATGCCATATGACGGATCCATGTGCCCAAACCCACAGAAGGTACACCGCCGAGAGTGAACCTTACAGCAAACTACAGATTTCGGTGATTATTATGTGTCAATGAAGGTTCACAGACTAGATCAAATGTCCCACCTGGTAGGGATGCTGTGCACGTGTGGGGCAGGGGGTATACAGGAAATCTCTGTATCTTCCTCTCAGCTTTAGTGTGAATCGAAAACTGCTCTAAAAATAAAGTCTTAATTTAAAAAAAATAAGGAAGGGCAAAAAACTTCAACAGGCATTTCTCCAAAGATACACAAAGGGTCAGTGAGCACATGAAGAAGATGTTCAACACCTAATTATAAGGGAAATGCCAGCCTAAGCCACAACGACATAACTACCACGCATGGCCACACTTGAAAAGCTGGAAAATAACAAGTGTCAGAGGCCACGAAGAAACCAGAACCCTGGAGCACTGCTGGTGGGACTCTGAACTGCTGCAGCCTCTGCGGAAAGCAGTGCAGCAATTCCTCAAAAGCTAAGCACAGAACCACCGTACTATCCAGCAATTCCACTTCCAGGTCCAAACCAGAAGAATTAAAAACAGGAACTCCAGTGGGTATCTGCACACCGATGTCACAGCAGCATTAACTATTCACAATAATCAAACGGTGAAAAAAATCCAAATGTCCATTAACACACAGACAAACAAAATGTGGTACATCCACACAAAAAGACACCAGTCAGCCACGCAAAGAAGGGGGGGGGGGTCCAGGCCACAACATGGCTCAGCGAGTCCCTCTCGATACAAAGGACAGACGCTGTATGACCACTTTATCAGGTACCTAGGGCAGGCAACTTCGCAGAGACAGAAAGCGGAGTGGAGGTTACCAGGGGCTGCGGGAGGCAGGAAGAGGGAGTCATTGCTTAATGGGGACAGAGTTTCTACTTGGGCTACTGAAAGGGTTTTGGAAACAGTGGTGATGGTAGCACAACATTGTACATGGAGTAAATGACATTGACTTGTGTACTTAAAAATGGTTAAAATGAAAATTGTTACACATATTTTATTAGAAAAAAATTTTAATTGGATGGCTACCGCATTCTCACACCAAAAATTAAGTCCTGGTTGAGCAATGATTTAAACATAAATTTAACCATAATACTTTACTGAAAAACACTGGAGAAATTTTTTTGTAATCATAGAATAAAGTAGGCCTCTCTGAGCCATGGTACGAAAGCCTAGAAAAGGATGATAAATCTGATTTCATACAAATCTAACTCTTCTACATGAAAAAATATAAACAAGGTCAAAGATAATCAAAAAGTTGAAAAATATCTGTAGTGTGTGACAGAGGCTTAACTTCCTTAATACGTAAGGAGCTCTTACATGAGAAAGAGGAAGGAAATGCAAACGGCTTTTCAAAAGTAAAAGTTGTTCAGCTTCATTCACAGTAAGAAAATTGTAACACACAGCAAAGGTAAGACCATTTTCCACCCGGCACACAAAGATCAGAGCACTGAGGAGGGGAAGGGACAGGGCACCGTCTCACGCTGCTGACAACCTCTCTGCAAGGGTACTCACTGCTGCACGGCTCACAGCAGCTGAAGACCAGAGACCAGCCACATGGCCCTTGCAGACCGGCGCTTGGACAATAAACACCACGCAACAGTTCAAATGAACACACGAGGCCTGCATGCAAGGGTTTCCGCTACATACTCAGTAAAAGTAACTGTGATATATTGGCTTCACAGGGCTGGGGAGAGTGGGACAGATGGTGGGGGGCAGCAGGGGAGACTCGCACGTGGCTGAGGTCCAGCCTCTGAGAAGGAACACGGGAAGCCAGCGCAGTGAGCACTTACAGAAAAGGACTTACACAGCCTTGCACTGTTTTAACCTCTGCAGTTCACGTGCTCCTAACCAAAGCACGTACTTCCTTATTTATTAAGACACAAGATCTAAAGTTAAGTCTGGGATTCCTATCTGGATCTACTACTTAACTGCAGTACAAATTCAGAAAAACTCAGTGTTTTCTCCTTTATAGCCACCCCCGCTGATCCACAAGAAGTTACACAGCACACGCCTGATGCAAAGTAGGAGCTCAGTCAAGATAAGCGATTTTATTCTTACCAAATTTTTTTCTCAAAGAGGAGAACCTCTCAAAAAAAAGTGTGATGCGGAGCAGAACTTACTCCACCAGGAATTCTATCTCCGCAACCCGTCACAGTCACATTAGGGCCAAGACCGAGTCTGAACACTCTGACACAGCGCGTGTAGGCACGCACGGCAGCTAGCTTCCTTCCCACTGTGCTGCACCCGTCCAGGGGTCTTCACACAGACTACATGCACAGACGTCTGACTAATAAAGCCAATGTCCTATAATTCATCATATAATTCCAGATTCACTCAGGGACCTTAAGTATAAACAAAGAAATCTCAGTATTTCTTCTGTAAGTAAAACTCTACCGATTTGGGATCCTACTTTTTTCTTATAAAATTAACAGAATATGACTCTTCCAGTTTCCTGAGTTCTTATTTGCTATTCCATCGTAACAGTTCAAGGCAGAATATTCTACAGTACAAGGATATAAAGTTTTCCACGTACTATAGAGAACACAGCTATGTACCGAGTACTAAAATATTATTTAATATTATATAATATAAAGCATTATAACCATTTCACCCCGACAATGATGGAGATTAAGTTACAGCAATAGATATACAAAAAATAAAAACTTTGAGATTTGAAATGTGAATCTATGTTTTATAATTTCACTGCTTGACACATAAATCCATCCCCATTGTCTGGGAGGAACTGCAATTGTCCTAAGGGCCCAGCCTTGACTCCCTCTGCAAGCCAGGCAACCTTACCCCAATCCACCTCAAGAATTCCTGGAAGCAGAGTGAGTAAACTCTCAAGAGGAACTGATAGCTTTCAGAGAACAAACCTGTTGGAATATAGTGAAAGAAGAAACACAGTAATTCAGGGAGTGATTTTCTTTAGGGGAATGAAGGAAGTCTAACACAACGTTACCAGTGATAATGACACGACACGAGCCACACAAAGCTGACAAAGAGCACACGAAATCAAAGCCCTCGGCCGCGAAAGGAGTAAGAGCCTCCCAACCAGTCTCCCGAACTGAAAACGATGCCAGGAACCCACAGACAAAAGTATCTCACCTTACACCGGTTCCTCGACCAGGACTTCTTTCCTGGAGGTCATCGGCCCCAACACTCCTCGGGGTGCCTGCGACAGCTCTGAAACCACAGGCTGAATTTGGGGGGATTTCACGTATGTGGACATTTCTTCCACTCACAGGTTTCACCTTAAAGGTGTCTGGCAGTGTCCGTAATCTTTACAAGCAAGGGTTTCACTGTCAAGCCAAAACAGCCTCCTGAAACACTACCACTGCACCATAAACAGAACAGTGAATTAGCAGTGCACCCAGCACATCTCAAGCAGCACTACATTCATTTTTAACAGCTGTTTCAGACAACAGCCCAGCTCGGCGGAACATCGTTCCAATTAAGAACGTCACGGAAAGCTGACTATTCCACTCAGGCCAGAGTCAGAATTTATATTCTTTACCATCAGCCTGCTGAACTGCATCTGTTCCTCAGTTATCAGCGGCTATATTTCAAATTTACATGCTCAACTGACTCAGTATATGGCTCAATTGACTCAACACTGTCCAAAGTAATGGAGGGCATTGTCAAAAGTTCTGACTCACTAGTTCGTTTAAATCTTCTCTGGCCCTAACAGCTTACCAATAAGAAGCAACAATTTTAATGGCACAACCGACCAGGAACAGAGCAGAGAGAATCTAGAGAAGAGTTTCCAGGAGAAACAAATTATAAACACGCTTACTTGAGAAAGTGAAGAGCACATTTATGTTAATTTTAGTTTTGCATTCCTAGATCTTATCTGCCCATATCTCCGGTTTACTCTCCAGAAGAGTGAACCGAGAAAGAAAACGAAGAGACAGAGACGAGGCAGGGAGTTGGGAGTTGGGACGGCGGAGACCTCGAGAGCTCTGACAGCGCTCCAGCTCAGAGCCGGGAATGTTTACAGGCAGTAATGATCTGGGAGAAGCCAAAAAGGGCCGTCAGAGAGTCTGGTTAAAAATCAATAAACTGAACAAGAGGGAAGATAGAAGGCTAGGGGCCAAATGCAACTATCTGTAATTCCATAATTATAGGTATCAGTAACCTAGAACACAGCATTAGTTCTAGCTACACATTCTTTATGAAGCATTATTCCCAAGGCTGCTTTCCCTTAAAGCAGTGGTCCTTACCTTTGGAGGAGTCACAGAGATCTATTTAAGAATCTAACCAACACAAAAGTAAAGTCAAAATGGATCAAAGACTTAAGCATAAGACAAGATAGAATAAACCTCCTAGAAGAAAACATAGGCAAAACATTATCTGACATACATCTCAAAAATGTTCTCCTAGGGCAGTCTACCCAAGCAATAGAAATAAAAGCAAGAATAAACAAATGGGACCTAATTAAACTTACAAGCTTCTGCACAGCAAAGGAAACCATAAGCAAAACAAAATGACAACCTACGGAATGTGAGAAAATTCTTGCAAAAGATGAAACTGACAAAGGCTTGATCTCCAGCATATATAAGCAGCTCACACGACTTAATAAGAAAAAAACAAACGACCCAATCCAAAAATGGGCAGAAGACCTAAACAAGCAATTCTCCAAGGAAGACATACAAATGATCAATAGGCACATGAAAAAATGCTGAGTATCACTAATTATCAGAGAAATGCAAATCAAAGCTACAATGAGGTATCACCTCACACCAGTCAGAATGGCCATCATTCAAAAGTCCACAAATGACAAGAGGCTGTGGAGAAAAGGGAACCCTCCTACATTGCTGGTGGGAATGCAGTTTGGTGCAGCCACTGTGGAAAACAGCATGGAGATACCACAAAAGACGAGGAATAGACTTACCATATGACCCAGGAATCCCGCTCCTGGGCTTATATTCAGAAGGAACCATAATTCAAAAAGACACCTGCACCCCAATGTTCACAGCATCACTATTTACAATAGCCAAGACATGGAAACAGCCTAAATGTCCATCAACAGATGACTGGATAAAGAAGAAGTGGTATATTTATACAGTGGAATACTATTCAACCAAAAAAATTGACAACATGGATGTCTCTGGAGAATGTCATTCTAAGTGAAGTAAGCCAGAAAAGGAAAGAAAAACACCATGTGAGATCGCTCATACGTGGAATCTAAAAAAAAAAAGAAAGAAAGAAAAGAAAAGAAAAAGACAAATGAACATCAATACAAAACAGAAACAGACTCACAGACATAGAATACAAACTTGTGGTTGCTGGGGTGGGGGTGCGGGTGGGAAGGGACAGACTGGGAGTTTGAAACTTGCAGATACTGACAGGCATATGTAGAACAGATAAACAAGATTATACTGTACAGCACAGGGAAATATATACAAGATCTTGTGGTACCTCATGGTGAAAAAGAATGTGACAGTGAAATATATGTATGTTCATGTATAACTGAAAAATTGTGCTCTACACTGGAATTTGACACAACATTGTCAAATTGTAAACTGACTATAACCCAATTAAAAAAAAAAAAAAGAATCTAACCAAAGCTATGGAATCATGAAGAAACTACACCCCCTGAGGCTTACACACAATCTCACAGTTGCAGGGGACTTGGAAATAAGCCCCTTTCCAGTCTGATCCATGGATCTCAGATACTGCTGTAAAGGCCTCCAGTTTCCAAACGACCCTACCTATTGTAACACATTCTACTCTCTCCCTGCCGTCAAGAATTTACACGGTTCCCCCAGTACCACTAATCTCGAGTAGATCCCAAGAAGAAAGCAACATGGGCTGTCACACTGGCAGATCAGGACAGTGCTGCAGTGAGAATCACGAGGACTAGATCTGGGTCCCAGCTGTGTCACTATGGCTATGTAACCTCACGTAAGTCACAGATCCTGTGACAGTGCCTCCTCAGCTGCGAGTGAGGGGCTGGAATCGCCCGTGGTGCCAACACCTTCGGAAGGGAGCAGCGTTCTTTCGTTTAGTGACTACTTACGGAGCACACAATTCTACCCAGGAGACCGGACACCCCCAGACTGATAAGGTGGGCACAGAGCACATCCAACACGGCACAGACTCTGAGGTAGGAGAAAGCAGGGGATCTCCTAGGAAATTCAAGGAGTTTAATTCGGAAGCTCCGAGCACGGAGATTAAGGGCTGGCAGGAGACTGTGTCGCAGACACGGCAAGGGAAGTGTTTTAGAAACAGGCAGCTTGACATATCCTCCCAATTGGCCACCCACTGTAAGTACCAGAAGAACAGAGTTCGCCTGACATTTTACTTTTAAAAATTTCTGCCTCATAAATGGTAAAAACTGCTCTTAGTCTGACAATATTTCAACTACAAATTTCTAATAAAGAAAAATGACCACTCAGTAAAGAGTCCCACCGTTCCTAAACTCTGATTAATCAGTCAAATTTGTTCTTGGCCACCACTTACTAGAAACATTACTCCATGACTTAGCTTTGGCCATTTCCCTACAGTTTTACTCTCTTCCGAGAGGCTCACTAAACTCCACTCCTCCTCCCTGCCCTCCTAATGCCCCAGCCTGATTCTGGCGGCAATCAGCAGTGACAAAGACAAGGCAAAAAGCGATCATGAACATTTCTCAAAAAGTCAGCATTAACCTCAGACCACATTAGTGTTATTAGTTTGCCACTCAGACCAAATGAGACTTTCCAGCAATCTCACTCCTGCTGCCTGTGCCCGTTCAAGGCAATTCTTCACGATGTGCTCCGCATTCCATCAGCTCCCACTTTCCAAGGTTTCTGGCCAACAATCATCCCTTCTAATTCTTCAGCCTCCAACCCGTCTCTTTAGGCGAACCCCCACCAGGCTCCCATCATGTGAACACATCGAGTTACCCTTCTGTGTTAAGAAATCATCATTCCGCAAACATTTATCAAGTGCCCACTAGGTGCCTGAATCTGCATGAGGCACTGGCACTGCCTGCATGGAGCCTGAAGACATGGGGAAAAGAGAAACCCCAACAGCCTGCTCCAACCTAGGAATTCATTCCCAGAAAACTCATTTTTGAAAGTTATGTTATAAAAGCAGCTATTCAAAGAGGGTAAAAAGGAGCCAGAGTTTCAGACTCAAAATAATACATTCACTCTTCCTGCAAGACTTCCAGTAATACAGTGTAAAGTAAAAATTCTCACACTACTGAGCAAGCCCAACTTTTAATTATACTTAGCTTTGCTCAAGAGTAAAGCTTTTCTTTTCCCAGTCAAATTAGCGCTACCAAAAAATGCTCTTCTCAACTCTTCTCAAACATTATCATCAGTACCACCCACAACTGTGATCCACAAAGCAGAAAGCCCACTGAAACTTTTTCTTACTCAAGCAGTGGTTTCCTTAGTGCAAACTGTGGTCCCTCAGTCCTCTACCACTGCATTACATCCAACGCCCTGCTTTGAAAGGGGAAGTCAAGGCACACAATGAAAGTAGACGGGGGATCACACCCTGCGGGCGGGGGTGGGGTTGGGAAGCCCTTCCCCCAACCCCCACCCCAGAAAGTGAGACCTCAGGGATGAGTAGGCGGTAGCTAAGTAAAGGGGGAAAAATGAGGGAAGGCTGTGCTCAGGCAAAGAGAACTACATCTACAAAGACCCTACGGAAGGGCAGACAGCACATTTCAAGGAAGAGAACCAGTGGACAAGAAGGAAGAAAGTCACATGGGGAGGCAGAACACGTGGTCCTGTGAGCCAAGGCAGGGCTGTGAATTTCCCAAGGCGAGCAACGGGAAACCAAGGAGGGTTTCAGCAGGGAAGTCACATACTCAGGCTCCACCTTAGCCACCATCCGCACTCGGCCCCCATGCCTCTGGGTTCCACTCAAACTGCTCTCTAAGCCATCTGCTCCTCCTCTAGCTTGATCTTGTGCCCTGCAGCACATATCTGCTGACCACTGGCTCCCTCCACACCCACCATCCCTCCCCACATTCACAGCTACTCCCCAGGCCTTTCTTTCTGCGAGCTCCTCTTTCTCTTGACCTTAAACACTGCTGTCCATCAAGATTCTGTCCCTGACTTTCAGCGTTTCCAAACCCTCTACAGTTTCTCTGGTGATCTCATCCGTGTCTAGGACTCCAATACCACCTGTGTGCTCATAATTTCCAAAATCATATTTACAGCTCAGACTTCTCCTGAATCCCAAATTTATATATGCAAGCACTTCCCTTCCGATGTCTTACAGACACCCCAAATCAAATTGAACAGTTTCGAAACCAAACACATCTAGCCCTTACCATTTCGGATCGGAACCGCCCACTCATTCTCCCGGCCACTGCCATAGTTCAGGAGCTCAACACGCCTCTGCAGATCTACATCTAAGGACTGCTTCCCTGAGCTACCTGCCTAGTCAGCACCATCCAACCCACGGACAGAATGGTCTTGCTAAAAAGGAAAGACAGTATGATTATGGTACTCCCAAGCTTAGACTTGCATAGTATCCCACCAACCAGCTCAAGTTCCTCAGTCTGATCCACAAGCACCCACAGGCGCTGTCTCCTGGCTGGCCTCCTTTCTCCTGCACCTCACTGTTCACCAGGCATGAGTGACGCTAGCTCTGCTGGCATCCTCTGCCCTGCACCTCTGTGCACTTTCTTTCCCTGAACACTCTCCTCCCCAGCCCACCTGACCTTCCAGACTTAGGGGAGGCCCTCCCTCCTCCAGGAAGCTGCACGGGGCTCCCAGATGCCCCCTGTGCCTGTGGGGATAAGCAGCACCCTGTGATTAAAAGGAGCCTGAGCACTCTTATTTTCATGTTTTCACCCCCCCCCCCCCGCTCAGCTGGACTCTCCAGAGCTGGGACTCAGCCTAGCACTGGCCCATGATAAGTGAGTTACCAGTGAGTGAAAATACGGAATTGGGAATGAGGCCGTCAAGAGAACACATCCCAGGAGGTGAGCATCCCAGGAGGTGAGCACCCCAGAAGCAGGAACTCACTCTCTGCTGAGTCTCCAAGGCCCAGAGCAGGGCACTCAGCACGCATCTGTAGGATGGCTGAGGGGATATTTAGAGTCAAAGAAAAACACTCAGCTCTCCCTGGAACTGCTTCCCATTTCTCTCTTGGTTTGTGACCTACTTCTACTGTGTGTACTGCATGATTTGTACTTACCAAACTAATGCTCTCCTTCTTCCATTAGAAAAAACAACAATAGCACTGACCACCCCACTAAGAATTCCGAGGCACGAGTCCATGGAAGGTGGCCTGAACTCCTTGAAGCTGAATGTGAAATTTTCAGTGGATAAAAGTGCATTTTTCTGGTGAAAGGGATTTCAGTATTCACTGAATAATCAACGGTATTAATGATTTAAGAATTAAAATGCTAAGCTAAATTAAGTCGTAGCAATGCACCGTTTTCTTCTCAAATCTGTATTTTGATAGACCATTAGCAACTTGGAGACAGCAGCCTCTGCTAAGCGTAACCGGAGAAGCCACAGCTGGCAGGCTCTCACACAGAGCTTCCTACGAGAATCTGCATTAAAAACGTTCTGTAATTGGAAAAGCCCTTCCCAGCACTCTTTACAGTTAGTACCCTGCTCTCCACTCTGACCTTTGTGAATGAGGGTGTCTACTACACTTCCCGCAAACGTGTTCCAGAGGAACACGTCACACGAGAAACGTAGTAACAAGAGGAACTGTCGCCCAACTCAGTGCAAAGGGGATAAATCCGGGATCACCTAGATTTACAGGAAAGCCCTTCCCGTGCCGCTCTGCCGCACACAGAGCGAACCCAACAGCAGGAGCCGCACTTCACGCACGCACTAGTCAATGCGTTCTTGGGAATAATACGCTAGCCATAAACAGCAGGGAACGGACAATTTAGTCACTTCGAAAGATAGAAACTAAAGCTCCACTTGAATGGAAGGTTCCCGGTGGACCGAAAGGGGCCGTCGCAGAGCTCAGCCCCACGCAGGCGACAAGGTCGCGCCGGGGTGGTTCCGCGGTCGGGGACCCGGCCTCCCAGCGCGCGGAGACCGAGCTCCGCCGACCCGGCCTCGGCGCCCGGCACCGGGACGCCCCCTCGGAGCCTCCCCAACTCACCGAGCTCCTTCCGGGAAGCTCTGAGGGGGCGGCCGCGCGCCGGGCCGCTAGGGCCGCCTGGCTCCGGCCGCTGCCGCCACGAGCCCGGCCCCTCCCCGCGACCCTCGACCCCAGAGCCCCCGACCCCCGGGACCCCTAGACCCCGGACCGGGCTGCTGCCTCGCTCACGCCCGCCACCCGGCACCGCCTCCCCGAGCCCACTGCGCTTGCGCGCATGCGGAGCCCCCACCCCGAGCGCCGAAGCGCCGAGGCCCGGGCGGCGCACGCGCGTCCTGACGCGGCCCGCGAGCCGCCACTTCCGCCCCAGCGGGAGGCGCGGGAGGCGGGGGAGGCGCAGGGCTCCGGCGGGCGCGACCCTGGTCCTCCGAGGGGGACGCGGCGGCTGCGGGAGCCCGCCACTCACCAGGTACAGCTGCTGCCAGCGGTTCTGAGAGTCCAACTCCTCAAACTCCCGCTCAATGGTGGCCGACATGGCGGCGGGAGCGGGCTGGCGCGAGGGAGCCTGCGCCGGCGGAGACGCTTGGGCCCCGCTCGATCCGGGCAGCGCGCTGCCGCCGCGGCGCATGCGTTCTCCACACCTGCCCCGCCCCCACGCCGACCCGGCTGGCCGCGGGGAAAGTACCTGGGGCGTGACGTCAGCGCGCCGGGCGCGGGGCGGGGCGCCGGGGGCGTGGTCCAGGCGGTGCCCAGGTGGAGGGGGCGTGGCCGGGCGGAGCTGCTCAGGGCGCGGAGGACCGCGCGGTCTCGGGAGTCAACATCTTCCTTGGTGTTGTCCCGTCTGACTTCTCCTTGCTCTTAGTTTTTGAAAAGCGGTATTTGACTTTTGTTTTAAACATCGCCTGGGTCAGCTTAGCGGCGAGTGTCCCCCTTCCTCCTCTGGGAGAATATAAACCAGGACTGGTGCCCGCTCCCGGGCGCCTGCCGGTTTTGTGCCGAAAGCCGAGACAGAGGCATCCTCCCCTGGAGTTGGCGACTCCAGCCCGTGAAGTAAACGTTACACAGCTTGAAAGTTGGTGTTACCTGTAAAAAGAACAAATCGTCTTTTACCAAACCACCGTGCTGGTTGTGGAAATCATCTCGCTTCAGATTAAGATAATTTTTTGTTGGGGAGTGTACGGCTCAGGGGTAGAGCGCGTGCTTAACATGCACAAGGTCCTGGGTTCAATCCCCAGCGCCTCCTCCAAATATAAATAAATAAATAAACCCAATTATGTCCCCTTCGTAAAAAACAAGAAAGAGATCATTGCTTGTAGGTAAAATCACGTGCTTAGAACATCTTCTGTATCACCTTTGTTAAAAATGTAAAGGGTTAGGAAAACGTAGTTGTGCTGTGCAATATTGAAATTTTAACTTTAATTAAAGTAAATGAAATGACAAAAATTCTCTCTTTGACCAAAGCCTACTCAGGTTCCTCTGAGCTCTCTTTCAACTAGGCTTCAACTTTTGGACTACTCTGTTTCTTTCTGCATTGTCGAAATTTAGCCAAAACCTTGCTAAGTCAGTTCTGCCGGAATCCCCCATTCTCAGTATCTGATCTCCCTTGTTATTTAACCAGGTTCCTCATCTTCTGCCACCCCCTGGGGGGACGGCTGATCACCCTGGCCTGCCTTCAGCAAGAATCCTATTAAGTCAGCTTACGCAGAATCCGCCCCCCCATGCCTCCTCTGTTAAAAATAAGAGTACAGGCCCAAAATGCGGTCAGTTGGGAAGTCCCATGTCACCAAACCTAGACTTAAGTACAGTTTCGGCTCTCTCAGAAAAGGGATCTTGAAGGAGGAAACCAGGAATCACCTAATCATCACTGGTTAGGTAATCGGCCTGATAGGCCCCTGCCCTGGACTTTGTGGTGACCACTTCGCTCCTCTGCCTGGGGTTAGTTCCTCATTCCTCCCGCTCCGCCTACAAATCTGTCGTTTTGTGTAGCGCCCCGGAGCTGCTTCCCCTCTGCTAGGTGGGATGCTGCCTGATTCATGAAGCATTTAATAAAGCCAATAAGATCTTTGAATTTTGCTCAGTTGAATTTTGTTTTTTAACACCTCTTAGTAATTTTCCATCCACTGAAACCCTTCCCCCCCGCCCAATTTGGCTGTAAATTCCCACTTGCCCATTTCTGTATTTGGAGTTGAGCCCAGTCTCTCCCCTACTGCAAGGCCCGTGGTAGTGGACCCATACCTGTCACAGTGGTCACCCCACACTCACTTGAATAAAGTCTTCCTCACCTCATCATCTTATATGATTGTCAGGGACAATCTTTTTCTTTAACAGAAATTCAGAATTCAGTTCCTCAGTTGAACTAGCCACATTTCAAATGTTCACTAGCCACATGAGCTAGTGGTGACTGTATTACAGAGCACACTCGTCATCCAAGGTCTATGGCACAGAGCTGCCTGAGAGGTTTAAAATACTTGGGGCAAAAAAGTGTCCTTGTACAAGTAAAACAATGAAAACACTGGTCAGAAAAAAGCAGCTATGGCAGCTGGAAGAAGTTGTAACAACAGAAAATTAAGCAGCCAGTCGGCTTTTCTACTTCTATGGTGTAAGTTAGGAATACATAAAAGCTCCTTCCAGAAATGCCCCACAGTCTATTCTGGTTTCTGAAGTTCTGTCTTTGAAACTGATTATTTAGATGAAAGGCCTGCATTACCCCTGCATTAACCCATGGTTGTTATCATCATCAGCTCATCAAATTGCTTTCCATCCTTAAAATATATTCTGTTCTACAAAGGAAAGGCAACCCCTTTGCAGACTTAAAATCAACTGATTGCCTGCCTGCAAAGTTGGCAATGTATGCATATCTCCCTGAAAGGAAAGGCATTTGGTCTCAAAGCAACAATTCTTGTCACCAGATATGTCCATCCCTTTGGAACTCACTTGCCCTCCGTGGTCAGGGAAGTGGTGCTGGTCCTTGTTTGCCAAGTTGCCAGGGTTCTGAGGCAGTGGTTCTCACGCCAGCATCATCTGCATCAACTGTGAGCGATGAAATGAAAATTCCAGGCCCCACCCCAAGCTGCTGAATCAGAGTGTCTGGGGATGGAGTCTGGGAGACTGCCTTCTGAGCTCTCCAGGGGAGTCTTACGCGTGTTGAAGTTTAAAAACCTTTGCTCTAGAAGAACAGGTAGACCAAGCTTTCCTGAAGCTAGGACATGACAAGAAGACAATGGACATCACTTATTCTCTCTGGCGTCTAATGCCCGACCCAGCTGGTCCCTGCCTCGCCACTTCCAAGGACCCCCAAACCTAGACCTTTGCCCAGTTCGAAGTCAACATCAGATGTCTTCAAGATTTTTAAATACCAGGTTCACCTTTTGCTCCCAAACTGCTGAACTTCCCTTGATAGTAACTATATATTTTATGTACATACTTTTTAAACATTTGAGAAAATACATAATGAACAAAGTCTACTATTTTAATATTACTTAAAGTATTTAATATTTTAATAACAGTAGACTTAATTTTAAATGAAATTTTTTGAAGTGGCCATGTGTATTTTTAAATCATAGTAATGACATACGTGTGAGATACTTATTCATCTTACAGACAATGCTTGGTGGGGTGTATATTGGGATTCACAGCAGTGACTTGGCCCCTTCAGCCTCTGCAACCCACCGGTGGAAACCACGAGGCTCCGAGTCCCTTCTTTCACTGGGACAGTGCTTGCCTTCTGAATTTCAGTGTCCTATCTGAGAAGCTCCTCTTCCCAAATGGATAACAGCAGGAATTTAACGTCTTGCGTGAAGAAAAGTCCACAATTCCTTCTTGACAGTTTAATATATATTTAATTACTGAGTGAAGGAAGGAATGATGTATCTATGGAACTCGCCTATCCTGTGCTGTGCACTCTTAACCCTAACAAATACCATGACAAAAGGGGGAAAAGACACCCACCATCAATGAAGCTGAGCCACTTGGTGTGCACACAGGAAGAATGAATCTTGACCCTGTGCTTCACACCATTCAATAAACAGTAAACAGCTCCGAGGGACTGGTGACCTAAACGTGGAGAGTAAATAATAACGCCTGGAGGGAAAGAAGACATAGAAGAATATTCTTGCACCTTAATGGGACGCAGAGAGCACTAAACATCACCAAGAAAAGATTTTAGAATTGAGCTACTTCAGCATTAAGGACTGCTATTCAGCAAAGACAGCATTAAGCCTCGGAGGGAGAAGATGTGAGAGTGCGCGAAGGATAGCTGCACATCGGCACGGAGAGGACAGACAACCTGACAGGAAAAGGACGAGAGCTCAATGCGCGCTTTATGAACAGGACGTTCAAATGGCCAGTAAACATGTGAAGAGCACTCCACCTCACGGTTCCCTCACGAGCGCAGAGGAAATCGACAACGGGGTGACTCCTCACCCCGCCCCCGCCCCCCCCCCCAGAATGGCAAGAGTGTGGCCCAACCTCAGCTCTGACGCCTGCTAAATAAGTAGCTTTGAATGGGCCCGGGGCAGGGCAGCCGAGCAAGGTCCCAGGGTCCAGACACCCTGAGCCATCCCAGAGGACAGAACCCTGGCATAAAAATCTGCTGGAAGAGAAGGTGTGAGAGGGACAAATACATGACTCGCCCCTTCATTAAGATAAATGTCACAGTCTTGCTCGAGCAGTCTTGGAAAGAAGAATACATAATGGGTGAAGTAAGGCAAATGCGGGTACCGTGACCAGGATTCTAGAATGATTGGTTTTTGAATACTTATTACCACCATATTTCTTAGTACACGTCAGATGGTTCTTAAGTCTCCTTAATTCTTGGAATCTAGGACTTTTTACTTATTTCAATCATTTAAAATCTGTACCCATCAATGTCCCAGTAGGGAACAGTTGGCACGCTCAGAAAGGATTATCAAAGTGTGTTGAAGGGCAGACAGTTTACAGAGTTGTGGATAAAATGAAAAGGAATCACTGACGCAGTGTGGAACACCCTACATTGGCCGCCTGGGGGAGATCCACCCACTTACAGGTGTGTGGAGGGAAGGGGCAGCTACCTCCGCCCAGAATGTGCAGGAGAGGCTGCGGGTTGGGTGGGCCATGGCCAGTGGGCATGGTGGCTTCCTTCAGAGGAGCCCAGCCCCCTCAGTCCAGCGACCTGAGCAGGAGTCCATACTGTGTTATTTCCTGCTGCTGCCGTAACAGAGCGCCACAAACTTCGTGGATCAAGAGAGCACACACTGATCATGCCACAGTTTTGGAGCCAGAAGTCTGAAGTTCTGCATTCAAGGTGTGGGCAGGGCGGCATGCCTTCTGGAAGGTCCATCTTGCCTCTTGGCTCTAAAAGCTGCTCACAGCCCACATTCCTCGGCCAGTGGCCCCGTCTGTCAGTGGCAGCATCCTGACCTCTACATCCACTGTTACATAAGCTTTTATTCCCACCTCTTGCTCCCCTCTCCCATCGGTCAAGGACCCCTGGGATTACATTGACCCCCACCCCTGTTGTGCAAGCTAATGCATTTCCTTATTGTTTATGCCCGTTTGATACGGGTTTCCTGTGACGTGCAACCAAAATCATGCCAGATGTCACAGTGCCCTAATGTCTAGTTACAGACTGAATGAGCACAGTGTCCCTACCTAATCACACCCCGCAGAGGAGAGGTGCTCAGCTCCAGGTCATGCACAAAATGGGCGTGAGGGTCTAAGAACAGTAAAGCCTCATGGACAGGGCTGCAGCGGGCGGTCCTACCCTGAGCCTCTGAGACTGTGCTCGCTCCTTAGTTCTCTCTACCCACCTTCCCCTATCAGCATAGAATCTCAGGCAAGGAAAATACGGCACAGACGAACCGCATTTCCCAAGTGGCAGCTAAGTGGGAGACAGATTGCCCCCAGCTGCATCAAGACCCAGGTCCCCAGACTCCTCAGAGAGACGTGGCACGGCCCCCCGCAGTAGGAAGCCCTGAAGGCATCTTTCAGTCTTCAGGCACATCCACAGCACAGGGGAGGGGCAGAGAGCAGAGGAGGAAGTACAGGGAGGGAGAAGTGCATGGTGGGAAAATTACTGCATAGGAGACAATTAGGAGGTGTTTGTTTGTTTATTTGTTTGTTTGGAGGTATTTTTATGAGCAGAAAATTTGAGAGGAAGAAGCAATGTCTAGCAGGGAGGGTACAGCTCAGCAGTAGAGTGCATGCCTAGAATGCACGAGGTCCTGGGTTCAATCCCCAGTACCTCCATCAAAAAAATGAATAGGTAAAAAATTAATTAATTAATTAATTAATTAATAAGTAAACCTAACTACCTCTCTGCCTTAAAAAAAATAGATTTTAAGAAAATGGATTTCTGGGAATGTTTGGGGGGTGTAGCTCTGAAAACTCCTGGATCAAGACTTGAAGAAAAGCTGTTAAGAAAGATCTAAAGAATTCTTCTAAGCTTCTGTAGTTGGATTTTTGTCTCCTTTGAGTGAAACTTCATGCAGACAGGGATCCTGGGGCCTGGCTTTTGTAGTTGAGTGGCAGGAGGGTCCAGAGACATTAAATAATTTTGAAGCCATCCAGTAAAGCTTCTCACACTCGACTTATGCAAATCTGGATTCAAGACCTTACTGTGGGGACCTGCTGCTTTTCCTGCATTCTCTGTCCTGTTCCTCACTCACCCGAGCCACGGCCCGGGATGCCATCCTCACTGTCTCCCATCCTTCACCTTCTGTGTCTGGCGGGTCACTGCTTCCTCTGCTCCACTCTGTGCCCCCGCTGCTGCCTTTGTTGGGTTCCAGGGAGTGTGAGGATGGCGAGGAGAATATATTGGTAGGGGAGCACACTCGACGATGTGGGGTCCTGGCGAGGACACCGGAACCCACCTATAATTCCCCGCAGGAATAACTTCCTGATGCGCGGACCAGATAATGACCTGCAGGGGACCAGGTGAGGTGGCCATTTTCTGGGCGGAGTACTGGGAAAACTCAGGGAGGCTGGACTTTGGAAAGGAGCAGAGACCCCACCACCAGGCTCTGTCCCCAGGAGAACTCAGAGGAGGCTCCTCACAAATCACGGGGAGCAAGCTGGTGAGGGAGGCATGGCGTCCCTGAGAAGCTGGTGGGACACGTCCCCAGGACTGACCAGTGGAAGGTGCTGCCAGCGGACTGCCGGCCGTCATTGGGATGGTCGGGTCCCGAGCTAGCTGAGGGGAGGCGGCTGCACTAGGAAGATGAAGCGACCGTAACGCACAGCAGGGCCCAAACGGCCATGACAGTTCCTGGACCTGCAAAGACCTGTGCTGGTGACCAGTAGGTCCACGTGGTCTGCTCTGGGGTTGAGAGAGATGGCAGATAACTAGGGTGCGACCTAGCTTGGATCATTTTTAAAAAGAGCACAAGTATTGGAAAGCTGAAGTTTGAAATTAACCATGGCAATGGAAAATCACCATCTCTCACTCAATGTCTAAAGCTAAATCAATTCACAGACCTAAAAGCACACTGACTGACGGGAAGGCTGCCAGCTCCCTCGGATGGAGGAGGCTGCACCATCACTGAAAGTATAAACGATCCATGTGACCCTTCCTTCCCCTAAGCAGCCTCAGCCATCTGTCAGGACGAGGGCGCCTAAGGAGGTGGGTCGAGAATCTGGTCGGCCTGAAACACCACTAAGTCCCTCCAGTGAGAGCTGGGCTTGTGGAGGCAGGTGAAAAGGGGGTTCTGACCCAAGGACACCCTGCAGGGGTGCACTGGTCCGCAGCCTGCCTATGGCTAGTTTCCAGCTCCCACGTGGATAGTTGGGAGGGCAGTTTGCAGAACCCTAACAAGGATTTCCTGACAGGTGGAGTAAGAGTCGTGGGGAGGAGTCACGGACACTGGCCACTGTCTAGTGCAGAGACGCTCCAGGAGCAGAACCAGGAGGGGCTGCGGCAAAGAGCACAGCCAGAGACTCCAGGGATGGAGGGCGGGGCCTCCCCAACCCACCTGGCTGGCCCTACAGAAGCCAGAGTGCCACGGCAGAGGAGGGCTGGCCAGTGCAAACCCAGCTAAGTGCTGCCCCAGGCATGGGTGCTGCCCCTCCGCAGTAGTACTGAACCCTCAGTGGCTTCCAGCCCTTGTGACGTGGCCATTCTTCCCAACACCTGTCCGTGAAGGGCGTCAGGGGAAGCGGGCTCTCACTCTCCTCCCCAGGGCGTCCAGGCTCCGGCCTGGTGTGGCTCTCTGTGCATGGTCACCTGCCTTTGCCCCCCTGTGGTGACCCTCCTCATTGGAAGGACCTGGGGATTGTTTGCACAGGCATATTTTCTTGGGTCTCCAGTTGAAATGAAGACTTCAGCCTCACTTTATAAGTTGGTAATATTTTGTTTTTAGAACTAACATTGAATAAAATATACACAATATTAACATTTGTTCATTCCATGTGGTAACCGTACGAGCATTTGTCCTATTTTTTTCTTTTTTGGTATTTTTTTGGCTGTGGTAAAACACACGTAGCACAAAAGTTATCTCTCTAATGTGTATAACTCAGTGGCGTAGAGTGCACGCATGGTGTCTGTCACCACCACCCTTTCTAGACTTTTGCATCACCCTGCATGAAAAGCTCATACCTTAAATTACTTTTTAAAATAAACAAACGATAACAGTTAATAAATAATTTGTAAATACTGAAACCGGAGCAGAGTTGTTCTTCAAAAGCATTAGCAGGGCAGTGATCACGAGGTGCCGTGGTCAGCAGGGCTGCGAGGGGCAGTCACGGGCCCCCAGAGACCTGGGTCACCCAAGTCCCGCTGAGAGCAGGGCCCCCGTGGACTCTGTCCTCCCGCCACCGGCTCCCCCTCACCACCAGGCCTCTCTGGGTGTCGTTCCTATTCCCTCCTGGGTTGGGGGGCGGCCCAGGAGCTGAGGGGCACTTCCTGCCGTTGTCTCACATCCCAAGGTTCAGCTCCCCACCCCACCAACACAGGTCGCAGCGCTGCCCGAGAACATGCATCCTGTGTTCTTGCCCTGTTAACGATGAGGGGGCAGAGGGCAGGAGGAGGATACCGGATGCCTGGAGACGCCAGGAGGAAATCCTTGAGACGACCACCTACTGCAAATCCTATCCTCTGGTGCTGAGTCTCATGAAAAGAAAGTAAACTCAATTTTAATTTAAAAATACAACAGCTGATCTTAGGGCTTCAGTTTCATTTTAATAGCTCCATTTAAAAGTCCCGTTACAGTTTATTTCATCCATCCTCTATTGTTGGACGTTTAGATCGCTTCACTCTTATAAATAACAGTAAAATAAAGGGCATTTTGATGCGAGCTGCCAAAGGTCCCTCTGGAGCAGCTGTCCTGCCCCACTTCCCATCAGCAGTGTGCCCTGTGTGACGGGGGCCTGTTCTCCTCGAACTCCGAATTTGCCGTGACAAACCGGGACTGCCCCCAGGAGGTGCTGCATCCTAGACAACTGTCCACAACTTGTCTTCAAACAGATGTGTGCACAGCTGGTGTGAAGGAGCCATTATGAAGTCCTTGGGCCTCTGTGATGCCTGTGGGTTCACTGATAAAGGTCTACAGCCACGGCTGGAGAAGAGGCCCTTCCACAACTACTTGTCATCCAGTCAGTGCTCCGGAAGGTTCTCTGCGGCGTCCAGGTACCTTTAGCTGGTCCTAGCTCCCACTCCGTGAGAAGGCAACCCCGTGGTGTTACTCGCAATGCTCAGCCCTGGCGCCTGTCTGTGTGGCCGGTGGGCACCTCGCCTCTGTGTCCCCGTGTTGTGGCTGCAGCATTGCCCAGGGGGCTGCAGCCTGGGGTCCACCTGCTGCCGCCAGGAACACTGGCTTCCACATTGCCCGGTTACCCAGAGTGGTGGAAGGCGTGGATGCAGGCTCATTTTCTCCTCCAGGTTGGGGCACTGCTTGGAATCTCACAGCAGAATGTAGAGCAACCTTCCAACCATGTCTTTTCTTGTCCCCTTTCGGCTAGAACGGCTGCACTCTGAGAACGCGATCTCCTCCAGAGCTGACCGCACGCCGGCTTCCACACCTCCCAGCGGCTGCGGCTGGGCGGCAGAGCCACGGGAGCCAGACAGGCTTGTCTGGGCGCCTGAGGCTGGCCGGGTAGGGGGAGGGGCCATGGGGGGTTCCTGCCGGGGCTCAGAGCAGGGACCACGCAGGCCCGGGGGCAGGGTGGCATAAGCCGGTGGAGGGGCCAGGGTCGCCACCTTGGGTGCTGCCCTCCGCCCTCAGGGCCTGAGGCAGCAGCGACACCTGACCCACATGGGCCACGTGGACCATGTGCGCGGAGCACGGTGGCTGAGAGTCACGCAAACCACCATGCAGGCACCGCTGTGGACCCGACCTCTCGAGATTCTTCGGAGGAGGCCCTGTGCCAGTGGGGGGCTGTGATCCCCTCGCAGCCTCCTGCTTCCACTCTCCGCCCCTCCACCCCTGACCAGCTCGTGCCCTGAAGGAGAGAACTGGGCTCTGAGATCCTGCGGGGCCTGGCCTGGGGCTGGGTGCCCATGCAGGTGGCCCAGCTGCAGGGGAGGCAGAAAATGTTGAGACAGGCAGGACGCAGCCAGCTTCTGGCCCCAGATCCCGGAGCCAAAGGCAGAGCCCAGGCTGCCACCCACAGCGACGATCAAATGACGGCTTTTGCAATACATCCACTGAGAGTGAGGGTTGTTTTTACTGCCACCATCAGTGCGTACCAGTGAATACCAGCCACGCAAACCTGGAACGTCTCGTACCCTTCAGCCGGGACACCCCAGGGCTCTGTTTAGCCAGGTCGTTGGAAAACGTACAGGAATGACTTATGAGGCAAAGCAGTGAAGTCTGGGGACAGAGTTCTATCAGCTAAAGAGAGCTTCTCGTGCTTATTTTTTCGGTCATCCTCCTCCAGCTGTAAATCTGCTTCGTAGGCCATTGGGTCCCTTACTCTTCTTAGCTGGACTTTGAGACTAACTTTTGTTCAAGTGTTCTTGCAAGGAAGGGCAGTGTTTTCACAGAGCCTGCCAAAATGGATAGGAATGGCTTTTTCGAAAAACAGTTCCAAGAAATAAGTAATGACCTTTTTACAACAAAGATTCACAATCTGGGTTTGTGAAAAATGCTGTATGAAGGCTCCGTATAATATTCTGGGCAGCTTTTAAAGCAAAAGTAATGGCTTAATGAACCACAACAAGCGGATTAAAAGGCTATTTGTGGGATTGTCGGAATTTTTTAAAACTGATTTTCCACCTTTTACAGGTTGATAAGACCTTTTCTTTACACCGTGAGAGTGAACAGTAAGTGTCTCTTCATTGCACAGATTTTGCACTTGGTCAAAGTTTTAGTCTTTAAACATCCTGCATTCTCTAGGCTGCAGCATTCGTTTTCAGATGAAAACCTTATGGAAGCAGTTTGATTCTCTTCCACTGAAGAAAGAACAGAAGAAAGAAGGAAAGAGAGAGAGAAGAAAGGAGGGAGGGGAGGGAGAAAGGAAGGAGAAAGGGAAAAAGGAAAGGAGAGAGAGAAAGGGAAAAGTCAAAACTTCTGGATTCAGTTAATGGCCCATCACTCTAATGACATCCATCTGTGTCTGTGTTTGATGGTCATTACCAGCAGATGGTCCCTTCCACCTGAATTCTCAGCAGTGTCCCTTTGCAAGGTCTGCTTCTTGTATTTCTCTCTGGTCTGCAGGACAAGGTTGTTTGGGGGCAGGAGTTGATGAGAATTATTTTGGAAAACTGACTTCTCTCATTCAGACACAGCTTTTCCGGAGCAGAGTATTTTCAGAACGTTTACTGGCAGCATAACATAGATGATATCACAGAAGTAATTCCCGCACCGCTGAGCTGCTTAATGCCCCGGTTAAACACAGCTCTGATGTCAGCAGCCTCCCGCAGGGACGGCTGCCAAGGTCGTGCTGGGCTGCAAGACTCGCCACCCCGGGAAGGCTCCTTCTCTCCAACCTCCACTCCGAAGAGTAAGTCATTCTTCTCCCTAATCAATGTTTTGTTTTTTTTTTTAGGTGTACAGGTTTACATGTACTGTCTTTGATTAAAGAGATTTGAAATCCTTAACCAAATATTTAAAATTTCAGGTGGCTGAGGCTGATTCTCACACTACGCCCACCTCACATGGAGTCAGGGACATGCAAAGACACGCAGTCGTGGTTTCTGCCTGTTTGCCACAACTCTGTCCCAGAGAGTACATTGTATAAAAGCACAGAGGAATCGAGCATGTTGGCAGGTGAGGGGAATGGAGCTCAGCGGTAGAGCGCCCACTTAGCATGCACGAGGTCCTGGGTTCCATCCCCCATCCCTCCTCTAAAACCAACTAAATAAATAAACCTAATTACCCCCCCAAACAAACAAACAGACAAACAAACAAAAACAAACAAGAATACTGGCATTGTGCAGGAACGCATATTCCCTGCTCACAGAAAGACATCTCCAAAAGATATCTAACCCTCCTAGCCTCTGGCCCGAGTCTTTGACGTCTGCAGGACACAAAGTGGCATTTGTGTAGATGACCTCCACCGCCCCTGGTAGATCTGACCTCTGACAGCTCACCAAGGCAGAGAAGGTTTCCTGCTCCAGCAGAGGAGGGGCCTGAGCAGCCAAGGAAGCCCCCAGCACCCCTCACCATCTGATTCACGGTTCCTCCACACCCCAGGGATGGTGGGCGGCTGGGCCCATGGGGCTCTGCCCTCACAGGGTGCGAAAGGACCAGCTCAGGCCCAGGAGCCGACCTGCAGGGAGCACCTCCGTCATGTCTCCATGGGTCATAAGACAGAGGTGGTCTTAAAGGGGAATCTGTGCTGTACACCAGAAACTAATACAGCATCGTGGATCAACTATACTTCAATAATAAAGAAATACATAAGAAAAAGAAAGGGGAGAGGAGCCAAAACTGGGACTATTTTCAGAGACGTGGTCAGGGTTCAGGGCGCCAACGGGGTGCCAGGGCACCAGGACCAGTAAGAGCCGAAAGCTCTGTCCCCAGAGCCCCGTGAGGTCGGCCCCAGGCCTGGCCACAGCCCGGATCACACTTTCCACCAGGGAGAGCCAGTCCATGAGTGCAGATAAGCCGGTCAGATAATCTTTCCCCAAGAAATTGAACTTTGCGGCCAGAGACCAAGCTGGACCTACAGGGTGAGACCCTACATCTCTCAGACCCTGTGGAGCTGAAACCAGTGGAAAAGAGAAATTAAGAGGATCACGGAGGAATTCAGTCTGGCGAGAGAAGGGAACTGATATGGAGGGCGCAGAAATTAAAGACCATGTGGCTGCAGAGGCACGGAGAGGTGTCCTCTCCAAGGTCTTTGACTCCCCAGTGCCGCCCAGCTTAGCTCTGCCTAGTCCTTAGCCATCTGGGATTCACCCCCCCTTACGCCACCCACTTACACTGGCCCCAGCAACCAGAATTTTCCTGGGACACCATCAAATATTCAGCTAGATGTTAATGGCTGCAACAGGTTTCATTTTATAATTTAACCAACCATTGTTTCCAATATTTTGCATTATAAATATCCCTGTAGTTAAATCTCTGAGTACAACCACAATTCTTCTCTAGAGATGAATTCTAAGAACTGGAATTGCAGGACAATGTGGATATTTTGATGTGTATTGTTTATTGCCTTCAGTTCAACTAACTTTTACCTGGACAACCAGTATAGGACAGACACTGTTTAAGCCTAGCTTCTAAATACTTGTTTTTTTGACATTCCTGTTTTTTTGTCCATGCCAGTATGTTAGGTTGAAAACAAGTACTTCATTGTTAATTTTCATTTTATTGGTTGAACTTTTCCCTGGATATTGATGGGCACTTATATTTGTGTGTGTGTATATCTTGAGTTTATAACTTTCACTTATTTTCCATCACTGTGGTCAACATTTTCTCATTGATTTGTAAGAGATTTTCAAATTAACCCATTATCTGTCACTGTGGCTTAAGTATTTTTCTGGTTTATTGTTTGATTTCAAAATTTTATTCGTGTGTTTTTTTTAACACAGAGAAGTTTTGAAATTTTTCAAATTTAAAATTAGGAAAATAAGAGTTGATTGTTAAAAAACCAACAGCAAAAATATGTAAAGTAAGAATGTGAAACCCCCACTTATTCAGCCCACCCAACTCCAACCCCAACTCCAACCCCAATCCCAACCCCAGCCTCAGTGGGTAAACACCACCAGCCATCTGATGCTTATCTTCTCACCATTTCTAGGCATATACAAACATATGCAGTTGAAGGTTTTCAAAACAAAAAGGAAATCACACATATTATTCTACAAACTTTTCCATCCTAGAATGGATGTGGACAGTGTGGACAACTTTTCTATGTCAGCAATTAGAATCTACTGTATTTCTTAAATGTATGATGTAATAGGGATGTATCATGCACTTGTATAACCACCTACCCATTTATAAATATTTAATTGTTTTTAATGTTATAGACAATACAGCAACAGTCATAATTGTACAAGAACCTTTGTATTATTGTGTGAGTATTTCTGCAGAGCAGATTTTCAGAAGGAATTTCTGGGTCAAAGGGTACATTTAAAGTTTTGGTAGTTATCATCAAACTATCCTTTAAAGACTCTACAGCACCAAAAAGAATAAAATACCTAGGAATAAGCCTACCCAAGGAGGCGAAAGACCTGTACTCTGAAAACTGTAAGATGCTGATGAAAAAAAATTGAAGATGACATAAAAAAATGGAATGATATACCATGTTCTTGGATTGGAAGAATCAATATTGTTAAAATGGCCATACTACCCAAGGCAATATACAGATTCAGTGCAATCCCTGTCAAATTACCAATGACATTTTCCACAAAGCTGGAACAAAAAAATGTTAAAATTTGTACAGAAACACAAAGGATCCCGAAGAGCAAAAACAATCTTGACAAAAAATAACAGAGCTGGGGGAATCATGCTCCCTAATGTCAGACTACACCACAAAGCTACAGTAATCAGAGCAGTCTGGTACTGGCACAAAACATAGATCAATGGAACAGCATAGAAAGTCCAGAAATAAACCCACACACTTAAGGTCAATTAATCTATGACAAAGGAGTCTGGAATATACAACAGAGATAAGACAGTCCCTTCGATAAGTGGTGCTGAGAAAACTAGACAGCTACCTGTAAAAGAGTGAAACTAGAACACTCTTAACACCATATACAAAAATAAACTCAAAATGGGGGGCTGGTGAGAGTTCACAGCAAAAGGGCGTGACTGCGTGGTCTGTTGTGATGGAATGTTCTGTGTGTGGTTTTGGGCGGTGGTTACACAGGTGTGTGCAGTTGTGAAGACTCTGACTTGAACCCTAAAGATACAGACGTTCCACTGTCACTTGGACTATTTCTCTATTTCCAAAAAAAAGTGCTGTTGCTGCTGCCTGTGTGCTCAGGCCAGAGACTGCGGTTCCCTCTGCCCTTTACGGAACCCAGTGCCCGCGTGTGTACGGGTTTCCTGTTGCTGACTGACCACTTAAAACCACCCAAGCTCGTTCTCTTACAGTTCTGGAGGTCATAGTTCAAGATGAGTCTTATGGGGCTAAAATCCAGGATGTGGAGAGGGCGTCTGCCCCTCCTGGTTTCTAGAGGCGCCCACATTCCTGGGCTCTCTGCCTCTCTGTCCTGATCTCTGCTTCTCATTATGTCACTCTTCCTTTGACTCTGACCCCCACGTTCCTCTGTTAGGGACTGTTTTGATGACATCAGGGCCTCCTGGAAAAGCCAGGATAACCTGCCCATCTCAAGACCCTTGCCTTGATCACGTCTGCCTGGTTCCTTTAACCCATAAGGTAGCCTATTCCACTGGTCCTGGGGACCAGGCTGTGGACAGGCCTGAGGGACCTTTGTTCTCGCAACCACACTGTTCTGTTCAAAACACAGTGTTTCAGGTGTCAGAGAAAGGACTGACTCCTTGCCTGCAACCTGGGAACCCAGAAGGCTTGGGAAGTTTCCAGAACCATTTCAAACTATTCACAAAAGCGACCTGCAAAAGATTTCCCTCATCTCCCTAGACGAGGCAGCATCCGCACCGGCTGCCTCAAATAGCTGGGCCCTGGGGTAGGGATCACTTCAACGGAAAACTCCATCTTTCTGGGTCGCAGGACAAGGAGCCCGATCACGACGCGAGCCCGAGGACAGAGCTGCCCTGCATTCGAAGGGGAAGAGAGGTGAGGGCCCTGGAGGAGCACAGCTTCTCCCTCTCAGGGACCAGGACCGCCTGGTTCTCATAGCAGCTTGTGCTGGTGGGACTCTTTGTGCGGTTCCCCAGCTCCTGCCTTCTTTCTTCCTCATCCCCACCCTCTCCCTCTCTTCTATTTTGTTGCCTAAATTCCCAACAAAGGACATCACAGAGCATCCTTCCTTCGCGTCATAGGTCAGGACTCCGAGGCTGGGGGATTCCACTTGCACTGCCCTGGCCTCACCCCTCGTCTGGCTCCAGGCCTCCACCCGCCCCCACTCCGGCAGGGTCCAGCCACGCCAGGCCACACCAGACTTGTCTCGCCCAAACTCCCGAGCCCCGTCCGTTCTGCTTCATCCGGACAAACATCCCGACGGGCAGATGTGTCTGCTGGAAGAGGGCTAGATCCCATTCTCAGAGACCACTCAGGAAACCTCTGGATCAAGTCCTCTCTGAGGTCCTTCCTACCAGTAGAGGTCCATTCTCCTGTAATTTTGCTCCTACTGTAAACTTTTAACATGTAATACAAATTAGGGCGGGAGAAGAGACGCCGGGGAATGACCGCGGGGTCTGTGCTCTCCTTACACTCAGCAGCCGCAGGCATCCTCGCCTCCATCCCAGCCCAGATGCTGCTGCTTCTGCACTCAGAGAGGCTGGAAAGGCCAGGGCCCTTCTCTGAAGCCCAGCTTGCGCTCAGGGCACAGCCTCGGTCCTCACCCAGCCTTGGTCAGACCTACACAGGCAGGCGTCCTCTCAGGCTCCGGGTCTCTCCCTCTACTGGAGCTGCAGGTCACCACCTGCTCTCCTGCCTTCTGCCCAACTGCAAGGAAAACCTGCCCCGGGTTCTCTGCACCTAGACCAGACGGGCTCCCCTTCCCAGGGGCAGGGGCAGGGAAGCAGAGGACATCCGCAAGGCTGCTCTGTCCATAACTGGCTGCAGGGGGTGGTGGGGGGGAGGACACGCCTTCTCTGATGTGTGGGAGGGGGATGCGCCAGACGCCCCAGCCGGCACTCCCCTTTCCAGGTCGCAGCCTTGGGCCCCGAGGACCGATGTCAGTGTTCAGGAGCCGCCTTCTCAGTTCAGAGGAGGCCCTTTTCTCCTTTGCCCCCTCCAGTGGGAAAGGCCCTCCCTCCCTCGCCTCATGCTCCCCCTGTTGTCCTGAAGGTGACTTTCCACCGCCTCCTACTGCTCAGTGCAAGCAAGGCACTGGCTTCCCTTTGTTCTGGATTTTCAAGAACATTTGTAGAGTGAACAGCCTTTCTTCAGAGAAAAGACAGTGTGCTTACACCCGTGGAAGTCAGAGAATATGCTGGGTCCCCATACTCAGAGGTGCTTCTGAATCGCGAGGCCAGCCGTGTGGGGCCCTGGGACGTGGTGCAGAACCAGGCGCTGTGGCTGCTGCTGCTGCTGCTGCTGCTGCTGCTGCTGCTGCTGCTGCTGCTGCTGCTGCTGCTGCTGCGAGGAATAACGAGCTTCCGACCCACGAGCCTGCACGTGGTGCGATCCAGACCTTGCCCAGTCGCAGCCCCGCTCCCAGGCTGGGTTCAGGGCAAACTACACCGCAGCCTCCGAGTCCTGAGCTCTTCAAGTTACGGAGTCAGTTAGCACCGAATTGAGAAATGTGAAGATTTTCTTTCCAGTTTGGTGGTGTGCTCTGCTACAGACCAGACGTAGGAACCTGTCCAGGTGCCTGGCAGCTCAGAGCTCTGTATGAGATGCGTTAGTGCCACCTGCTGGCCGCTGGCTCAGGAGGCGCTGCAGACCAGAAGGCAGTGTGTGGATGGGGACGTAGTGAACAATTTACAGAAAGTAGAAAACCAAGTGAAACCAATTGTATCAGAGTTTTTTCAGAGAAACAGAATGGAATATACATTTTTTAAATCCCTTAAAATAAATCCCTTTCCTATAAAATAATATGTAATCACTTACATAAAATAAATCCCTGTGTATATATACAGGGAGATAAGGAAACGCCTATATGCATTCATAGATGACTTGAATTTAAAGCAGCCGGCTCCTGTGATGGTGGGAGCTGGCAAGTTTGATCTGTAGGACAGGCTGGCAGGCTGGAAACTCAAGCAGGATTTCTGTGTTACAGTCCTGAGGTTGAATTCCTTCTTTTCCCTGGGAAACCCCGGACTTTGCTCTTTAAGGGTCTCAGCTGAATGGCTGAAGCCCACCACGTTATCCAGCATCTGCCTAGCGTGACACAAGTATCCTGCGTACAACCGAAAAACACAGACCCTTTCCCCAGAGGAGGCTGCAAAGTCCCTGAGCGATGTCCACTCTGCTCCCTGATTTCCCATAACTTAAATCCTGAAGGTGACTGTATACACCACACATCATATAACAAGGGATGAGAGGAAGACGTCAAAGACATCTACTCCCTGTGTTGTAAACCTTCCTTGTAACCAGATAAGGAAGGGATACTCAAGACCACTCCTGTCCTCACTTCTGCAACTGGTCACTGGGGTAGCGTTTATGACCACCTTCTTCCACCACCCGTTCCATGTTCCCTTTGCCTCTGGCAAGCACCTCAGCTGGTCATGGTTCCTTACTTGGAGGGGGGACCCAAGCCTTCATTCCCAAAGGGTCTGGGCCATTCGTTTTCCCGCCCGGACTGGGTCGCGGTTCCCCCCGACCTGGATCACAGGACACTGGGAGGGATCTCCTATATTCCAGACACACTCCTCCTTTGCTCCACTGTGGAGCAGCAGCCCAGTCTCCCCTTGGGCATCAGGACCGCTCACCCCGGACAGCACAGGAACTCCTTCCTTCCCTGCTGGTTCACAGGAATGAGGAACCCAGCGCGGCTGGGGAGCAGTCTTAACCTCCAGTTCAATGGAAGCATTCCTCCCTCTGGAATTAAGACCTTTAGGCCAGCAGACCACAGGCAGAGCAGGAACAGGAGGCAAAAATGTCACCAGTGGGTCACCAGGGGCAATAGTGGGGGTGTCCCTCCCACTTCCACCCCTTGATTCCGGCTTTGGGAAAAGCAGCCCCACACACTGGACGCTGACCCAGCACACCCAGCTTTCTGGAGAACCCTGCCCCAGTCCCGCAAGGCACTGCCACCTAGCTGTCACTGTAACTGAGCCTTTCAAAGGCCCCTCCACCATCCTATCACGACTGCCGCTTCAGGATGGCAGGGAACACGGGAAGACCAGTGGATTCGTTGGGCAGGGGCCCACGGCCACACTTCATTTGACCAGAAGCAGTGCTGTGTGGAATAGCATGAGTGAATTAGGCTCCCTGTAGCCCACGGACAGTAGTTCTGGAAGAAGCACTGCACGCAGGGAAGGCAAATCCACATCCAGAGTACGTGTCCAAACAAAATGCTGCCCCTTCCACGATGGAAGTGGTTCAGAGTGCTGCACCTGCTCCCAGGGAGCTGGCTGGTCACCCTGGGGGAAGGCGCCACCCTGGACACTCGGTGCTGTCCCTGCTTCAGATCGGGCTCTCAGCCAGGTTAGCCTTGGGTGGGTGCAGATGCGTGCACAACCTCCACCCCTGCCACTGCGACCACGTTCCCGAGCCCAGCGGGTGGTGACGGGTGGCTGGGTGCTGTCCACAGAATGGTCACCCTGTCCACCTGGAGATTAAAGTCCTCCTCCACTCTGGTCACTCTCTGGGGAGCATTCACTTGGGATACAAATATGACTTCTGCCCCTTCAGAGAGGTCTATCCACATATCTCTCCCCCAGATTTCCTTTCCACCAACTTTCCAGTCGTGTTCTTCCAGGTACAGTGTGGGAGGCCCTCCCTTCTCCATGTCCTTCAGGGGTGTCCCAGAGAGGGCCGACAGGGCTGCAGCTGTCCACCCGCAGGTGCTGCCTGCGTATCCGGCAGAACCACCTGTAAACCAGGCTGCAGTCCCTTCTCATCCACATATCTCCCCCCCAAATTCCCTTCTCACCAACCTTCCAGTCGTGTTCCTTCCAGGTCCTTGAACATCACGCCACAGCCCATGGGCACCTAGTGCACAGTTGTACCACTGGCCATTTCTCTTTCCAGGCAAATGCACAACCAGGTGTGCTGCTGGAGTTCTGCCACTGGGAGGGCTTCTGTTGACCGCTGGTCCAGGGGTGTCTGTGGGTGGCAGCGCTGTGGCTGCCTGCTGTAAGCCGGTGCTTGTCCCCTGGGCAGAACCATCTGTATGTCTGGATTGTGTTTGCTCTTCCTCAGTCAACTGATTATAGGTGATATTCCATGAGGCCATAGGCCGGGGCTGGAATAGAGAAGACAGGGGAGGGGCTGCCACGGACTCTACTCAAAGCTAGCAGCTGGCTGGGTCATTCAGTAAATGGGCCAGAGTAACACGTGTTTGGAGGAATATGTTGCCTTCAAAATCCAGAGGCCACGAGGCACTGTGCCTCTTTTTTTGGTGCAGGAGGGGCCTCGTAGAACAACTCCTTCAGCTTGGAAGGAGTATTTTGACATGGCCCACATTACTGGGCCCCAATAAACTTCACTGAGGTGGAAGCCCCTGCGTTTTTGTCAGATTTATCTCCCACCTTCTTACACACAAATGTCTTGCCAGTCACTTTAGAGTAGTTACTACTTCTTGCTCACGAGGTCCAATCAGACGTCATGAATGTAATGGGTGAGTGTGATTCTTGTGGCAGACAGACCTCTGAGGTAGGTCAGCAGAGGTGGGGGTATCTCTGGCCTCACCAAGTGAAAGCAAACAGCGTCTGGTGGTCTTTACTGACCAGCTGGAGGGAAGAGCATTTGTCAGATCAGCAGCTGCACACCAGGTACCCGGGACGTGTTAACACACTCAGGCCCCAAAGCCACCTCTGGTAGAGCAGGTGCCACTGGGGTTAGGGCTTCAACATATGGATTTGGGGACCCAGTGTGACTGTGTTTGGAGACAGGGTCTGTGGGCCTGCAGGGAGGTAGTTAAGGTTAAATGAGGTCATAAGGGTGGGACCTAATCTGGTAAGACTGGTGTCCTTATAAGGAGAGAACAAGACCTCAGACATCTCTCTCCTTGAGTGCACGTGGAAGAAAGGCCACATGAGGACATGGTGGGAAGGCAGATGTCTGCCAGCCAGGCAGAGTTCTCACCAGAAATGAAGTCAGCCGGCCCCGTGTGGGACTTTCAGCCTCCAGGATTGTGTGAGAATAAGTCTCTGCTGTTTGAGCCCCTCGTTGGTGATCCTTTATCGAGGCTGCCAAGACTAAGACATCTGTGAAAGGGTGTTGCTGGCCTAGCCTGCTGGAAGCAGGCTCTTTCTGGTGGAAGTCTGAATCTGCAAGTACTGAGTGAAACGCGTTTGTCAGGTCATCAGCTGCAAACCAGCTCCCACGGGACGTGCTAACGTGCTGGAGCGATGAAACTACAACTGCAGTTGCAGTGACTGGCCGGTAAATTCCTGACGACCCACCATCACTCTCCAAGACCCGTGGGTCCTACACAGGCCAGGTCAGTGGGTTGAATGGGGATGCAGCAGGAATCGCCACCCTGCCTCCCTCCCGTTCATGATAGTGGCACTAATGTCATCCATCCCAGAAATGCAGTGCTGCTTTTCCTGTGCTATCTTCCCGGGGGAGGCACATCTGGTGGCGTCCACTTGGCCTCTCCCACTGTAACAGCCCTCAGTTCACAGGTCAGGGGACTGGTGGGAGGATCCTGCCAGTTGCTAAGTATGTCCACACATCACACGTGGCAGAACTGGGGAAATAACAAAGGATGGGTCGGGGACCCATTGTGAGCACTCCTGAGCTAAAACTCCTCTGGCCAGCTGACCTCCACAAGGCCTACTCCCACTAGTGGACCACAGTGATGTTTTGGGTCTCCCAGAATTAGTATCAGTTCAGAGCTAGTGCTCAGTCATTCCTGAAAAGGCTAATTATGTTCTCTTCCCCAGAGCATAATCACTATGGTTAGAGGCCCAAGGTCCCCCAGGGAAGGTGGAGAGGAAGACTGTGTCTATTTTTGGCAATGCAGCAAGGTCTTTCCTCAAGAGGCTCTGGCCTCCCTTTTATTTAAGGGTTTTTGGGTCTCTAAACTGGGTCAAGTCCGGAATTGACAGCAAGGCTGTGAAACAAGTTCATGCACTTGACCTAGAACTCTTCTTTGTACACAGAACGAGTAAGAATTCAGTAGACTACTTGCGTATTTTCTTCCAGGGACACCAAGATCAACTAGTCAATGCCACAGGTCTCTGCAGTAAGACGACTCTAATTATCGCCCTGAATGTGCTGTCCATTCTGGTAACTGGCCCCATGTCGTCTTTGACAATTATCCTGCTGTCCTGGGACCCAGTTGTGCCCGCTGCATGTAAGGTCCCAGGTCAGCAGTTCCCATTGTCACTTGGTGCCTACAGGAGTGACCACAGGTGCTCTCCAAGGATGCTGGGGGGTCTCCTCACCCAATGTTTCTCACTGTGTCGGTGAAGGCTGTGTCTCCTGATCTCCTGGAGCAGGGGCGGTTGTACGCCAACATTCCCACCTTCCTAGGAGTTTGGATCCCCTCCTTTTCGATAAACCAAG
This sequence comes from Vicugna pacos, assembly GCF_048564905.1. NCBI lineage: Eukaryota > Metazoa > Chordata > Mammalia > Artiodactyla > Camelidae > Vicugna > Vicugna pacos. The sequence goes on from NC_133010.1 coordinate 27,950,076, forward strand.
GCAGTCCCACGTGTCTTCATTTAGTGTCGGCCACTTTTTGGTCCATGTCACGATTCACCAGACAAACTGCTAGGGAGTCCTTTCCAACCCCTTGAATTACGACACTGAATCCAGAATCTCTGCCTAGTGGGTTCATGTCGATAAATTCAGCCTGATCCCACTTTATTTACCTTCCACCATTTCCCCACACTCTTAATATCCATTCCCACACATTTCCCCAGAACATCTGTATAAACTGGAAAAGTAACACAGTTCTTTTGGAGCATAGTACACCTCCCCATGGGTCAAACTGTGTACCTCCCCCTTTGGGGCTTGTGGGCATGTTCTGCTCTGGGTCTAGAAGTAAAGAGGGGTGGCTGGGGTGGTCCTGAGGACCATCAGCAGTGTCTCGCAAGGCAGCTATCTCCGAAGAGTCATTCCAGGCTGCTCAGGCAAAGCAGGGTTGGTGTCCTCCGATAGGAGAGGGAGGGATACCTCTCCTGGCAAAGAAGACTCACGGAATTTAGGCTCCGTGTCGCCAGCCTCGTCAGGATCTGCCTGTATGTCCCCATTCCTACTGTCCCCCCCAATCCATGCTCTTCAACATCAGAGGTTCCTTGTGAGGCTGGGAACTCAGGCTGTGCTGTCACCCAGCCGCTTGCATGAACCGCCACGAGCCTGGCCCCCAGCTGCGGCAGCCGCGGCTTGGGACACCACCACGGCCACCCAGAGCGCTGCCCCCAGCTTCCTGCTGGCGGCGCTGCACACCCAACCCCAGCAACCGAGGGCCAGGGCCAGACCGCGCGGAGGGTAGGCGCCTAGGGCAGAACTGCATTTTCTGCTCAATTCTGCAGTGAACTTAAAACCACTCCTAAAAAATAAATCCCTCCTATTCAACCTCCCACCCAACCATTGATCTGCTCATTGTCTCCAAACTTAGAAAACATTTAAATTTTTTTTTTAAGGATTGGAGCTCTTATAAATCGGCTGGACTCTCGTAGACAGTGCTTTCTTTTTGAATGGGTGTCTTTGGCCTTCGAGCAGTTACAGCAAGTCTTCGTTGTCACACCTGCAGCGCACGGATTTCGGGGTGCGCCTCCTAAGGTACCGATAAAATCAGAAAAGGCAAGTGAGGAGACTCCGGCAGGGCGTTCTTTCCCGGCTCCCTGCGGGCCGGCTGGGACCACCCGCGCCGCACCCGGACACGAGCCGAGTCCGCACGTCCACACGCCCAAACGCGGAGCAGACTGCCGCAGGGCCGAGGCCGGCGGACGGCATTCTTAATCTTCGCCTTTTCCCCGATTTCCGCACCTCCACCAGGAGCGCTTTAACCTCCCTCACCGCACACGGCCCAGCACCGGGCGGGGAACCCGGCCACCGCCGCCGCGGGACCGCGCAGGCGCAGTGGGCCCACCTCGCGGTGCAGCCCGGCCTAAGGGCGGGGCAGGGCGGGGCCGCGCCCGCGCGGGGTATGACGGGCGGGGGCGGGGCCTCGCCGTGCGGCGCAGCCGGGGGCGCGCGGGCAGCACGCGGGAAGTACCGGCGTGCGCGTCCCGGCGCCGGTCCCGGTGGGCTGCGGTCCACGCGCTGCTCTGCCGCCCTCTCGGAGACGGGAGGGGCCCGGCGCAGCCATGTTTGTGGCGCGCAGCATCGCGGCGGACCACAAGGATCTCATCCACGATGTGTCTTTCGACTTCCACGGGCGGCGGATGGCCACCTGCTCCAGCGACCAGAGCGTCAAGGTTCGCGGGGCTGAGCCGGCAGAGCGGGCGCGCGCGGGAAGCGGACTTCTGCGGAGGTGGAGGCGCGCCGCCCGCACGAGGCCTGGAGACCCGGCCGGCGGGGGCCCAGCCGCCCTCCCTCCTCCGCGGGATTGTGGGATCACAGCCGCGCGGGCCGCCTGTGCGCGGGGCGTGCGTGCGTCACGGCGGCGCGCGCTCCGGCCGCGGGGCACGCCGGGCGCGCGGCCTGGCCCGGGGCGATGAGGGAGGGCTCCGCGGCGGTCGGGCCGGGCGCCGGCCGGGCCGGGCGCCGGCCGTGGGGAAGCCGGGCGCCCCCGCCACGCTCCGCTCCGCCCCGCCGCCACCCCGGCCCCGGGGCCGCTCCCGGCCGCCTCTGCCTGCGGGCCAGCGCGGCTCGGCGTCCGCTGGCGCCCAGGGCTGAGGCAGCGCCTCCAGCTCCGGGCGTCGTCTGACCGACAGGCTCACGGTGGAAATCGGCATTTAAAATAATGTTTACAATTTCTGCGAGATTTCCTCCGGCTCGTTCTAGTAGAGAAATTAGTGAGTATTTGAAGTAAAGCTCTTGAGAGTAATTGGCGAAGCGCACGGTTCTACAGCCGCCGGTGCAGAGTACTGATATGAGCGTTGCTGTCCGTGTCGGGCGCTAGCGCCGCACTTTCTCCTTTCAATTTTTAAGCTGTACTAAGGTACACGTAACATAAAATTGCCGTCTTAACCATTTTTAGGCGTACAGTTTAGCGGTATTAAGTACATTCATGTTTTTGTGAGTCCATCACCACCGTCCGTCTCCAGGAATTTTCCATTTTTCACTGACCCCATTAAACAAGAACTCACCATTCCCTGCGGCCTCCGGCCCATAAACTTCTACTTTCTGCCTCTGAGTTTGACTCTGCTAGGAGTTCGTGGACGCGGAGTCATACAGGATTTGTTTTCTTGTAACTCACTTGTTTCACTTAGTTCAATGTTTTGAAGTTCCTACATGTTGAAGCGTATGTCGGAATTTCCATCCTGAAAAAGGAAAATATTAAAATAAGATTTTAGAAGGCTAAATGTTCCACTGTACGTATTGTAAATACCATATTTTGCTTATCACTCATCTGTCAGTGGAGTTGGGTTTCTTTTGCATTTTAGTTGTGAATAATGCTGTGAATGTGGGTGAACAGGTGTCTCTTTGAGACCCCACTTTCAACTCTTAGGTGTATACCCAGAAGTGGAATTGCTGGATCACATGGCAGGTCTACTTCTGTTTTAACTGTTTCGAGGAGCCACCATATTGTTTATTGTTATGTTTTTTTTAACAGGTTAAAATGTTATCTTGTTTCGTAATCTGTCTTTTTTGTTGGTGGTGAAGTTCAGTATTTTGCTTTTGTTTGTTACATACATGATTGATGCCTATTATATGCAGATTCTGTGTTTGTGAATTTTCCTGTTTTCTAAAACTTACCTGTAACCAGAATCGGTACTCGTGTTACTTGCTGACATGAGCAGAATGGCAAAGAATTGGACTTGGCGGCAGCAGTGTGTTCCCAGCTGAGGGCAAGCGGGTGACACTGCCTGTTAATTCTGGCTCTCATCTGGTGAACGAGTGTCCTTGTCATTGTCTGCGTCCTGCCACATTCTTCACAGTTGCTTCTTTTTGTTGGTGATTTCACCTGTCCACGTGGTCCCCACATGCAGTGCTGAAGTGTTCCTGCTGCAGGGGGCCGTGATGTGCCCTGCAGAGAAAATGTGTGTGAAGGAAGCTTCTTTTAGACATGAGTTATGTGTTGTGGGCCGAGATTTCAGTGTTAATGGATCAATAATGTATAAGAAATAAGGTGTTATTTTATATACAAGGTTATATGTTGATTCTTTGACAAATATGTTGTGACCAGAGGCTCCTACGAATCTCATCTCCTATTTCCCCTGAGAGGAGTGGCTCGTTATTCGCTAATTCAGGCTAATTCAGTGTTCACAGCGACATTACAAGACAAGACTACTACAACAATGAGACTGGGCTGTACCTGTAATCGTCGCTGTTACCTGTTAGAGCGAAGACTCTGACCCTCAGTGCTTAGCACAGGGCCTGACGTAGTCAAAGTTCTCAGTAAATACTTGATAAGATGAATGGATGTTTACTTACTGGTTTGTATTCTTTTGTGAATTTATGTTCATTTACTTTGACCTGGTACTGATTCAGTGTTAACATCTTTCATGTTAATTTGTAGGCATTCTTTGTATAAGATGTCTGTGTTTTCTTACAGGTCTGGGATAAAAGTGAAAGTGGGGACTGGCATTGCACGGCGAGCTGGAAGGTTAGTGTTTGTTTTTACACTGACGCTTACTATTGGGTAACATCAGTGACTCGCTGTTCACCTTGGAGAGAATTATAACACACTTCTTTTCCTTACATTGTTAATCACTGTTCAAGTAACAAGTGCACTTCAGGAAATTTGAGAGCACGTAAAGTTAAAATTCCATAGCATCTGACATAATTATTTTTAGCATTTCAATATTTCTTATGTTTTCTTTACATATTTTTAATAGTTGTGGTGCTCTGCATGGTTTTCTCCCTTCCTTTCTTTGATAGCTTTACTCAGATAGGTTTTTACATATCTTGAGAGTCATCGGTTTTAAATGTACAATTCAGTGAATTTCAGTAAACTTACACTGTTGTGCAATCATAACCACTGTCTAGTTTTAGAAGACTTCCATCAACCCTAAAATTTCCCTTTTGCCTGTTTGGGGTTAATTCCTATTCCCCTCTCAAGCCCCAGGCCACCACTGAGCTGTCCTCTGTCTGTATAGCTTTACCTTTTCTGAATGTTTTCTGTGAGTGCAGTTCTTCGATGTGTGGTTCTGTTTCTGATTACTTCTCTTAGCATGTTTTCGAGGTTTGTCCGTGTTGTGGCATGTGTCAGTAGTTCGATCCCTTGTAATGCTGAGTCTATTCCCTTACATAGATAAAGCCACATTTTATTTATTTGTTCACTGTTTGATAGACATTTGAATGTTTTTATTTCTGGCAATTATGAAGAATGTTGTTGAGAACGTGTCATACAAGTCTTTGTGGGGATACACGTTTTCATGTCTCCTAGACACTAGGAGTTGAGTCGCTGGGCTATGTGTGTTTTAACTTTCTAAAGAAGTGCCTGTACCATTTGATATTCCCGTCAGCAGTGTGTGGGGGTCCTAGTTTCTCTACACCCTCCGCTACTCTGATATTATCTGTCTCTGATTATGGCCATCTCAGTGGGTGTGAAGGGGTGTCACTGGGTTTTGATTTGTGTGCTCGTGGTGACTAATGGTGCTGACAGCGTATTCATGCTCTTATTTGCCGTTCACATGGCTTCTTTGGTGAAGTGTCTCATCAAATCTTTTGCCCTCTCTACCCCTTTTTAATTGAGATAAGAATAATGTAGCATAAAATTAATCATTTCAAAGTAAACAATCCAGTGGCATTGATTAAATTCACGATTTAAATGAATACGGTTACCACCTCTCTCTAGTTCCAAAACTTTCATCACTCCAAAAGAAGAGCTGTATTTTTTTTTTTCAGTTTAACAACATATTCCTTAAGTACTTTGGTATATTTTTAAACATAGATACAGCAATAAAACATAAACGTAACAACAGTACACCCTGTTGTGCTCAGCTGATGGATATTTAAGTTGTTTCCTTTTTATTGTGATGAACACCTCTGTGCACCCCTCATTCTTTAGTTAGATTGTGCCTTACCGGGAATCTGACATTTACCAAAATCTCACTGCCCTAGTGCGTTTTCACTTAATAACCTGTATCAATAAGAAAGGTGAAACCAAAAAGCCTGGACAAAACGAAGGATAAAAGCATAAGTATACGGAGTTTACCTTTGGATGATAACATTGTTGCCACTAGAAATGACTGGATTATGACAGTGTTCTGAGATTGAGTATAAAGGTGTTGGATATACAGAAGTGTGAAACAGCTTTTGTAAACGTAACTGGTGGACTGATGTTGTCATACGGTATTTTTATTGGAATGCACAGATTAAATTCTGTTGACGTGAGATGCTGTAAGACCTTTCTGCCTCTTTGTTTTGTCAACATAAATAGTTGACTAGTGATGATTTGATGTAACTTGACTTTTTTGCATATAAAGATGATGCTATGAGCTTTAAATTATTTCCTCAGAATACAAGGATTTGGACTTCTGTATTTGTTCATGCATTGTGTCTTCCTAGAGTACTCTGTTGTCTAGCCAGATGTCAGAATCATTTTTAAGTATTTTGTTGCTGCTGTTTCTATACAAAAATCAGGTTTTTGAAGCATATCATTTTGGTAAATCTTTTTTATTTTATTAGGTGTATGTTTCCTGTAGAGAGAATTTGCAAGTAAAAAAAATTGTGGAGAGATAGAATCTCTGTTTAAAAGCTTCGTTAGGCTAAACTCTGAAGTAATTGACAGCTAGCACTGAAAGAGGTCAACTTTATCAGGCTGAGGTTTTCGTTATTAGTAAAATCTTAGAAAAACTTGACTCCAGAAGGGCTGCAATAATCCTAAATATAGAATATCTTCTAAAGGTTTAAAGTTGTAGAATTTAGCTTTTTAAATGTCAAAGTAAATAGCTTTCTCCTCTTGTTGAAGTAAAAATACCTGTGTTCTGTCTCTTCAAGTGAAATCTTGTATGTGTGAAATATGAATAAACTCATTGTTTTTTGTTCTTCCTTATTTATTTTTTTTAATTCCTCAGACACATAGTGGATCTGTGTGGCGTGTGACATGGGCCCATCCTGAATTTGGACAGGTTTTGGCCTCCTGTTCTTTTGACCGGACAGCTGCCGTATGGGAAGAAATAGTAGGAGAGTCGAACGACAAACTGCGGGGACAGAGCCACTGGGTGAGACATGTTTCACTGTGGAGGGGGCGCAGCACGAACACCCAAGGAGCATACGTCTCTCCCAGAACCTTCAGCTCCTCAGCCCCAGCCCCGCTGACCTCTGGGGAGGGAGGGGTGGAGATCAACGTAACCACCAGTTAGTTACCACTGTTGATGGCTGTGTAATGAGTTCTCCGTAAAAGCCCTCAAGGTTGGGGTTCGGAGGGCTTCTGGGTCGCTGAACACTTGGGGATGTGGGGCGCATGGTGCCTGGAGAGGGCGTGGATGCTCTGTGCCTTTCCCGGTACCTTGCCCCCTGTGTCTCTTCTGTCCGGCTGTTCCTGAGTTACAGCCAGTTGGCCAGAGGCCCAGGTAACCACCTGTGCTTGTGACTGGCGTCTGAAGAAGGCTGGTCCCGCAGGATTGAACTCTGAACTTGTGGAGTCTGATGCCATCTCCGGGTGTAGTGTGAAAATTGAGTTGAATTCTCCTTGGGCACCTTGCTGGGGTCCAAGAATTGTTTCTTGGTGTGGGGAATGCCCCTACCCTCTGCCCACCGGCATTGAAATTGTTACCAGGACCCTCTTGCTGCTTTAGGGAAATGTCTGTTCAAGTCCTTGGCCCGTTTCTTGTTGCTGGGTTGTAGGGGTCCCCTGTATATACTCTGGATAGTAATCTTTTGTCAGAGTAGATGATCTCCAAGTATTTTCTTCTATCCTGTGGATTGCCTTTTCATACTCTTAATAGTCCCCTTTGGTGCACAAAATCTTCACAAAGTCCAATTTATTTTTGTATCCTGTGTTTTTGTGTCATATTCAAGGAATCGTTGCCAAATTCAACATCATGGAGACTTTCCCCAAAGTTTCCTTACAGGAGTATTGTAGTTCTAGTTCTTATGTCTAGGTCTTTGATTCCTACGGAGTTAATTTCTGTCCACGGTGTAGGTAAGGGTCCAGCTTCATTCTTTTGCATGTCAGTGTCCGGTTTCCCTAGCACCTCCTATTGAAAAGACTGGCCTTTCCCCATTGAATGGTCTTGGGGTCCTTGTCGAAAATCAGTTGACCATATGTGAAGGGTTTATTTCTGGACTCCGCTCTACTCTGTTGGTGTATGTGTCTCTTCCTAAATGCACTGTTTTAGTTACTGTAACTTTGTAAGCTGTTCACACTGCTTTACAATTTTCGTAACGAAGGGAGGGTTGGTTTTGTCTTTGCGCTAGGCCCATCCTTAGGCCAACAGCTGTCTAAGGGCAGGGGAGTAGGGAGGTTTACAGCTGACAAGGGATTGTTTTATCAGTCAGTGTGTGATGGGTCAGTTAGCGTGCTGTAGGCTGGGTTTAGGAGTGGTGATGTATAAAGGATTTTTATTTGAATCTAGTTATTTGTATTTGGTTAAATCTACTGTCATTTACACATCTCACATTTGAACGTGTTGACACTGATTATTCAGTGGTGTTTGTAGAGTAAAGGTTGCAAAAAAGCTATCTTTGAAGTTTATATGAAACTTTTAATATTGAGACACCTTAAGATGTATTTTAGTAACCATAGATAGTAAACTGTTGATTTCTAAATTTTACTGACTTTTTCAATCAAAAATCATCTCACCTAGGTGCCAGAAAATAGATTGTACATGCTTTGTTGGGATTTTGTAATTTTCAAAATGCCAGCTTCGTACCATTCTCCTGGTTTCTGCTACATGCCTTCTCCTAAAAGTGGGCAGGAGTGGTCCACGCAGGGCCGACCAACACTTACACTTGGTGGAAGGAGTTGCATGCCCTTTGCTGTTAAGGAATCTTAATTCTTTCACATTGCTGCTTGCAGGAAAGTCAAAACTTTGTGCGTTGAAACTACCCATATAAAAATTCTAACATTTTCTAATCTACCTACCCACCTGCTTAAGAAGAGAGTGCTTACATAATTTAATAAAGCTAGACTTTCTAAGGCCTTCTTTTTTCTGCCTTAAAGGGAGTGAGTAATTAAGGTCACTGATTTGTTACTGATTGCCAGCTGTATATGTGGTACATATATATGTATATGTGCCAGGTGCTTTGGAGGAAATTGAAGCCCATGCAGGTTTTGACTGTCTTACTCAAGGTTATGTACCAAGTAAACAGCCGAGGAGTTCTGTGTGATTTCAGAGCCTGTGTTCTTCCCACTGTGCCATCCTTTTTTTTTTAAAACATAACTTACATTGTTAATTTTTTTCAGGTGAAGAGGACAACTCTAGTGGACAGTAGAACGTCCGTTACCGATGTGAAATTCGCGCCTAAGCACATGGGCCTCATGTTAGCGACCTGCTCAGCAGATGGTATTGTGAGGGTGTACGAGGCGCCAGATGTCATGAACCTCAGCCAGTGGTCCCTGCAGCACGAGATCTCATGCAAGCTGAGCTGCAGTTGTATTTCTTGGAACCCTTCAAGGTAGGCGTACACAGCAAACCTGGTGATGCAAACCTAGGAAAACGAAGGAGTAATTATTACACTAAACATTTGACAGTTTATTTTTTTGAAAACGCTTTTCTGCAGTAGTCTTGTTCATTATTTTTTAAAATGTATGTATGTAGAATAGAAATTCTCCCTTCTCTACCCCGTCATGGCTTCTGCTCCACAGAAGCAGCCGACCATCATCAATAATCTGCTTGCACCTTCTGGACTTTTCCCGTCCACACACAAGTCAATGCTGGATGCGTTTGCGCTCACACAGGAGGGCGCAGACACATAGACATGTGTGCGTTTGTGCTGACACAGGAGGGTGCAGACACAGACACGTGCGTTTGTGTGCACACAGGAGGGCGCAGACAGACACGTGTGCTGTCATAACAGGCAGCACCAGACCCAGAGGCACGTGTAGACCCACCACGGGCCTTCGGTGAACTGCCTTCTTCACTGGCAGACTCGCTGTGGGCATTCTGTGCGCTAGGGTGCCTGGTTCTTCAGCTGCTGGGTAGCGTGTGACTCTCAGGCTATACCATCGTTGATTTTTATTAAACTAGTTTTAAAAATTGGAAGAGTAATGAATCACCTAATAAAAGATTCAGATAGTCTAGCAGAGTACAAAATGAAAGGTGCAAGTTCCCTTACTTCTTAAAAACAAATGCTGTTAATAGTTCTGTGTGTAGAGTTAATTCTGGTAGTCATTATTATATTTTTAAATGATTTGCTTATACCTCTGGTTCTTGCTGTTATCTTTAAGTGGTATTTATACTTGTTGTATGGAAGATGACTTTAGCATATTTACAAAAATTCCACTTGTCCAGGTATGAGGACATATTTTATTTTTGGAAATGTTGATAGTAGGTTATATTGATAGTTATCTTAATTTCAAATGTGCATTTCTCTACTTAGTGATGTACCAATTTTTGGACTATATATTGATTCACTTCTCTTTTAAAAAGAGGGAATTAGCTTTTTTTGCTTCTACCTCATGTTTACCCTACCATTTTCTAGTATTTTGTTATATTGCTTGTATACTGGCAGGATTTACAATATTTACATTCTGTAAACTTTAATACACACGTAAGTATTTTGTCTTTTGACTACAAATTGATTCTAAAAATTAGGTGGCAATCTGGGGCAGCCCTGCACATCCCAGAGGTGGTCAGGAGGCACCTCTCTGAGAAAGACGGGTTATTGTTTCCTTCCACAAGAACTAACATCACAGTTTCTGTCCTGATACATTACTCATTGAAACACAAAAGACAAAGATCAAGATGTTTTAAGCATAAAAGAGAAAATAAAAATTCAGTCGCAGCCAGATTTATAAGGTTAGAGCATGTGCATGTTCACGCCTGTGCACGTGTCGTCTGTCTTGCGAAAATTGCCTGCTGCTGGACCTCATCTCTTCACTGAGTCCACTGCTTCTGGTTATGCTTGTCTTGAGGTCTTCTATTTTCATGTTCGGCACACACCTCTTAAAGTAACTTTTTTCCCATGGTGGGTGGATGGCAGACTTTCTGAATTCATTTTGACACTTTGATGACTTTTGATAGTCTACAGAAAGTTGTGAATTCTAATATAGCCTTACTTAGCAGTCTTTCTTTTATTGTTATAGTGCTTTTTGTGTTTTATTTGAGAAATTCTCTTCTACCTTGATGTTGTCAAGTGTATTCTGAAAGGTTTTTGGTTTTGCCTTTCACACTTAGGTCAGACCTCCTGAAATTCCTTTGTATGGTTTGAGGTAGTAAGATTCTAAAATTTAACCAGGATGTTTCCAGGTATTTTTTTTTTTAAATGTTCTTCTACTGAGGAAAATTTCAGATACACTAAAAGTGCAGCAGACAGACCCTCACATATCCATCACCCACCTACGATAACTCAGAGCTACTTCTGTTCTATCTGTATGTGCCTCCACCTTCAAAAAAAAAAACCAAAAACTGGATTATCTTGAAGTAAATCCAGAGATGTATTATTAGGGATTGGTCTTTTTTGACTCATCCTGTTTGATGCTTAGTGGGTCCATTTTAAAATGAAGGTTCTTGTCTCAAATTGGGGATATCTTATGATTCTTTGAATAATTTGCCCTTATGTTTCCAGTTCTGTCTTTCTGGAACACATCTTTAATTATTCCTGAATATACTGTCTCTATTTCCTCAACCTTGTTTGGAGGTTACTACTCTGTCTTCCAAATCTCCAACTTGTTCTCTAGATGGGGGCCATTTAAAAAAAATGTTTTCTTTTTATCGAGGTATAGTTGATTTGCAGGGTTGGGTTGGTTTCTGGTGTACAGCATAATGACTTAGTGAATCTTCGTCATATTCTTTCTCACTACATTTCTCATTATAAGCCGTTGACTGTAGTTCCCTGTGCTATGCAGCAGGACTTTGTTGTTTATCTGTTCTGTACATAGTAGTTTGTATCTCGTTTGGGGGACATTTTAAACAGCGAAGTCACCAACACAAAGCACAAAATGCAGAAAACATGGTGGTAAACAGAGTGCGCAGCAGACTCTTGTCTTCAATGTGCAGCTGAAACACGAAGGCAGAGCCTGGCCTCTGTCGACTGCAGCAGGGAGTGTGGCAGGCCACCTGCCTTTCTGCAGACTTGCTGCTCCAGGCATGTCCATGAATGAGCACGAAAGCCCGAAATATTGGGATTTTGGGTTTGCAAGTAAATTTCAGTAAGTAGGTCAGTTTACAAACACACGTTCTGCACCTGATGAGGATTGTCGGCTGTTAACCTGTTTTCTCAGAGATCAGTTTGTACTCCTTGATCTTATCTTTCATGCTCCTTGTTTTCCTTAAGTATGTGTTAGTCTTTGCTTGTGAACTTGGGTTATGAACAAGAGACTCTCATGGCCAGCAAAGGAAACTGCAGTGGGTGTGCTTCTCCAGTTAGATGCTCTGTTTTCTTAACAGCTCACCCTCTTCCCTGGGGGGTTGGCTGAGTTTTGACTGAGTAGCCTGAGTTGGGTGGCAGGATTTCCTTGTAGGACGAACAAAAGGGAGCTGGCAGCGGTGGGTACCCCCAATTGCCAGAATCAGGAGGGCCTGACTTGGGGGTAAAGCACCTCGTTGTGTTTTGTTCTTTCTCGTCCCTCTCCGGCCAGTTGTAGACTGCTTTATTGCAGGCCCTCATCTCTCCTCTTTGAAGTTCTGATCCTTACACTGGAGTCCTTCCGTAGACCTTAGCCTAGAGCAGAGTCAGCTGCCAGCCGTGAAGAGCTACTGTCTTCTGATGACAGTTCTTTAAATGATCCACTTGAGGTTGCCCCGTGGCTCATTACTGCTGATTGGTTCGTTCATTATGGACTTGTTGATTGATTAGCTGTTGGAGCTTCTAGAATTCTCTCCTTACGGATAGTGGCGTGAGCTCTGTTCCCTTAGCATTTGCTCTATCTGATCTGCTTTCTGTCTTGGTGGAATTCCTCCGGACTTGTTCATTTCTGATGGCACATTCTGATTTCCAGCACTGCTGTGGTGCTGTTCTCACCCTCCCTGCAGAGCGTGGGAGGGAGATGCAGGTGGTCAGCCCACTGCATCCATCACAGACTTGGATGGTGCTGCTCACTGTTTAGTTGTACGTCGTATTTGGAAAATGGTTTAAATGTGAACATAGTATTTCTGGATATACAAATGAGGTAAGCCTCATGGTTTAAATGTGAACATTGTATTTCTGGATATACAAATGAGGTAAGCCTCAATTTAGTTTGTTCTGGATATTTTATACATTTTAAAAATTTTATTTTGTGAGGGGAGGTAATTAGGTTTTAATTTATTTCTCTCTCTGTCTCTTGGAGGTACTGGGGAATGAACCCAGGACCTCTTGCGTGCTAAGCATGCACTAATAGTGAGCTATACCCTGCCCCCATAATTTAAAAAAATATTTTAAAAATGATTATATTTTCAGTACTTCAGAATGTATTACTATAAATGTACTTGTCCTTGTTCAAATATTTAATATTGTAAAAAATTGTGTTTGTAAAACATTGAAAAAAATTTTGTGAAATACAGAATTCACATCCCCTTGAATGCCCAAGAATTACAATAAACACCTTGTGATTTTATTACTGCAGTAGTTTGCAGTTTACTTGGTATTTTTCTTATATTAGGTGATTGGATCTCATTATCAGAAGCTTTAGTGAAAAAGCTTTAGTAGTAAAGACCTAAACTTTTTTTTAACACATTTACCCCATTTTGTTTTCAGCTTTATGAGATTGGCAGATCGCGGTATCAAGATTAAAGGTTAAACAAAAGTGTCAGTTCGTAGAGGTGGAAGGCTAGGGAATCAGTATCTAGGTAACGAGACGTAGGAATGAAAAGAGCGATTCAGCCTCGATTCAACCTTGAGCCCACTTCGCTAGAGTTCCTTCTCTTGTTGCTTGTCGCGTGCCTTTTAGATAGTGAAGCTGAGCACAGACGGGTCTACAGGCGAGTGGTGTGGGGAGCACATCTTCCTGAGGGTGCTGTTTTCTACCTTCCCTCCTCCTTTCGGGTTCTTTTTGCACAAAGCACTTAAAAATATTTTTGCCATGAATTTGGTCACCATAAGGTTACTTTTCATTCTATAGTTAAATGACCAGATCTTTTAGGAAGAAAAATTTTAAGACCTCTTGCGGTGTCCTTTTTTTTTCCTTCAATCTATCTAATGCTTGAAACCTTTTCTTTTGGGAAAAGAGCTGCTGTCTTTCTCGGCCATAGGAAAAGGTGCAAACAAAGCAGGAGGACGGTGTGCTCAGTCCCGTGCCAGGCACTCTCAAGGACGCCCCCGAGGTGTGTGGCCCCATGTAGGGCAGGGGTCTGGTCACAGCAGTGACATGCAGGCTGGGGGTGCAGGGCTGCCTGGCGCATAACTGCTGAATTCTCTGGTGCCTGTGAGCTTACGGAAGATGTGTCTTGTCTTTGCTACCAGCTCTCGTGCTCACCCACCCATGATAGCGGTCGGAAGTGATGACAGCAGCCCCAATGCAACGGCCAAGGCTCAGATCTTCGAGTATAATGAGAACACCAGGTTGGTGCTGCTTTGGGTTAGTTGTTGCATTTAATTTTAAAAATGTTACTTCTTTATTCATTAACTCAATTGCACATTATTCATCGTATATTTATTGGTTTCCAGTGATATGCCAAGTTCTGTGCGTGGCTCTGTTAATACAAAATTGTGATGTGGAGGAATAGATGATTGATCTCCCAGTGTGTACCGTCATGCAGGGAAGACACGAACGTGGAAAACAGTGATGGATTTTATAAACTGGGGGAGTTAGGGTGTTAAGAGATTGCACTTAGCAGAGGAGGTCAGGGAGGTTCATTCGAAAGAAGACCTGTGAGGGAGGGGCTAGTAGAGCAACAACAGAAGACTTGGAGAGTCAGTGGGAGTTAGCCAGACTTGGGGCGCACGTTCTAGGAGGGAACTGCCGGTGGCAAGGTCGGTGGACAGGAGAGCCAGTGTGTTCTCACTGTGGTGGAGCAAAACAGGCAGGAGGAGTGTGCTGGAAAATCCGAGACCTGATGCTCAGTGCTGAGTTTTTATCTTAAGGGTAACGCGAAGCCACTGAAAGACGTAAGTTGGGGGTAACAGGACCCAGTGGTGGTTTCAGCTCTTCCAGGCGTGGAAGTAGACTGGCGTAGCTTCCCGCATCATCACTTAAAGAACTCAACTTAACTTCTCTTTACACCCAAATCTTAGGAAATTCACTTACCCTTCTCTTAAGAAGATACTAATGGTTAATAAATCAAGACCTCATTTTAATTAAGTTTTTGTTAATCTGTTTTAAGCTAAACTTAAAAAGATTAAACGAAGAGATCTGGGAGGTTATGGTAGTTTCCTGGGCCCTCCGTAACAAGTTACTCCAAACTGGTGTCTTAAAGCAGACGTGTATTCTCAAGGTTCTGGAGGCCAGAAGCCCGAATGAAGGTGTCAGTGTCATCTCTTCCAGCTTCTGGAGGCTCCCGGAGCCCCGGGCTGCCTATCTTCACAGAGCTTCTCCTCTAGTGTCTCTGTTTCCCTCTCTTTCTTAATTATATCTGCAGAGGTCCCTTTTCCAAATTAGGTCACGTTCGCAGTTCCTGGGCTTAGGCCTTGGACATAATACACACTGCAGAGGTAAACACTACTTCATTGTGAACGAGATGGCGAACACTGAGATACCTACACATGTGGATTTAAAATTTGTTCATTTCTGAAAATTTTATTGTAAATTGTTTTTTTTCACTAGGAAATATGCAAAAGCTGAAACCCTTATGACAGTCACAGACCCTGTGCATGACATTGCATTTGCTCCAAACTTGGGACGGTCTTTCCACATTCTCGCCATAGCAACCAAAGACGTGAGGATTTTTACGTTAAAGCCTGTGAGGTGAGTCTTTGAAACAATGACTAATTTGAAAGTTCTCTTAACTCTTCATTCTTTTCATTTGTGAAAGGAGAGTGTAGAGGCAACTCTGGTCTGAAGACTGGATTCTTTCATGAGCGTTTTATCTATCGATACGTGACTTGGGATGGGGAATTGAGTGAAGAGAGGAGATTTGTGTGTTCTTACTTGTGTTGTATTTAGGCAGATACTAACAATGAATGGCTCCCCTGAATAAAATTGGTTCTCTGTAAATGTTTGAGGGACGGAGAGGTGGCAGTCTTCTTGGGGAGAATTGAATGAGCGCTGACACGTTTTTGTCAATAACTCATCTGGCTTTGAGTTTGGGATTGTGAGTTTCACTTCTTTTTCTTTCCCTTTTTCCTTCTTTATTTCCCCCTCTTCCTCCTCCTTCCTACTGCTTTCTTTTAAAAATTAATCATCATCTGTTTTATTGCTCATCTTTATTTATTCGTCATTCTTGGGAAATAAAATCATCTTAGTCTCCAAGTATCTCTTATGTGGTGGGGTCGTGCCAGGTACTGGGGAGTCAGATGCACATGGCAGGGCCCAGCTCACAGTAAGCTGAGGGGAGGGGTGGGTGGGCTGTCATATGCATATGGATAAGGGGTGTATGTGAGACGGTTTTTTTTTTTTTGAACGTTTGTGTTTGTGTGTATAAATGTTAATGGAATTCCTCAGGAAAATTTTTTTATTAGCAGGAAAGAACTTACATCCTCTGGTGGGCCGACAAAATTTGAAATCCATATAGTGGCTCAGTTTGATAATCATAATTCTCAGGTCTGGCGAGTGAGTTGGAATATAACAGGAACAGTGCTGGCGTCCTCAGGAGATGACGGCTGTGTGAGACTGTGGAAAGGTACGATTTCAGTGAAGAGCTTGTTGCTTTAAGTTGCTACTTTTAGAATTTCCACCTAGAAATGTAAACTCTGAAATATTTTGAAAAAAGTCCCATCTTTCTACAGTTACTTTTAAACTAATGTCATACATTAATGTATAGTTTTGAATCTTTATCAGTTTATTGGTTCATGGAAGTTACTGCCTAAATGAATTAAGTTTCCATATGGAACGAAAAACTAGTTGTAACAGAATGTACAGGGTCTCTGGTAGATGCCGTGTGCTGTGTGTGGCCTTCAGGACTTGGACTACAGGCATCTCTTGCTTGATCAAGCAGTTGCTTTAGCCCAGCAGCCCTTAACGAGAAAATCCAGCGTTGTCCCCACTTCTCTACAGCTCCCCAAAGTTGAAGAGTCCTGAGGCCACTGATTCCCCACTTCTCTACAGCTCCCCAAAGTTGAAGAGTCCTGAGGCCACTGATTCTCAAAGTTCCTCACAAATGCCAGACGGGGAGTGCACGTAGTCTGGACGATTGATCCTGACTGGGTGCGGTAGCGTGGTCTGCACTTTTCCTCGGATGCTTATCCACTGGGCAGAGGTGCCCGTGGTCTGGGCCCCACTCTAGTTGGTGACATCCCCAGCCCATACTTAGGATCCTGAGTTAAGTGGACCCTGAGGAGTTAGTTTCCCAAAAGGCAGTTTGGCTGAGTCTCCCATGGTCAGCCAGCTTTAGGCTGTGGTAGAACAGCCCAGACCTCCCTTTCCCCTTTGCTGCCCTGCCCTACCCCCGGCCTTCAGTCAAGACAGTCCTGCTCAGGCTCCCTGACCTGGGTCTCCTGGCCTCAGTGTCTGCAGTGACCAGTTTTGCATCCAAACAGTTAGGCCAAGTTGGATAAACCATGCCAGAGGTTCTGTTATCTGCATCCATTAGGACCTTAGGTACCCTCAGGACTTAAACTTTCTTAACCAAGAAGGTGACTGCATTACCCACATAGGGTAATTGGAACTCATTATAGTGAAGACATAGAATTTGATACTAACTTAAATGGAATAATGTGGTAGCTTAGAGATGTGCCTGTTAATTATCTTGTAAGGAGCTTTGTTTTTAAAATTAATGATTCTTTTAAAACTTGGAAGAATAACTGTTAAAGTTGAGACATGTGTTTTATGTTTAAAGTGTCTTCACCATTTACTCTGAGACGTGTAGCCCGCAAGTCTCTCTTACCTCTTTAATTGTGGTTTGAGTACAGAACACAGATTTGTGCCCTGGAGCGTAGGTGTTCGCCATGTTAACGTGCTTGACTGTTTTCCTTTCAGCTAATTACATGGACAATTGGAAGTGTACTGGGATCCTCAAAGGTAACGGGAGCCCAGTCAGTGGGAGTTCTCAGCAGGGAAGCTCAAATCCTCCCCTAGGGTCCAATGTCCCAAATCTTCAAAATTCATTAAATGGATCTTCTGCTGGCAGGTAGGCTGTTCAATGAGAAAACTAGAAATTGTCTTTTTAAAATCATTTTGGTAACCTTAGTAAAGGTGTGTTATTTCCTGGATTTTGAGATTGAATGAAGGAATTCACATTTAATTATGACAGCAGAAGAAAAGCACTTTGGTAGCTCTGTATTTAGCTTGCTTGGTCGTAATGTTTACAGGGAGATTCTGAGGCCATTAAACAAACTAAATTATATTCTGGAATTTAGCTGTCTATCAGAAATGTGTGTGACTAAGATTTTACGTTGCTTCTGAGTAGTGAGATGAAGGGAGGACGTGGGCAATACTGGGATTTTGGTCCCAGATGAGCATGAGTGTTGCTGGTGCTGGTAGTCAGGTTAAACTGGAACTTTAAGTAAAATGCGCTCATTAAGGCTTTGTGGAAGAGAGTGAGTTAAATGTTTTATGTATGTTTAAAACTTTCATGGAGATTATAAGAGGAAATGGTAATTCTCAGTTCTTGACTTTTAGAATTCTGAGCATATTTTTAGATTCTCCATAGGCAACATTTGATGTCATCTGAAGAATCATCCTTTTGTTTTTATATTCAGATTTCAAATGTGAATTTGTAAGATAAAATTATTCTAATACGCCTCTGTGAATACTTCGGAACACTATTCAGGAAGCCTCAAAACATAGCCC
Organism: Vicugna pacos; assembly: GCF_048564905.1. Classification (NCBI taxonomy): domain Eukaryota; kingdom Metazoa; phylum Chordata; class Mammalia; order Artiodactyla; family Camelidae; genus Vicugna; species Vicugna pacos. Next base: position 27,968,401 of record NC_133010.1, read on the forward strand.
TAACAGACTGCTGTGGTCATCTTAGATAAGAGGAGAGAATTGTGTCTAACAGCCCCTCAGCTGCTTTTACATGGTTGTATGCTCATAAAGAGGTCCTGCATTTTGATTTTGATGTTTAAGCGTTTGCCTGACGACAGTTTCAGGCTGCCATAGAAGACACCAGATCATAAAGACTGTTTTGTGAAGCAAAGGAGACTAGTGTTAATTTTTTTTTAATCTGGTTTTTGGTTGCGGCCTGTACCGCAGATTTTCTTTTGTAAAGAGCGTTGAGGTTTTGGTCTGTGTTCTTATTGTGCCAGTAACCGTGTGTGTTAGATGTGTGATGCATTTTCCCTTCTCCGTTTGTATTATGTCCTTTAACAGAAAGCACAGCTGAGTCCCAGCTAACTGGAGTAACTTGCTGTTTTGCTGCTTGTTGCATGCACACAGGAATGGGACGCGAGCTCCTTTCCCCCTTCCCCAGCGCCGTTTGACCTCTCCCAAGATACACCAGCAGCCTGCTTCCTACTAAACGCAATCCAAAAGGCCTTTAAAAATACAGTGTACATCTTTTTTGTTTTTTTGGACTAGCCCGTTTATTGACACTATTTGAAATTTTCAGATTATAAACAGAGAGGCTTTTTGTTGAGACATTGTCACCAAAACAATTTTTTGAAATGTTTCTGAAACTAACGTGGGTTTTAAAATGAAAGGATGTTACTACCATCTTTATTAGTCGTTGGGAGGAGGGAAGATACCACTTTATTCCACCTGAAAAATATATTCAGGCTTCTGTCTTTTATTGTCTAAAACAAGCTAAAATGAATTTCTATAATTTTAATTTGAAGATTGAATAAATATTTTTCATAAAGATTGTTTTGAGTGCTAATTTGTTCACCTTTTGTAGAATTGGTTTATACATGATATTATTCAGTACAACTCTGTTATTTGTAATATTTCAAAAATATTAGTGAAGGAGTGAGAGAAGTAGTAGTGGAATGAAAAGTAACTTGACTGTACAGTTTGTAGCCAAACTAAACATTTGGTATAGCTCCTGATAGTTTGGTAGTAAAGTGAAAGCACCTTTGTAAGTTTTCAATTCACATTCGCTAGCGAGAAATGTTTCTAATATGTGCTTTTGTATATTTTTATGGCTTGATTTTTCCTTCAAGTCAAAGTTTGGAAACACACTACAAGAATCCGTTCAAATTCTGCTAAAATTGTGTGTGCACATTAACCTCCACATTCTGTGTCCCAGGGTTTTCTTAATTTTGTTGGTGCTTAATTTAGTTTGCATCATCTGATGTCAGAGCTATAAATGGTGGCGAAAATGCTTAAGTGTTAAGGGTAAGTTATAAAATGGTAGAAGAGTAACCATAGAACATATTTTTTGAGACCTTTTACTTATCAAAATTTTGTATTCTAAGGTTTTTGCAGAAAAACAGCTAAGTATATTCAGAGATTGTGTTTCTTTGCGAGTACCTTGCAGTGGCTGGCTGTACCATGTGCAAGTGCGCCTGAGTTGGTTCTCGGTGTCTGGTGAGCACTGAGAAACGTGTGCTGAGGCTACAGATGATGCGTTGCTTAAGGGGAAAGCTTATTTGGTTTGTAAATTACAGAAGAGTGTCAGATATGTTTCTGAGAGATAAGAGTTTAAATTATAAAATTAATGTCTTTTGTAACATTCATACTGATATTTTTTTTTAACATTTTAAGTTTAACAGATTATATTTCTTTTTTCAAGTTTCTATACTTGCTTAAGCAAGCCTGATTTGAGTAAGGGTCTTGATTTTGCTGTTATGTTCTGTTAGTTTTGGCATGAATATACTAAAGGTTTTTTTTCTAGCATGTGTTTTTTCCTCTTTGGTTCTCTTTGTATTTACTACTTTTCTCTTTTTCTTCTGTTTTTTCTTTTCTTTTTTCCCTGTTGTTTTGTTTTGGTGTTTTGTTCCTGTCTTCATTGTTTCAGGTATTTCTTTCCCCCTCTGGATTCCCCACGGGCTGGATCAAGATGGTCCAGTTATGCCCAGCTCCTTCCTCCTCCTCCTCCTCCTCTGGTAGAGCACTCTTGCGATGCTGACACTGCCAACCTCCAGTATCCTCACCCTCGCAGACGGTCTCTCTCTCGGCCTCTTAATCCCTTACCTGAGAATGAAGGGGTTTAAAAAACACTGATTTAACACTTAAAGGCCTTATTCAAGTGCTTGTAAATGCTTTCATTCCTGGCTTTTTGTTTTTCTTCATTTTCTTTCAGAAGATTTTTCTAACTTAGGGTTTGTCTTGCATGTATTACAACCAGAACATGGTGTTTGGAACCTAAATGTGCTTGTGCTTCTGCATCAAAGGAATCTTTGCTTTGTTGGTTGATAACCTTTGATGAAATGAGACGTGTGCACACAACGTTAGCTGTGAAAGTTACACACAGTGCTGACTTCAGAGTGCCTGTTCTGTACATTTTATTTTGAACTGTTCTGGTGTAAGTTTCTTATGGTTTGTCACACTGGTTAATGTGAAGCCTTATCATAAAGTTCACTTTGTCTTTGAGACATAAGAAAAAATTTTTTCAATTTTACAGGCTAATGTTGCAAATGAATAGTTTGTAAAATAAATCATTCCTGTGTATAAAGCAGCAAAGCATAATACGGACTGTTTGGTCTTTTTCTTTCTTTTTTTTTTTTTTAACTTTTTTTTTGAAGGAAACTACCTTTCACTACTTGGAATTACTGTATAAACAAGCTTTTGTAATTATTCTCCAGGTAGATTATTTAATAAAATATATTTTTAAACATATGAATCTGTTGCCTTATAAAAATCAGAATATATTTTCTATTTGACAGTTGGTAAAGCTTATAGCTCCTTAAAATGTCATGTTGCTTAAAAAAAACCTAGTCAAAAATTAAGGGATGAGCACGGCATTTATTTAGAAGGCAGACAGGTAACAAATGTCGACTTTCAATCTGATGCACATTAGATTATTTTCTAAAATGATAACTTTGCAATTTGAAATCAGAATATACTTGACAATAATTACAATAAAATGATGGAAACTATGGGACTAGTAATATTTTTAGTTCTTGGTTCAGTTTTCTTAGGAGCTGTCCTGGATTTAACTTCCCTCAGGGCTAGAGAAAGATGTAATTTGAACAACATTTCATATTTGTCTATCAGCTAATCACACACAAACAATATAGTTGTTATAAATATATATTATAACTTAGAATCTAATTTTCAAAGACACTCCTATGAATAGTGTCATACCTCTGGAGCTTCTTAACATGCAAAGAATAGAATTTATAAGATATATTGTATTAATTTTAATTCAAGGAACATCTGAGTTTTGTTGTGTCTAATAATTAATATGTTCTGTATGTAAAGTTAGCATTTTAACATTCCAAAGTAAGAAAAAAGTCCTTTCCAAATAATTCTTAAAGATCTTCCTTTTGTTAAAGATTTGTTTTGGACTTGTGTATCTGTCTAGTTTCAAAGCAAGAGGTAGAACATTAAGTCTGGATCCAGCTCAGAGTTAAGAATTCACATATTTGAGATTTCAGTCATTATAGAGGTACCTAGGGGTAAGATGAGGTAATGAACTGAGACAGACTCTCACTCCAAGTTAGCGAATATTGGGCATCTTCTGTGTGCAAGTTACTGTGCTGAACACTTTGGGATATGTAAAAAAATAGGTAGTCTGCACACATTTATTCTAGTGAGAGGAGGCATGTACACAATTTACAAAGGGTAATGAGGATTCTGCTTCATAATAGAGGTTGAACTGTACAGTACGTATTAAAGTGATTTATTTGAACTGGTGGCATTTAGAAGGGGTGTGGAATTTGGAGTAGTGAAAACAGTGGAGGGTAGGAGTTCTGGGGTGATGGTCCAGATGTAGACGAGGACGGGTGTGTTCAGGCAAGAGGCTGCCAGTGTTAGTCTGATGAAAGAATAAGGTTCACTGGGGAGCTAGTGTGAGGTTAATCTGGAATCTTACCTTGTGGTCACACTGCAGAAGGTATTGAGTGGTTGAGGTATTACCACTTAAAGCATCTGGTAAAGGGCAGCTGTGGGAGATGTGTGCCTTCTCCTAACTGGATGAGCATCACTTGTAACTCCTTGGACCATGGGGCTTCTGCAGGCTCTCCTTGGAGTTGGAGATTCGGAGCACACTGGCAGTTCTGTTCTCCTTTCCAGTTGGCAAGGTTAGAGAGCAGCAAACATTGTTGAGCACTTCCTCGTGCCCATGCTCTTCTAACCTTCTGGCAGGTAACCGACTTAACCCTCACAACACAGTGCTTGGGTTATCCCCATTTTCCAGATGAAGAGACTGATAGGGTAAAGCTGTCTGCCTGAGGCTGCACAGCTAGGAAGTGGAAGTCAGCACTGGGATTCAGGCAGTCTGGCATCAGAGTCTGGCTCTTTTCTGCAGGTACCTTGCCTTATAGACTCCTGTCACACTGCCAGGTGTGGGGAGAGCTTGGGTCATGTGGTTTTTATGAAGGAAGGACAGTGAGTTGGGTACAAGGGATACAGGATGAATGACAGGAACATATGGACACATTGCAAAAGTTCAACTCCGGTGTGGCTGTGGTGTAGAGAGAGGTCATTACATTCATATAGTGTCCTTTCAGCTCTAAAGCTAATTATTTGGTTTATTTTTCAAGATTCAGAAAGTCTTGAGATTTTCCCTACCCAGTCTTTGTTCATTGAGTGTGGACAGAGGTAGAATAGGGCTAGTTAGATGCCGAGGCTGGAAGGTTTCAAGAAAAGAGGTCAAGAGCACTGCAGAGAGATCACCGAGTTTGGCAGGAGGCCAGTCCCAATAAATTGAAACGAGTGTGGAAGTAGTGCTCAGGACGCAGCCGAAGCATGGAGTGGCTGCAGGTTGTGAGGGAGCGATTAAGGTAGGAGAGAGAGGCAGCATGGGCTTTGTGTGGTTAAACGGAATCAAGACCGGTGAGGTTTTGGTTTTGGTTCTGTTTTTGGTTTTTTTGGTGTTTTTTTTTTTTTTAATGGAGAGATGCAGCATTTCCAAAGGCAGAAAGAAATCAGTGAATAGAGTGTTCAGGGATGATAGCTGAGCAGGGTTTTAAAGGAGATAGAAAGTTAAGTGGTAAATAGACGTCTTTCCCCACCAGGCTAAAATTAGGAGGTAGGGACGTCAAAGTCAACGTTCTTTTTCCTGTCCTCTCTGCCCAGTGTGCCATCCGTCTTAAACATTAAGTAACTGTTGAATGAGTGAAGTTAAGGAGTTAACTTTGGGAAAGGCGAACTGTTTATCCCGCTGAGGCTGTACGGAAGAAATTCTGTGACAAAGGAAAGCGGAAGGCGTGGTTTAAGTACAGCAGTGGTTAGGGCCTTGTGCTGAGCAGGTGCTGGGATGGGATTCGCGGCCCAAGGAGACGGGAAACGCAGGAAGGCAGTTAGGGACGGGGCTCATCCCCCAACCCTCTCCGCGGCGCGGCCCCGCTGAGTGACGGCCTAACTGCAGAGCACACGGGTCAGCGTCTGCTGCTGTAGGACAGAGAGCTGGCAGCCCCGACCTTCGGGGTGTGTCGGGTGACTCGTCCCCCCAGCAGTGCTCCGTGCGCCAGGCGAGGCCGGTGCCCTCGGGCCCCCGAGTTTGGGAGGCGTGGCGCCCTCAAGTGGGTGAGGCTCTGGGCGCAGCGCTGCCGGGCGGAGCGCGGCTTCCCGCTTCAAATCCGGGACGCCCGCCCTCGCCCAATCAGCGGGCTCGTCCTTTCGCGCCGTCCAACCCTAAGTCGGCTCGGAGTCCCCGCCTCTCGGCCTGTGCCGTGAACCGACGTAAACCTGAGCGGCGCGCTGTACGGCCGGACCCGGCGGACGCCGCGGGTGAGTGCGCGCACGCGCACTGTCTGTGCCGCCGGACGCAGGACGCTCTTCGCTCCCGCCTCCGCGGACCTTGCAGTGGCTCCGCTCCCGCGGCTGGCGTCGCGGGCTCGGTGAGGAGGGTCCTCCGGGCAGGGAGGGTCGGGCGTGAGGGCTGGGCGTCCGGACTCGGGTTTTGTTGCCGCGGCCTGCTTCCCGGCCTCCCCCCCGCGCCAGGCGCGGGGCCCCGCTCGCGGGCCGGGTCGGGCCGGGGAACGCGCTCCCGCGCCCCGCGGGTCGTTTCCTGCAGAACGGGAAGGAGACGGCGTTTGACGTCGCCCTGCTTTGGTTTTCTCCCTTTCAGACTTTGCTTAGAGGAGCATGAGGTCCCTTTCGAGGCCGTCGCCTGGAGGACAGCGGTTTTTATGACAGTATTTTCACTCGCTGTTACCGTTTTGAGGTCATTTGACTGGAGTTTTTACTGCTCCAAAATCAACTCTTTCTCCGGATTTCAGTTTTGGGGGCGAAGATTACGGTAAGCTTTGAAAACTGCTATGCTAGATGCCTGTCTAGTTGAGAAGAGCGTCTTAGGATGTCGGCAGGTGTGATTTGCCTTTTCCCCACCGCGTATACTTTGAAGTGTGTTCAGTTGTACACGGAGGCGTCCAATTAAAGACTGCAGCAAATGATATTTTATATACCCAGGCGTGGAGTTACAGCAGTTAAGTGTAAGTAAACTCAGGCAGCAAATTTTGAGGTTACTTCTTTGAGAGAAACCCGAGAGAAATACCAAGAGAAATCCCGAAGGCGGCTTCGGAGTTCAAATATAGTGACAGGAAAGATGGCATCATACCGTCCTCGCTTTCGGTGACAGAACCGTGGCGGTAACGCGACACGGAGGGACGCGGGGTCTCCCTCCTAGGAAGGCTCTAGGACGGCGACCCTGGGTGGTGTAGACCGGGTGTGACCCTTCCGGAAGCAGGAGACGCTGGGTGCAGGATGGCCGCGGGAGGGGCGTCCCCAGGTCTGCGCTCCCGTGGCCCCCGCAGCAGAGCCCCACTGCATCGGCACTGCTGGGGACCGTCAGGTTCCCGAGTGTCTTTACTGGTGGGTGTTTGATAGCGGTGGTTGCATGGATGGCCTTTGCTTACTGTCTGAGTTTTCCTGGATTTGATTCCTTCTACGTAGGGGTAGCCGTTGGGGAGCTCAGTGTAACTTTTGATGTGGTGCATGTATTTGTAAATAAGGAAGCGAGTTAGTAACCACAGGACTAGATGTGGAGAGGCTAGTTGGAAGACTTGCACAGCAGTTTAAAGAGCGGTGGACAGGTAGGCAAGGTTTCTGCTCTTAGAGAGCAATCTTTTTAGGGGAAGAAGACAGAACTACAGAAACAGTGATAAATACTGGAGAAGTTAAAATGAGGGTGATCGACTGTGGAGCTACATAGGGCTTAAGGGACCACCTGTCTCAGAAGATGACATTTGAATTGAGGAGAATGTCAGGAAGGAGCTAGCTGTGCAGGTATCTAGAAGAGTGTTCTGGCCCTGAGGTGGGGTGGGTTTGGTGTCACAGGAACAGAAAAGCTGGTATGTGGTATTAAGCTAGGAGGTGTGGAAGTTGAAGTGGCTCACTAAAGTTTTCATTAAGGGTACGGTACTGATTTATGTTTAATGGCCCCTTTGGTTGCCACATGGAGAATCAATTGTAGGGTGGCAGGAATGGAAGCTTGGAGACTGGTGAAGAGGTTGGTAGGGTGGTAACAGCAGAGACGGAAATGTGTGGAATGATTCAGGGTGCGTTTTGGGTGCAGGCGTGTTTGCCCTCAGGAATTGGCCTCCTGGATGTGTGCTGTTTGGCGCCTGTGTTTTCATTGACTTTAAGTGTGTTCTAGTGGAGTCCTAGTTTCCAGCTGATGTCGGTTCTTAAGAGTCCTGTGGTCTGGCAGGCATTTGAGTTGGCGATACGTCTGTGTGAGCTGTGCACTGCCTGACGGAGCCGATGTCGGAGTCCCGGGATCCCTAAAGAGGAGGGAGCAGGCAGAGGAGGAGGATGTCCAGTCAGACACAGGAGCGGTGGTGCTGAGGCTTCGGAGACGCTTGGCTGTGAAGAGAAGAGGGAGGTGGGACATGCAAAGGAAGGATGGGGACAGGTTTTCTGCCTCCTCTGGCCTAGGGTGGGAGAGTTGAGGGTGTTTGTAGCAGCTGAGAAGAGGATGTAGTTTGAAACGTGAAAGGAGGGAGAACACGGGCGTGATCTGAGAGGGGGCGTTTATGTGCTGGCTGGAAAGATATGTTCTGCGTACTGGCTCAGTGTGGACACAGCCATTCATCCGGTAGGTTTACTGAGGTCTGCTCTGTGTGGGGCGCCGCTCCATGCAGGGGTTCACTGTTAAACAGGCTGTGTCCCTGCCCTCAGGGAGCTTCCTTTCTAATGGCATGAATGGAACACTGCGACAGGCCCTGCTGCGCCGCACAGGCTGATGACCTGGGGGAGGTGAAGGGGCAGGATGTTAGGGCACCTGGGCGTCATTGGAGGACCAGAGGACCGGCAGGGAGGTGAGGGGGGCCGGGTTGGGTGAGCGGAGGAGAACAGCAGGAGGCAGGTCGGAGACATCTGGCCAAGGACCAGCTTTGTCAGTGGGATGGGAAACCAGTGGCGGGATTCCAGCTGGGGAGTAACAGTGCTCGACTTGTCTGATGGGGTGACTTGCATGTGGGGAGTGCACTGCGGAGGAGACTGGAGGCCTGAGATGGGGGCTCTGCAGGGAGGGTCCCTAGGAGATGCTACCGCCTGAGCACAGCGGGGGCAGTGGGGAGAATGAGGAGCAGCCAGGGAAGCTGGAGACCTGGCAGCTGTGTTTTGGAAACCAAGTGCAGAAAGTATTTCCGTTAGGATGAGTGTGAGTTCGATTCTGTTAGGTTTAAGAAGGTGAAGACTGGAATTGGATTTGGGATTTGGTGGCAGGGAGGTGGGTGTTGATGTCGCCCAGCGTTTTGGTGGGGAGGGCCTTGGGGATGCATAGAGCTGGCTGGCCCCCTGCGGTTCCCTTCTGGAGGCTGCGTGGTGAAGGGACCGTGAGGATGTGGTGGTAGCTGCAGGCAGAGAGCAGGGTCTGAGGGAGAGGAAGCTCCACAGAAGCTGGGGGAGCTGACGGTGAGCGGGTGGGAGTGACTGCGCAGAGAGCAGGGTCCACCTAGGGTCAGGTGCAGAGTGGACAGGGCAGGGATACTTCATCCATAATCAGATACGTTTCGCAGATGTCTAGTGGTCTTAAAACTTTTCTCACCTTATAGAGTAATTAAATTTGACCATCAGTCCTACTTGAGTGCCTCTGTCGTTGACCCCAGCACAGTCCTTCACTGTCTGCCTTACCAGTGGTGGCACCTCTTAGCATATCCTTCCAGGCTCTGAGCCCTCTCCCTTCCTCTCCTTCAGCTGGTGGGGTCAGTCCAGACTTCCTAATAGACCACTGAGGGCTCTTAGGATCCGTGGTTTTACTCACTGTGAAGTTTCCTACACCTGATGCCATATACAGTGGCACTTGGTAGGGCTGTCACACACTCAGTGCTTAGAGCAGAGTCATACCTGGGCTTGAATCTTACTAATTGCACAACCTTGGGTAAATTTAGCCAGTTTAGTCTCTGAGTTTGTCTTCTTTAGTGAAATGAGGATAAGTGAGATGAGGTAGTAAGTATGCAATAAATCTTAGTTCTCTCCCACCACTCCTTACGTTTGTCACCTTAAAAACGCCCTTACTTCATCATACTCTACCTGTAAAAATTCTGCTCATTCTTCAAGGAATAGCGCCAATACCCGTTTATTGAGTCTTTCCTGATTTATTTTCTCCATTGAATTCCCCACAGCCCTTTCATGATAAACACTTTGAAGTAATTTTGCATTTCTTTTTTTTTTTTGCGGGGGGGGGGAGGAGGTAATTAGGTTTATTTACTATTTTTTTTTTTTTACTGGAGGTATGGGGGATTGAACCCGGGACCTTGTGCATGCTAAGCACGCATTCTACTGCTGAGCTATACCCTCCCCCCTGAAATATTTTTGAAATTGAGTAGCAGCTCCTGAGTACTGCGGCCATGAGCAGACCAGTGGCCAGTGTGGACTGGGGGCCCTCTGTCAGTCGTGCGGGTTCCGAGTCAGGTGCCCACGCTGAGCCTTTGGGTGCCACGTTTACCAGTTTTGCCTTGTCCGTGTGCCAGATACACTTTATTTAACTTAAGATTTTTCTTTGGATGCAGTCACCTTTTAGCCATTTACTCACCCTTAATCTCTCAGATCAGCAGCTGGATTTTGCTAGTTTTGTTTTCTATTCTGTGTTGGAATGTGTACCCAGCAGAAATGCTTGACTTGTCGTGAAATCATGTGCATGTGCCATTAGTGTTGTGCTGTCTTTGGTTCTTCACTCCAAGAGCAGACTGAGCTGTGTTCTAGTTCATTGTTGTGTTAACTGTAAGAAGAACGTGTGATGTTTATATTCTCAACTGTAAAGTAGCGAAGTATTCTGAGAATTACTCTACCCCAGAATGCTTGCTAATAGTATCCCCTCTTGGTGCTGTTCCCCCCAAACATGATTTTTTTCCCCTAAGGTTTATCAGTTTTCTAAGATTTAGAGGAATGTGCTCTTAATCATGTGAAAAGGTTTTACAGTAATACTTGATTTCTCGTTGCAGTGAGATGGAAGATGTTCGAGGTATAGCTGAAGAGTCATTCCCAAGCTTTTTAACCAATCCATTACTTGGTAATAGTGGGATTTTGGAAAATGTGACTCTTTCTTCTAATCTTGGCTTGCCTGTTGCTGTTTCAACGCTTGCTAGAAGTAGACACAGCCCTGATAACAGGTAAGAATTGTGTGAACAGATGGTTGTTTCAGATCCATAAAGCCTGCGAAGTATTGACACTCCTGTGGATTTCCCAGTCAGGCTTGTGCTTTTGCTGTGTCTGAGGGTGTGGCTGTTCATATACAGCTGTTATCAGAGAAGATGAAACTTACCCTTCCCTGTTCCATTGCCTTACTTGCGGTGGTGGTGGGTGTGGAATTGAGCTCCAGTGACCTTTCAGCCCACTGATGGTTTTTCTGTCCGTAGTGTTTGGCTTTGTGTTAGTTCACCTCTTGGCGGCTAGTATTCTGAGCTGTGTGCCCACGTGTGGCGTGTGTGAAGTTCACCGGTGCTGGAATATTTAGCCGCCGTCCTGTCCTCCCAACCTGGACTTCCCTGCAGGCCATCGCCTCTTCCTCTGGAAAAGGGGTTGGACGAATTCACTAAAAACCTTTAGCTTTAAGGTTTCTGTGGCTCTTCCATTTAATGCCTGCACACTGTGCTGGTCGTGCATGGTCTCAGTGCTTCAACGTAAGATGAGGGGCTTGAACACTGGGCCTGTTTGTCTTTTCCCCTGGGGGTCGGTTGTACAATCACATGGCCCTGTGGTGTAGTGAGTTTAAATGTGTATAATCCAATTGTTAGCAATTAAACAATTTTTTGTGTGTAGGTTTTGTGATGTCCAGGCATCTTACTTAGTGGAAGGGAGGTTTTCGATTCCGTTGGAGTCCTCTCCCAGCAGCCAGAGTGAAGTGGAACCACGAGAGAGGTTACAGCTCGTCTTCAGGGAGGATGAGTAAGTTCACCCCTGCGTCTTGCTCCCCGTGTCTTGTGGAAATGCACACGTGATTGTCTCTCATCAGGTCTGAGAATCTTAGTTTAATTACAGACATTTTCAAGCTCTCAAAATACTTTTTCCCATTTGACAAGTGACATATGCTCATTGAAAAAATTATAAAATATGACAATTATAAGGAAGACAGCAAAGGTCTGTAATCCTGCTAACTGGGTAATAGCCATTGGCTATCTTTTTATTTGGTCCTCTAGACTGTCTTCTGTGCACACTCACGTGTACATATGTAATGATACGATACGCAGACAGGACTGAGCTGTGCATGCTGTCTACCGCTGTAGCAGTCACTGTCTGTGCTCCTCTTTCCACGTGGGTAATGCAGACAGCATCACGTGTTAGTGGCTGCACCATGTTAGGCATTGAGATACTGGAATTTTACATTTTAAATTTAGTGAACTTCTTTACACATACATTTTGTACCTGGTAGATTATTTTGTTCAGAGAAGTTGAATTTGGATTGAAATTGCTGAGTTAGGAATATTTGATTTTACAAACCAGAGCAGACAAGCACGTTGCCCTTTGGAAGGTTTGTACCGGTGTCTCCTGGCACTAGAAGACGTACGTGAGGGCCCTGCTTCTCTGAGCCTCCTCACTATGTAATGTTACTTGTAATCTCTGATTTTGGAAGTCAGGGAATGTATTTATACACATGCCTAAATGCACAGAAAGAGGTCTGCAAGGCTATACACCGAGACGTAAGCAGTAGTTACCTCTTGATGGTGGCATTCCAGGCCGTCTTAAAGTTTTCAGAGGTGAATTTATGTTTGAGTATTCTTGGGGTGAACATACTTTAATGTTTATTCATCACTTATGTGTTTGTTGTGAATTGCCTCCTGATAAGAGTTAGATGTAAAGACTTTGCATGTATTAAAAATGTTAACTCGTATATTCATTCATTCAGCGTGTTTTTGACTGAATGCCCACTGTGTGCCAGGTGCCCCTCCAAGGGCTTAGGAAAGATCAGTGAACAAAACAGAAACTACACAAAAGGCATTAGACTATACCAATTGAATAGTATATTAAAAGGGAGAGTGCTAGAAGAAGGGAGAGTGCTAGAAAAAAATGGAACATGATAAGGAGGATGTTAGGAAGGTTGAAGGGAAAGGTCACTGCGGGGCTCCAGGAGGTGTGAGGTCTGAGCAGAGGCTTGAAGGAGGGAGTGGCCCTCAGGAGGTGGATTGGAGGTGGAGGCGCAGCTGGGAGGTCCGTGGGCGCACAGGGGCTCTGAGCAAGTCAGGGGCCCCGCAGGCTCACTCTGGCCACATGTGGGAGTGTGTGGGGCCCCCTTTCTCCACTTCTACACCCACATAGTTATTTCTGTTCTCTTTGATGATGGCCATTCTGACAGGTGTGAGGTCACATCTCATTATGGGTTTGATCTGCATTTCCCTGCTTTCTGTGTGCCTGTCGGCCATCTGTATGTTTTGTTTGGAAAAAATGTCTGTTTAGGTATTCTGCCCATTTTTTCATCAGGTTGTTTGTTTTTTGCTGTTGAGTGATAAGAGTTCTTTGTATATTTTGTGTGCTAGCCCCTTGGTGAATGTAACAGTTGGCAGGTATCTCCTGCCACCCAGCGGGCTGCCTGTTCCCCCCGTTGATGGTGTCCTTTGCCATGCAACCTACCCCCGCTTCTGTCTGTCTTCTCAACCACACGACTCTGTCCATTTATAGCCTGCCTGCCACCCCTGCCTTCTCTTACTCGGCTTCTGTTTGATTGGGTGACGCTTTCCTGTGTCTTCCTGCGAATACTCCTTTGGGTCAGGGAATGGCTTTCTGTGTGTTACAGCTGTGGTGAAGAGATGGAGAGACCAGTGTGTCACTTGGAGTCTGCCTCAGGCATAGAGGGTTTGGACTCGGAACACATGGCAGAGCTGTTTTCTTCTTTTCATCCCTCCTGGCCAGATTTAAGCCTGGCCCTGGGAATCTGTGTGTCACACGATAAGTTTGTTGCATTTAGCAGCTTTTTCCTGACGTTCCATCTCTTTGCTCCTCTTGCTGGTGAAGTGGCTTTGGTGAGTGGCAGACCTGAGAGGTTTTGCAGTAGGATGGGTGGAAGATTGCTTTTACGGAAGAGCCTTTTCATCTGTGTATTAGATGATGAAGGCAGATAGGAAGGTGGGATCTGAGCAGTGGCAGGGGCTACAGTGAAGCTTCCAAAGCACTTGTGATTCAGAGAAGGAGCTGTCTGGCAGGTGCACCAGTGCCCTTGAAGTCTGTCTTGTTTTTAAAAAGCTGAGCTTTTCTCTTGATGTGATAATACTTGGGAAAGGAAAAAAACCCCTTATTTTATCACTTGAGAGGCAGAGTAACAATATGATACTTGGCTTTGTAGGTGGTACGACACTGGACCCAAATGGGAGGACAGTCCCCAGGACGCCTGGCTGGTCCTAGAAGTGTTTCTTTTTCACAGATGAAATACGTAACTGATTATTGGATGTTTTATAGATATACCCGAGGTAACTAACACTTCGTTGTTGTTTTGTTCCCCTATAAAGAAGTTCTGTCTCTAAGACAAAGAACCGTACGGAAAGCCAGCGTTTGTCAGATGTCGTCCTCAGAGAGCCCGCTTTTCGAAGTGACGCAGCAGGAACAGACGAGGGGCCGGCCAGAGTCGCCGAGCCCTTCCAGAGCCGCTGCCCCCTCGACGGGGCTTCGCCGCTGCAGCAAGTGCGAGGTACTGCGCCAAGCAGCTTCCTTCTTCCTGTGCATGTTTTAGTTTCCTCTTGTCCCTGTCTCTGGAGCGGTGCTTATCTTAAACTGTGATACCATAGACTGAAAATGCTTCGGTTTGGCGTTTACCCAGTAATGTCATGTCTGTAATACTTCTATGAGGAAAGGTCTCTTAATTAACTTCTCATCTGTCCTGACTGGTTAAGCTGAAACCTCCCTTGCTGTGGAAACCATGCTGTCTGATGCTCACAGCACACTTTAGGTCCAGCACAAGGAGGCTGTGCTGATGCCCTTTTTGCATTTTTTTCCCCCATCAATTAGTTTGTATTCTTGTCAGCAGTTGTTTTTGTTCCTAAACTCATTTTTATATAAACTGGTGAGTTATAAATTTTAAAAGAAATTGTTTGTATGAAAACCAAGTTGAACACTTTGGAGCCATTTAAAAAATTGTTATAAAATTGGATCTGGGGAAGAAGCTACCAAAATGTGGGGTAAACTGTGAAGTAAGTAAATTTATAGGATTCTGTCAGAATGCTTTTAAGACTCTATGTTCTCTTTCTTCAAAGAAATGAGACCTGAAATTGAAAACTGTGTATTGTAGGGTTCTGTATGGAGGGTGCACCAAACCGCAGTCCAGCGCTCAGAAGGCCTTGCTTAAGTGCGTGTTGCCAGATTGGTGGATGGGTGTACATTCATATGTTCAAGTTAGAATTTTCAAGGGATGTTTATGTTTCTCTTGATGAAAAATGTCAAATATGTATGAAAGTAGAATAGACGAAGTCCTCACACAAGCAGTGAAAGAAAATACTGTAAACTGGACGTCGTTGAAGCTGAAAACTTGTGCTTCTGAAGACACTTTGGAGAGAGTGAAAAGGCAGCCCGAAGATGGAAGCAAATATTTGCCAACCACGTGTGTCGCTCCTGTGTGATGAGGGCCTAACAGCCAGCGTACGTGAAGAAAGACAAGTAACCCCGCAAAGGACGTGGCTGGATGGTGCTCTAAGGAAGCTGCACGGACGGCTAGCAGGCCCGTGGGGAGACGCTGAGCCTCTGTGGTCGTGAGGGAAGTGGACGTCAGAACCAGGAGAGGCTGCCTCACACCTGCGGGAGGGAAGATGGGGTGGTTAGCTGCGTGTGTTCGTTAGGAACTGGGCCCTCACATTCAACCCAGTGCCACATATGACCCCAGACACGCATCCACACAAATTTGTCCACACGAGTGTCGACGGCCTCTCTGGTCACAGTAGCCGGAAAGTGGAAGCACATCTCTGTCAAGTGAGGTGCGGACGAGCCAGTTGCAACGTGTGCACTTGGGGGTGTTGCTCAGCCACAGGGGTGGGGTGTGGGTGCGTGCTGGTGTGATGAGCCGGAAAGCATGCTGGGGGCGGGACACACATGGAGGCCTCCTTTGCCCGCAGGCCCGGCACACGGACCCAGGAGACAGAGTAGTTGGGGGAGGGGAGCAGGAGTGACTGGTGGTGGTGCAGTGCTGAGAATACAGGGCACTTAGCAGTGATGGTTGCACAGCCTCACGGGTATACCAAACCCACTGACGTGTACATTTTAAAGGGGTCATTTTATGGTAAGTTTTGTATCATTAAAGCAAATTCCCATAAACCTCTCCCACAGCTTCAGGGGGTGTAGGACTTTGTCACATGCTTCATCTCTGGTTCTTGCTGCCTTTTTTCCTGATACTTAAAAACTCCAGACATCATCTTACTCTTACGTGTTATAGCACATCTGTAAAAACGTGGACATTTCCCTGCATGACCGCAGTGCTGCTGCAGGCGTGGTCCTTCTGTTGACAGCTAGTGCTTCCGTCCACACTTGGCTTACTGCTTGTCTCGGTGGGTGCTTGAGTGTGGCCCAAGGAATACGGTGTTCAGGTGCACCTGCCGTGGGGTCTCTGGAGGCAGTGCCGTGTTGAGAGCGGCCGAGTGCCTCATCCTGGAGACATCCCGCTGGTCTCCGCTGTCTGTCTGCTTCCTTGAGGTGTCGTTTTCTGGCTTCTCTCTGTAAAGCAGACAGCGGGGCTTAGATTCCTGTTGAGGTGTTTTTGGCAAGTGCTTCGCTCTTCCAGCTTCCCCAGCCTAGCAGTTTTTAATGTAACTGGCCTCTGCCCTCTGCCCTCACGTGAAAGTGCTCTATTCTGTTTAAAGGGAAAAATGTTTACTTAGGCCGTTAATTTGCTACCTTTAACTGTTGTTGGGTGTTTAGTTGATAAAAAGCTGGTCTCTGAGTTTTGTGTTTGTTTTCTTACACAGACCCTCCCGTTGATTCTCGTTCTCGGGCGTGGATGAATGAGGAGGACAAGGTAAATCTTTTACGTGTTACCCATTTGTGGAGTGCTCTTGGGGGAGTGAAAATTGTACTTCACACACGTGAGTGCTGAGTTGCTGCTGAGCGCGCAGCATCTCTGCTCAGCTCCGTGTGGCTCCGGTGGGAGTGGGCGCATGGGCTCAGGGCTTCTCCCGTTTGACTCGGCACATCCCGAGTCCCCGACTCAGAGGGCGCTGGGTCATTTGTTGACTGATGGGGGCTGTGTTTGTCTGCAGGTGGTCCGAGTGTCCGCCCACATCCGTTGTGGTCAGGAAGGCAGAGCGTGATCTTTCTCTCAGGGTGAAGTGAAAAAAGAAAAGCACCTCTGATGAGCTGCTGGGGCCTGTCCTTCCCCGCGTCTCTGCCAGGGTGCTGTGGGTGGGGTGAGCTCTGACTTCCCAGCCCGGGCCTCACGTCCACTTCCTCGTGTGCCTGTGCGTGTGTGTGCGTCGCTGTGTGTGTGCACGCGTGGAGGGATGTGACGGGAGCCCTACCGGGACACAGGAAGTAGGGACGGGCCCCTCAGAGGAAGAGTAGTGGGCAGAGAAACACTTACGTCCAGTGTGTGGCGGCAAACTGTGATTTCTGGCCTGTAGTCTCACTCAGTTATGAGAGTTGTGTATTAAATATAAACTGAGCACTTCTAAAATTTATAAAAAGGAGGTGCGATTGTTGTTTTACTATCGTAAGAATTTTCAGTGTTATTTTTATAAAAAGATGAGAAGGGTCTAATGTAAGAGGTGTTTTCCTGACTGGGGTTGACTGGCTGTAGCTCCCTGTCCATGTCCACGCTGCCTCCTGTCCCTTTCAGTCGTACTGGAGGGTGGCCGTGTCCATCTGTCTGTCCCTGGTGGTTCATGGCAGCTTTTGTGCCACAGCCACCAAGTTGAGCCGTCACGACAGAGACTGTGTGGCCGGTGAACCCCGAAATGTTCACCATCTGGCCCCTCACAGAAAACGTGCAGGCTCTGCTGTGTGCCTGCTCCCTGCGTGTGACCACGTGTCACTCCCAACTGTGAGAGCCCCTCTTGCAGGTGTTGTCTGGTGGAAACTCGGTCACAAAGCATGGTTTCTCGAACGTTTAGGAAAGATGGTTTCTAAAGAGGGAGGCTGTAACTTTTTCTGTGATAGATTCATTTATTTTCTCAGGCTGGTTGAAGACTTGACTTCCTGAAGGTGTAGAAATCGTTGATAATTCAGAGAGGGACCATAAAACTGGGAAGCAGCAAACAAGTGTAAAAACATGAGCTGCTTGGTGCAAACGGATGAGGAAGTAATTGCAGGAGAGAACTGCTCTGGAAAAGCCCGGCCAGCGGTCTCCCCTGACTGCGGGCCGTCCAGGCGGCCGGCGGGGGCGTCTCGTGTCTGCAGGGGTAGCGCCGCAGGCCTTTATCCAGGTGGGGCCTGTCCGAGCCCTTAGTTCAGCTGGCCTGTGTGCAGGGCACCAGGTCTGGCCACGTAGCAGGCGCGACCCACAAGGTGGAGGTGTTTCACACATATTCTTTCTCATAGAGATTTCTCCCAGTTTTTTATCCTGGAAAGTGTCACAAGGAGCTTACGTTCGCAGAGCAGTAGTGTGGTGCACCGCGGCCTCAGGTCTCCGTGAGTCTAGCTGGGCACCGTCCTCTCCAAGTGCGGAGGTTCTTTGAGAGCCTATGCTTTTATCCGAAAAATGAGTGTGCATTTTGTAGTTTTACTTCATAAGATGATACTGTTGGACATATATTTAATATGATTGTGAAACAAAATTGACACTTGAGGAAATTTACTTTTTATTCTGGGCCTCGAATATCCTAGCAAACTGCAACGTCCCCGTGTGCCTCTCGGTCCCCGCTGGAGCCGTTAAAGCCCTGTCCAGTGCAGCCTGTGGAGCCCAGCTGCGCTCTTACCGGCACCTCCTCTGCAGGCCTCGAGCTACTCGGACTCCTTGCGTTTAGCAGAATGACTACTGCCAGGCCCTCTGAGCATGTGCACACAGCATGGGGCCTTAAACGTTAAGGATGCCTCACTGGGTGGGTCCGGGGAGGCAGGTGGCCTGGGCAGGAAGAGGGTCGCTAGCCCGGTCCTGAGCCGGGACCACAGACGCTGGGCTGGTTGGCGGTCCTCCCTGCAGCCTGTGCTCGGCCTCACGGTAGCAAGTGCGCTGTTCTCGTCTTACTTTTATTTCTTACAGATCGCTGTTCCTGATGCAGGAGAACAGTTTGAAGAGAGGAGTCCAAGCGATGACTTGAGCCATCTGAGTCTCTTAGAAAACGAGCAGCTAATGTCCCTGGCAAGCCTGGAGGAGTCCTCTGGTAGTGTGTCTAGACCTGCGTTGCCCGGCCCACGCCGTGCGGCTCGATGCCTCCCTAGGTGGCAGTGGCAGCGGTGGCGGGGCCCAGCCATCATGCGGCTCTCTGTGTCTTTGCCTTGTTCTTTACTGCCTGCCCGCCAGCGCTCCCCTGGCCGCCTCTGTTAAGGGCTGGGGTTTTCTTCTGTTCAGCGACCTGTAGGACCACACTTAGCCCTCAGCTGAAGGTCAGCCCCGTGCCACTCAGCACGAGGCTGTGTGGTAGGAGACCCGCCAAGTGCGCAGCTTCTGAGCTGCACAGGCTGGGGGTCGATTCTCACTGAGGAAGGGGCCTTAGTGATGGGGGCGTGGTTTCCCCTGAAGAAGGGGCCTGTGGTGGCCTCACTGTGGGTGCGGGAAGGAAATGCATTTCAAGAAGCAGGGCCAGCTTCAGCAGAGGTGGATGGGCCCATGGCCCATGTGTGGGGAACAGCCGTCGTCTTGTGTGCAGGTCTGTAGCACCGGGTGGCGGGGGGCTCTGAACTGGGGGCTAAGTCCAGAAGGTCGGGACCAAATTAGTCATGGCTTTGAGGGCCAGGCTGCTGAGCTGAGTGCAGAAAGGACAGGTTTGGAGGCCAAGGTTTTTAGATATGTTTGGATTATAGAATTGTTGATGTGAATTTATACAGATCTTTGTTTTAGTAGGATAGACTGAGATGAAATAATTACATCACAGGTTATGAGCTCTTAATTTTAAGGCTCTTAATTTTTTTCCTGGTTTGAATAAAATATATTCTTTTTTATTATTGAATTGCAGTCAGTGTATAATGTGTCAGTTTCTGGTGTACAGCACAATAGTTGAGTCATACATGTACATATGTATATTCCTTTTCATACTCTTCTTCATTATAAGTTACTACAAGATATCAAATATAATTCCCTGTGCCCTACAGTCGGAACTTGTTTTTTACCTATTTTATATATAGTAGTAGTTTGTATCTGCAAATCTTGAACTCCCAGTTTATCCCTTCCCACCCTTTTCCCCCTTGGTAACTGTGAGATTGTTCTCTGTCTGTGACTCTGATTCTGTTCTGTAGGTAAGTTCACTTGTCTTTGTAGGCTCCACGTATGAGTGGTATATGGTAGTTGTCTTTCTCTTTCTGGGTTAGTTCACTTAGAGGGATGGATCTCCAGGTCCATCCGTGCTGCTGCAGATGGCATTTCTAAGGCTCTCTCTGTTGATTGCAGAATTACCGCCTTGACAAGGCAGGGACAGCTTGCGGCAGCCTTGTGAATGAGTGAGAGTTGCAGTTTTGTCTTGCCCTTGCTGGGCTGGGTGTTGGAACGTTGAAAATCACTGCATTGTTGTTTTTATTTGTTTATTTGCAACTTCCAGGTTTTGGTGGAGGTTGAATTTTTTTTTTCTCATCATATCTATTAATTTTCAGCTTTGTTACATCTTTTTTCATTTCTTTTTCAAAATGGGATTCTGTTTGAGGTTTCATTAATCCACCTGAAATTTGCTCTAACTTCTGTGGGAAGTCTCTCTGTCTTTTATTGCAAGTTGCTCATTTCCTACACCACTTTCTGAATAATCTGCCCTTTTCCCACTGATCTTTGCCACGTTTGTTGTATCCTAACTTTCCACATATGCCAGAACTTACTTCTGTGCTGTCTTCTCAATGAGGGTTTAATATTTAGTCTGTGTTAAATGCTCGTAATGATTTATAGACTGAAATTGTAATAGTTTTCACGTTAAATGTTAAGACAAAATAACACAGACTATAGACCTATGTTTTCTCACTGTTTTGATTAAATATGACCTACAGTTAAATCACTACTTCAAAGCCTGTCCTGTTTTTCTCCGTTTTACCGACAGATGATGATATTGATGATGAAGAGTTCTATGATGATCATTTGGAAGCTTATTTTGAGCAACTGGCGATTCCAGGAATGATATATGAAGACCTCGAAGGACAGGAGCCTCTGGAAGTCTGTTTTACGTTACCTACAAGTGGTCCTAGT
Organism: Vicugna pacos; assembly: GCF_048564905.1. Taxonomy (NCBI): domain Eukaryota; kingdom Metazoa; phylum Chordata; class Mammalia; order Artiodactyla; family Camelidae; genus Vicugna; species Vicugna pacos. Next base: position 27,989,168 of record NC_133010.1, read on the forward strand.
CAGGTACATCCCTGTCTTCATGGTTCTTCAGAAGTTTGACAAGAGGTGTTACAGGTCTCAGTGGATATTAACATAGAGCTTAAGCTTCTGGTGCTCTTCGGTCTCTATTTTTCCCAGATGTAAACTGATGAGAGAAATGCCTGTCCTGTCCTTCCCTGCTGCTTCTTCCCTCCCCCTCCCCTGCAGGGAAGGCACTGGTACCGTGAGCAGCCACGCCCCCTTATCCAGAGTCCAGAGTCCCCAGTTGTGAACGTTCGTGCCACTTGTGCCTTTTCTTTGTCTCTCCATACGTGCTTTTTTACTGAATTATTTGAAAGTAAGTTGCAGGTACTATGACATTTCGCCCTAATAGAACTTAGCATTTACTTTGTGTGGTAAGAATATGTTCCTATATGATCATAATTTTCTTTCTCACTTTGATACAGTGATTTAAATTAATACGCAGCCTGTTCAGATTTTCCCACTTGTCTCCAGATGTCCTTTTCGGGTACTGTTCTTGATCCAGGCTTTGATTACACTTGTGTTTGGTTGTCTTGTCTCTGTTCTGTCCGTGTGGGGTCGTTCCTTCATGTCCTTGAACTTGTGAGATCGAGGCTGCTGTTCTGTAATGTGACCTCTAAGCTGCGTCTCTGATGGCCCCCCCCCGCCCCCGATTAAATTAAGCCTGTTCCTCATGAACAGGTTAGTTTCTCTGGCAGCTGTAAGTGCTCACGTAGACGCCACACTTCCCGGGGAGTTCTTGCTGGCACAGCACCGGCCTGGTGTCTGTCTCCCCACTGAGCGCCTCCTCTGCTGCCTTCCTGATGTCGCTCCTTGTTACTTTGCTGTTTATTTCTGCCTGCACAGGGTTATACTCAGAACTTGCCCTGAAAAATAGGACCCGTTGAAGTGTTTTAGGTAAAATGCATATATGTGTTTTACAGACATAAGAAGAATGAAAACTAAATCCTTTTTTTTTTTGAGTTTAGGCTGTATTGCGTTATTTAATTTCTCTGATCACTTCTGGCTTATCTGCTAGGTATGTCAGTTCTAGAAGAGTCTTCAGTTTGATTGAATTTCTATGCAAGTATTTTTGCACCTTTAGGGTGTTTCCTCTGCTGTGCTTCGCATGCATGCGGTGAGACTTGTGTCGCCTCCCGGGCGGGCTTGTGCCTCTTCGGAGGCGGTGCCCTCCCTGCCCCCTTTCGGTGCTGTTGGCCCCGTCTGCTCTTCGTGGTGCTAGTGTTGACGCCCTTGCTGCTTCTTTACCTGGTGGGTGCTTGTTCTCATCTGTTCAAGCCTCTTCTCTGGTTTTTCTTTCTCATTTGTTTGGAGAGTTTCTTGTAAATAGCATGTAGCTGGGTTTTATGTTTTAATGTCATCTCGAGGTCTGAGTTTTTTAATGAGCCAGTTAACCCTTTAACACTTAGTGTCATTATTAACATTCTTGATTTTGTTTTACTTCATTTAATGTTTATCTTATGTTCTCATCCTCATTTTTCCTTGCACTGTTTATGTCTGCTCCCACCTTCTCTCCCTCCCTGGTTCTTCTCCTTATCTGTTTGGAGTTTCTGTTACTGTGTTTCATTGATTCTAAGATGAATCAATCTTTTTCGTGTTTTAGTGCATCTGAAATCAACATGTGTCTTGCAGTTACCAACGTGTCGTAGTTTAATGTTGTATTTCTGAGCGGTACATGCAGTGATGGCAGATCTTAAAGGCAGTGGTTAGATTGTGTGAAGGATGCTCTTTTTCTGTTCCTTGGAGGGTGTTCTGTTTTCTCTAAATCGTCATCAGACAGATTTCTCAGCTGTTGCCTGAGCGGGTGCCGGCATGTGCCACCAGGGTGTTTTGTGACTTCCCTGTTTCCCCGAGACTACAACAGGATGGGGCTTTCAGGTGCTTTGACGCCTGACACCTCACCTCCTAAGAGACCTTTGGATTGCTTTTATTCCACACCCCGCCACCCCCACATTTCCTTAACTCTTAAGTTTTGCTGAGTTACACTGTCAAAGTATAGACTAAGACCTATCTCGTGTTCAGGTTTAAAAACCATCAGCAACTGCATTGGGCCCTTTTTTTTTCCCCAGTAAATCACAGCAAGGGGCTGCTCTGCTTCGTAGGAAACCCCAACCCCAAATCCGGTCGCCTCCAGATGTTTCAGACCCAGGATCCCTCCCCGCGCTGTCATAGTCACAGCTGTGGCTTTGCCTTCTTGGCTCGAAGAGCACAGACCCTGTCCACCCAAGACTGTCCTCACCTGACTGTGTCCTTCATGCAAGCTTGTTGTAAGGCGCTTTACTCAGGAGAGAGCTGGTTTCCTGCTTTCTGGGTCTGTTTAGTCTTTGCTAGTGCCCTGTGTGAAAAATAGCTTCAGATGACAGTTCTGTGCTTCCTTTGTCTTTTCTTCTTCTGGGATATTCATATTTCAGCTGTTGTTTTATACATTCTCAGTGTTAAGGAGGTATTTTGATTCTTCTGCATTTCATTTAACTTTGTGGCTCAAACAGCAGATGTGTACCTCCTCCAGGCTCCGGAGGCTGGGAGTCTGAGGCCCGGGTGCGGGCAGGGCTGGTTCTCCCAAGGCCGCGTCCTGGGTGTGTGGACGGTGGCTTCCCCGTGTCCACAGAGGGCCTCCATCTGCTGTCCCCATGCATCTCAGCCTCTGGTGTCTTAGTTTCCCAGGGCTGCCAGAACAAATACCAAAATTTTGCTAACTCAAAACAGCAGGAATTTACTTTCTGAGTTCTAGAGGCCAAAAATCTGAAACAAAGGTGTTGAAAGGGCTAAGCTCCCACCGTGGGCTCTTTCCTGCCTCTCCCAGCCCCTGGGGCTCTGGTGCCTTAGCTCGCAGGCGCCCCTCCAGCGTTGCCTCCAGCTCCATGTGGCCTGTCCCTCTGAAGCCTTCCTCCGCTTTCTCTTTTGAGGACTCTGCTCCTTGGGTTTAAGGCCCATCCTGAATCCAGGATGGTCTTATCTCTTTTTAACTTAATTTCATCTGCAGACACCCTGTTTCTGAATAAGGTCACAATTTACGGGTATCACCTGGGTTAAACTTCAGACGTATCTTTTTCAGGAGATACGATGTAACTCACAGAAGTGTTTTAGCTAGAAGTTACTCACTGAAGAATATGAAGCTACCCATCTGTATTTTCTCCTAGTATTTTTATATCTGAATCCTTAAGTTGTCTGGAATGAGACAAGGCAGAGATTAATGAGACAAGGCAGAGTTTTTGTGTAACGTTGTTGGAAAATCACCCAGTTACTAAATGGTGGCACTAGGCCTTTATTTTGAAGTCAGCATCTTGCCCTTCACTTAGAACGGCCGCCTTTCAGTCTCTTACCCTGGAAAACCGCTGCCCACGAGGCTGTTTGTCGTCACACGTGACCTGGCAGAGAAGACTGCTGTCAGGCTGCCCTGGTGGCTGAGCGGCCGCTGCGGCTGGGAGTCAGGGGAGGGCGCCGTGGGCTCGCAGGCCCCCCCGGGCAGCTGCGGTTCTAGGGCAGAAGAATGCCGCGGGGGATGCTGGGGAGTGGTTTTGAGGCACTGGCTTCTCTGCCACGTCCGGTGCAGTTGTTCTTGGACTTCTAGTGTCTCTTGTAGGATTTGCTGTTTTATTCCTATTCAAAGTTGTTAATATTTGTGCTTTCATGGTCTGTTATGCATATTAGTTTTGTGAATCTGGTCACACTAATGGGTTCTCATCCTTTAAGAGACTCTGAGTGGTAATTGCAAACATTGAACTGACATTTCTGACATCCTGTGATGTAAAGACCGTGTGGACCCACTTTTGGTGTCTGAATCTCTTGGTGTATGTTTCTCGTGACCACAGTCTGAATCTTGGTTTTGGTAAATTCTTTGTGATTGGTTCATGTACAGTCCAGAAGAGCACAGTGCATGCTGTGTAGTCTCTTCCCTTCTAGAGTAAGTACATTCTGTAAACTTCTTTTTGAAAGGAGTTATGAAAGAGGAAACTTACTGCCGCTCTGTTATTTCGTTTTTAAGGAAAATGCAAGAGAAGAAGTTCTGGTGAAGACTCTTGGGGCTGCTAATGCGAAACTTAACCCTGTTTATTTTCATGACACAAGTGCCAGGAAGGAGGATTTTGACTTGGTGGACCCTTTAAAGCCGGAGGCAGGGTCCCCTCATCAAAGTAAGCATTTGGCAGCAGAGGCAGAAACGGCTCTGCCCACGGACGGGTGTTCAGACCCCGAGACTCGGGAAGTGTCTGCTCAGGAAAACGTGGACGTGGCGTCTTTGAAGCCTGTTCGTGACGGAGTTAGTTCCGCTGATGCTCTTTGGTCACCAGCTAGCGAACAGCGAACGTGTGAATATTACGAGTCCTTTGGAAGGAGCAAAGACCGTAAGTGGGCTTTTTAAAGAAAAAAAAAAAGTAGAGAAATACGTATGAAGTGCTTGTGAATTTTGAACAGAATATATTTCCAAGGGAGACTTGCCTGGTCTTTGATAGTAGAACGTTTAAAGTCTTCTGTGGTGTCTTTATTCACAGTCTAGTGGAAACGTGCCTGAGTCTTAAGAGTCAGCCTTTCCCTCCTCCCTCTGTGGTGGACGTTTACTGGGATTAAGGCTGATTTTCCACCATCACATTGATATTTTCTTTTGGGAAAGTAGATTTTTCTTTCTCTAGCTAGTTTTGGGCAGATTTCAGTAGTGTTGATAACTAAGATAAGTCAACTAAATAAAAATTTTTAAAAACATTACATCATTTTATCTGTTGCATGTGCCATTGGGTGTCTTTGGAATTTTATTTTTTAGATACGGATCCACCACAGAGTGTGGTGTATCAAAATGAAGAGGGCAGATGGGTCACTGATCTTGCTTATTACACGTCTTTTAATAAAGAAGATGTGAATGCGTCTTTAAGTAATGAGCTAAATGAAGACTTCAGGTCCGGCTGTAAGTGTGTCAGTACCCCCTGCCCCAAACTGCTCTCAGTGAGTCCCATGGTGTTCCGAGGTCATCCTATATATCCTAACCGGCCACGTCACATCCCTCCTGGAATGTGTGCTTAGCTGCTGTCTCTGTAGGAACAGAGGCTTGAGTCAGTCACCTGTGCTCTCTTAGGCCAGGCGGAGCTGAGCCTTTCCCTGAGCAGTGATAAGTGAGCAGTTACAAAAGCCCCACCCTCAGGAGACTGTCCGGCAGCTTGGAGGGTGAGACGAGAGAACAGGACGACAGGTCACCTGGAGTCCAGAGAAGAAGTAACTGTTGAGTCACGCACGCCCCAAGTGGCTTTTGAGTGGAGTTTCTGCCCATCAGTTTCTGGGGCGTGAGCAATTCCCAATGTGTAGAAAACTTGGTGAAGAGAAGGTGATGAGGCAGCCTGGGCACGTTTGGAGAGCAGAAATCCCGTGTGGCTGGCGAGCAGTAAGAGGTGGAGGGCTGAGACCAGAGGGGCAGGGCCAGGCGCGGGGAAGGCTTCCACCCACCGCCCGGCCAGGGCCGTGCCTCACGGGTGAACGCTTGTGTCCAGTGCCTGTGGGTCTCTAGTGCTGATGGCGGGTGAGCACCCTCTCGTCATCTGATGACCCTCTTCCCACCCCCTGGGGCTGGCGTTCAGGGCTCCACGCGGCAGCCTCATCTCTCCCTGACCCAGGGAGCCTCAGTGTTGTGGGGACCCAGGTGTCACAGTGAGAATAGACAGGGAGGTATGCCAGCATTCAGTGACTGCATTTCAGGACAGTAGAGCAGTAAGAAGAGATCACAGTTTGTGATCTGAGTTATGTGGGAAGATGCAGTCCTGTTAGATGGGAGAAAACAGAAGAAATGGTAGAATTTTGGATGATTGTGGTTTGAAGTGAGGATATTCGCTAGTTTGAAATACAAATCATAAATTGGAGGTTAAGTTATAGTTAGAACTTGCTCAGTGGTACCTTGATTTAGAAAGGACAAGTGGCCACAGACTGGACACTGGATATGGACCTTGTCACTGAAAAAGCCACTGGTCATAGAATTTTCCTGTGTTACTGGTGGGGGTGGAAACTTGTTTGGCACTGTCTTGTGACGGTGAACTTGACGAACTTCATACTTCAGGACCCAGTCATTCCACACCTGAGTGTGCGCCCAGTGTTTAGGGTGTCTGCTCACCCGGGATGCATACGAAGACATTTACAGCAGCATGACATGTCTTAGCCCCAGACTGGACACTTGCGACTCCCGCTGACTGTGGGACGGGCCGTGTCTGTTCACAGCGGGTGCAGGTGGCGTGCAGCTCCCCGCTCAGTGGGGTGGGCTCCCAGGTGCGCTCAGCGAACGAGACTGGCGGAGCGCGTGCGCTGGGTCTGCAGTCGGCCCCGCGGAGCTGCAGGTGAGGGCCGTGGTTACCTAGATGGGTGCTCAGGGAGGAGACTCCAGAGGCCTCTTGTGGATCTGGGGAAACAGATGTGTTCAGATTGTGAAAATTCCTCGCGTTGTATACTTAACAGACACTTTTTGTATGTATATTATGCTTTGGTAAAAAGTTTTAAAAATTAGTAATCGAGTTGAGAAAAAAAATTTGCAGTTAGTTTTACAGATTGAGGGCCTATTTCCCAGATATGTAAATAGTTCCAATAAGCAGTAAGAAGAAGGCCTGCTACAGTACAGAATTGGACAGGGGCTGTGAGCAGTTTGTGCAGAGGACATGGACGGGCAGCTCCCGGGTCCTGGTTTTCGCCTCCTCCTGCATGATGTACGTGCACGTTGGTTCATTGTAACAAAAGGTTGGAAGCAACTTGCACATATAAGACGGGACTGATTCAGTCAGGTGCATCGTGCAGGGGCACGCCCTGCGGCCGGCAGGAGAGCTGGAGAGGCCTTTCAGGTGCTGATACGGGTCACCACCCAGATAAATCGTCTACAGTCCAAGACACAGGAAAGCTCATAAAGAGGTGGACCAGGGGAAGAGACACATTTGTAGACACATACAGTGCCTGTGATTTCAGGAGCTTCCTGGCCCTCCTGTGCTGGTTTGTGGACCTGTGGGCTCAGAGTGTGTCTGGGGTGGGGGCTCGCAGGCCGGGGGACCATCACCGTCTCCACCCGTCGGGGCCCAGAGCTCCCCAGGGCTCTGCTCTCCCTGAGGCCCTAGCAAGGCACATGTCCCTGCACTCGTGAGAAGCCCCTGTAGCAGGTTAGGGCGGGTTAGCCCCTGATGGGATCGGTCATAGTGGGTGTCCAGGACCAGAAGGGTCGGGACCACAGACTCTTACGTGCTTAGTAGGATGCGTCCATCGTGTGCTGGAAGCTTTCACACACATTTTCAGCTTTATTTCTTAAATACTTCATTTTCTTAACTAGCTAAGTTGCGTTTAGATGCTAGTGTTTAATTAGGCATTGGTATAATGTAATTGTATAAACTTGTCCTTTTTTTTAAGCCGAAGCTTTGGATTTGATAGCGCAAGATGAGGAAGACTTTAACAAAGAGCACCCGTTCCTGCAGGTTTGTGTTGTGTCGACAGTGGCTGACGCTTAGGGTTCCCTTGTATGTGAGTGTCCGTGTCTTTCTGAGTAGATGTGTGGTGAGCATAGAATTGTCTTGGTTTTTCTCATATTTAGCCAGTCTCTGCCTCTTCCTTTGTACTCTGTTAACTGGAAAATCACTGGCGTATCACAGTGATGTTCAGTGCACTGAGGCCACCTTCATAGGCTTCAAAGGTGCTTCCATACACTTAAACCAGGTTTTAAGACAAGGTGGCGCTGCTTGTTTCTGTTGAAGATTTGCTCCTTTCTGAAGATTTGTATCAGTGACAATCAGTATTTCATTAAGCAATGTATTCAAAATCAGAGCTCATGTGTTAAAAATTAGTGTATCTTCTTTTGGACCTCAGTACCTTTATTAGTTTCTTAAGCTTGAATTTGTCCAAATTTTTCAAAAATGTTAATGTTTAAATTTTCATTAAATTTTTATTTTTGTATATTAGAAAAACAAAAAGAGGGCTTGCAGGGGAAATAAAATGGAACGATAACTTTCTTTCCAGGAAGAAAATATAGATGCCCGAAACACTTCAGTTGCCCTCGGGGACACGTCCTGGGGAGCTTCAGTCAATTACAGTCTGTTGAGGCGATCACTTAGCACATCAGATTTGGACAAAGACGATGCCAGCTATTTACGGCTGTCCTTAGGAGAGTTCTTTGCCCAAAGGTCTGAAGCTCTCGGTTGCCTCGGTGGAGGGCCCAATGTGAGGAGAGTAAGTATGACCTGTGCCCACAGTGGTTAAAGTCACCAGCCCTCGCACTTCAGGGTTACGATGGTGTAGCCTGAGTGTGGAATCTCGGAAGCACAGACGGAATAGGGATGTGGTGGAGCAGTGGTGCAGAGCTCAGGTTGGAGGGCGGTCGTGCCCTGCCTCTGGTCTGAGCTCTGCCCTTTACCTAGCTCCGTGACCTGGACCCATGTGCTTAACCCCTCTGTGTCTTCGTTTCCCAGTTTGTACAGAGGAATCTGAGTTTCAGGGCTTTGTGAGGGTCAGTGTGATGGTGCCCGCGGACCACTGAGCCAAGCCTCGCCTGCGTTCAGTCTCCTGTCCCTGTTAGGGGTGTGTCATCGGCTGGTGGGAAAAATTCAGAGATTCATTTTTTTTAACGGCTGGTCTAAAAACAGTTTTGTTTTAGTAAGATGTAGAACATGTAGAACATTTTTAAATGCAAGTGACAGTGCTGAATTATGGGAAGGAGTGAGGAGAAGCCACTTGTGTGCGGGGTCAGGCTGACGTCAACCCTGGGGGTCAGGCGCTGCCTGGCGCCTGCATGGTGAGGAGGGGCAGCGCATTCCCATGTAAGACCCTGTGCCTTATGTGAAGGCCTGCAGGTGAGAACGGGGGCGGCTTGTTGGAGGAACAGGAAGCAGGCAGAGCTCATGTGACTGGCTGGCGGGTGGATGGTTGAATGGAGGAGGTGGACGAGGGCCGGGTCACCAGGGGTCCCTGCAGGGCTCGGGGGCGTCTTGGGGAAACTGGGAAGGCATGCTCGGGGGCGGCGAGCAGCTGGGTCGTGTGACGGGAACCTGGGTGGAGAAGGAGCCCTGGAGGAGGAGAAGCAGGCAGAGGCGGAGCACGTCGAGGGAGATGCCGTGAGGGCTGCGGTCTAGGACAGCAGGACAGCTGGAGGGTTCGGGTGTCCTCTGGAGGTAAATTCCATGTAGGAGCTTAGCGCTGTTGGAGGGAGTCTGCATTAAAACTGGATTTCACTTGAGAGTATGATTTAAAACAGCAGGGTGTTAGAACTCAGTTGGTTTACAGAAAAATTAGGAACTGAACTGAGGTTCCCGCCTGCAGTGAATTAAATGAGAGTAAATAGAGACGCAGATTTCCCTGCCTGGATCGGCTGGTTTTGACGCACGGCGGAAGCTGGAGAGGAGCTGAGCTGCGTCCTGAGCAGGCGGGTCTGTCCTGTGGGATTTCCAGTTTGTGTTAGTTATGAAATGTCACTCGGTTCAAGTTACTGAACCGAAGGAGGAGGTCCTCACGTGCGGGTCACTCGAAAATTGAGTGCATTTGACAGATTCACACTTAGGTCTGCCGCGTGGAAGTTCTGGGAGAAAGACAGGCGGGCTTTCCCTGCCCCTTAGCGGGCTCCTTGAGCATGAGCCTTCCGAGCCGTCCTCCAGGTCAGTAGGGATGTGCTTCCTCTCAGTACGGGACACAGGACGCAGCTACTGTACAGGGTGAGATGCTCTCGTAAGTTCTGTAGTTCCAGAAAGGCAGGAAAGGTTTTCCTGCTTTGTCACTGACAGGTCAGTCCCTGATGATTTCTTTCTGATTTTTTAGAACATGTATTTTATTTGTTTATTTTGTGGGGGAGGTAATTAGGTCTCTTCCTTTTTTAGTGGAGGGACTGGGACTGAACCTAGGGCCTTGTGCTTGCCGAGGACACGCTCTGCCACCGAGCTGTCCCCCCGACCCCCAGCTCGGTCCCTGACGGGTATTAACGCTGCCTGACACACAGTAGGTGCTCAGGAAGTGCTGTTTCTGGGTCCTTGTAATTTGAATCGCCCAGTAAGGGCAGATTATTTGACGTTACTCCTTCTGATGGTTTAAGACAGCAGTAAGGAAATAGAAGGTCCTGTCTGGACTTGCGAAGTTCGTCTCTGGAAATTGATGTTTAAATGGAAGAAACTGAAGTGTTTTGTTGAAGTCGTTTTAGCTAGGTTACCCGTATTGAGATAAAATAGTTCAGAATTTCTCGAAGCAGCTGAAAATTAAGGAAATAATTGCCGTGTTTATTTTGTAGCCATCGTTTGGTTATTTTATTAGATCACCAGAGAAGAGGGAACCTGTTGCTCTAATAAGAGAATCAGACACACCAAGAAGTAACTTGGAAAGAGGAACGGCTCGTCTGAACCAGGATCTGTCTTCAGGTACGGGAGTAAATGAAGTTCTCAGTGACCTTTTGTAAATCTGTAACTTAGTGGTTGTGTGATCATGTTCTCTGCGAGGAAGAGTACATATAACACTGAATTTGTTCAGTATTAGTTATAGATTTGATTTTTATATAACCCCACGTTGCCTGTTCAGTCTAAAGTAGAAACATGTCAGCCAGAATGCACCTAAACCCTTTTGTAAAAAAACAGTACATGATACGTAATTTGTTTAAGCAGTCTGGTTGACTTCGGCCTGTTAAACTACTGAGTTAATGAATTACAGCTGTTTGTTGTCTAGGTGGACTTTTAGAGAGGATTTTGAGATTCTGATTTTGATCATCTACATGTGTGTGTCTGTGATGAATATTTAAAACCAGACTTTCTCGGTTAGCAGCTGCTTTTCACTAGTACAGTGCCTGGTGCTGCACTTTACAAAATTGTGCAAGATGTGCTTTCATCCTCAGAGAGCCCGCATTCCAACAGGGGAGTTGGGACAGAGAGGCTCTTTATATAATTAGCTGATTTCCCACTGTTATAAAGAGGTACTCTCTTTTTAATTCAGTTTGTATATTAGTGAAATGTTTCAAGCTGACAAGTGTTAAATGAATCTGTCGGTATTTTGCAAGGGAGATATTAAAATTCAGTCTTCTTCAAGTTTAGACTTTGAAGAATGGACCGAAATTGGTGACGTACATTTAAAGTTTTTGTGAGGATGACTGACGTTTGAGGTACAAAGGTGTCTTCCTGGCAGCTCTGTTCAGCGGTCTGTATCCGTGGATTGTTTCTGGGAGGCAGTGTGTAGATGTAAGTTGAATATTGTGTGTTTTCTACAGATGTAAAGGCACAACTGAGTGAAGGATCAGTGACACTTCAGGCTGAAGAACTGGAAAGTGTTTCACAAGTGGGTGAAAATGACACGACACTGACTGCTGGTAAAGGCCAAACAGAGGTATCGTAAGCTTTTCACGAAGGAAAGCTAGAAGCACGGGGTCATTGTTCTTGTATAAGATCGAGATGAGATCGCATGTAAAAATGCATAACGTGGGTTTTTTATGCTTAGTTTTATTGTAAATATCCTTCCCATTTTTATCAGTATATAATAACATACAGACGAGCTTATTACACAGACTTAACAGTTGTCACAACTCAGACGCCCCTGTACGCCCCAGGTCAGGTCAGAGAGCGCTGCCAGCGGTGCAGAAACCAGTTCTTTGTCTCCTTGCTCCCCCGGGCCCTGCTCCCTCCTGCCTGTCCTCTGACACTGTGTCAGCTTCACCCATTCTGAACTTTGTGTACGAGAAGTCGTGTAGTATCATGTATTTTTTTCTTTGACTTTTTCCACTTGTGTCTGCAGGATGCAGCTGTGTTAAGTATGATAGCTTGTTTCCGTCGTGCAGACTCTTCTGTGACGAGTCATCTGCAGCTGATACATCACTCTCCTGTTGAGGGACGTTTGGCGTCTGTCTAATGTGACTGTGACACTGTTAAAACACTGTCCTTTTGTGGTCTTGGTACCTGGTAGAAACATCCTCCCTGTTTTTCTCTCAAAGTATATCCTGGCCATTCTTGTCTCTTTGAATTTCCATGTGTTTTACAACCAGATTGTTCCCTTCCACTACCAGCCACAGTTAGTAACGCTGCTGGCTTTTATTTGAGATTGCGTTTAATCCATGGGACCGTAAAATTAACTTCTTTATGACATTGAATCTTCTGACCCATGAAAGGTACCTCTCTCTGTTTTAGGCTCTAATTTGTCTCTGTATTTTATGACTTTTTGTGAAGAGATTTTTACACGTCATTTGTTAGATTTTTCCCTAAATTGTTGAAACAGCATTTTATATTACCCTTCTTAACTTAGTTCTCCTTTTGTTGTGGCTAAACAGAAATACATGTTTTTTGATGCAGTCACCTTATGTCCAGTAACCATGCTGAACTCACTGTTGTCTGAAGACTGGAGACTGGACTTGTCTGTAGACGGCAGTTCCACCCTCAGAACCCTCCGAGGACATGGCCGTTTTGGTCCTCTCTCACTTTTACAGCTGTGTCTGGCCTTACTTGACTGCGTCGCAGGACAGTGTTGAGTAGAAGTGATGTCGGATTTCCCTGACTCGGAAAGCTTTTCAGTATTCTGTCTTTAAATTTGAGGATGCTGTCGGTTTTCACCTGTCATCAGATTTTTAGGGTTCCCTTTTGCTGCGTGTTGGCTGTGTTCGTTTTCAGCTTGTTGGGAGGGTGGCTCTTGCCCAGTGCGCCCTGGCAGCTGTCTGGGTAGGGGGTGAGTCACCCCAGTGGCTGTGACTGTGGGGCTGCTGTTCTCTGCGGGGGCCGGGACCCACTGTCCCTCCTAAGGGTCGCTGGATTCCGTGTGAGAATAATTTATTGAGAATTTTGCGTCTGTGCTCATGCGTGGACAGCGCCCTTTCCTGTAATGTCCTCGTCTGATATTGGCACCAGGGTTTTGCTGGTCTCACTTTTCCTATTTTCTGGAAGAGGTTTTGTAAGATTGTACCGTTTTTCTTTATATTTTGGTAGAATACATTGGTGATATCGTCCGAGTCTGGAATTTTCTTTAGTAACTTTCAATGGCGGGTTCAGTTTCTTTAATAGTTGTAGGACTATTCCAATGTGTACAATTTGTGTCAGTTTTAGGAAGTTGCAATTTTCTGGGAATTGTTGTTTTTTAAAATCTAAGCTTGAGAGTGCACCGCTCGGACGCCGACAGCCGTGCTCCGCGTGGCGGCTCGCTGTGTTACAAGGGACGTTGCTTGTTACTCCTGATGCTGGCTGACCTGGCGCAGCGTCCCGGGACTGGGCTCACCTCTGGGGGACCCTTTCTTCTCCCGGAGCTTGGCCCCACCGTTCTGTGCTCCTTTTTGAGCTCTCCAGTGCCACTAGGAGGCGGTTTTGGATGTGCTGCCCAGTCCTAGCTGCCCTCAGCGGGGAGCTGGTGTGCATCCCTTTGCCTGCTCTTCCTGGAGGCGGATGTCTTGAGTTGCATTTGTAAATATTAGGTATGTTGCTTTGCTGTCGGCCCCATGTGCTTCCTCCTCACGTGTTGCTTGTAAACAATTCTGACATTGAGTGACATACTGAGAATCGGCCCTGCACTCACTGTGGCTCGCTGGTGACTCACTATCAGTATTTCAAGTTTCTGGTTTTAAATTATTTTCCAATTGAGTTTTAGCATCTCTTTAACTCCCAAAGACTTTCTTAAGCAACGATGCTCTGATTTTGTATGTAACCCCCTGCGCTGCACTCGAGTTGGCAGCAGCTGTCTTTTCTCGTTAGGGTGTTCGCGGCACACCACTGAGTTCTCGCTGCTGTTAGTCTCCTGTGGTGCTTACCCAGGAAGGTTGCACTGCTCTGTGCGTGTCTGTGTGGCTGAGGTCAGTGTGTCTGATGTGAATGTTCTCATTTCAGGACACTTTCTTCGTGGACAGCAAGCCCCAGAGGCACAAGGGCAGCGGCGGCGACTCTGTACTGCGGGTCAGCACCATTGCTGCGGCCATTGCAGACGCGTCGGCGAGTGCTGACCCGCCCCAGCTCGCCGCCATGATCAGGGCACTTTCCAATAAAACCAGGGAGAAGACGTTTCAGGAGCATGACACGTGGAAGGGCTGTCCCACCAAGTCTGGTTTCTTACCCAGGGAGTTGGAAAGAAGTGGTGGGTCCAGCGCCCTCGATATGGAGAAATACCTTAGGAAGACGGAAGTCAGTGGATGTGAAGGTGGCCTGGAGACTCTTTCAAGAGCGGGTGTGTCTGACATATGGGATTTATCTTTGCCCAGAGAACGGACTCCACACGACATCCGTGCAGTGGACGGGGGTGCTGCTGGCGCAAGTGTGTGGGGGCTGGAGGGAAACACAGCAGCTGCCTTCTGTGGTGGAAACCGAGGGGGCGAGAGCCAGATGTCACTGAGGACAGTTGAGGCCGTGAGCTCCGTTCTTACAAGTACAGGGGAGCGTGGGGGTGCAGGTGCCCGTGTGAAGACACGGTCCGCTGACTGCAGGTCACCAGGTACTGGGGACGGTGAGAGGGTCGCCTCGGGGCCCGTCCCCACGTCCAGCAGTTACTCACTGGTCAGGAGCCCCAGGGTGGCGTCCCTGTGGCTGTCTGAGGAGCGCGAAGACTCACGCAGAGGTGGACAGGACCCCACGCAGCGCGAGCGTGGCAGTGAGATGAGCACCGGTGGGAAGCACGCGGCCTGTGGAAACCCCTGCCTCGTCCCTCCTGGGCGCGTCGCCTCACCTGGACACGTCGGTAAGGGTCAGAGTAGCTGGCCGTGCTCACAGACGTACGCCGAGTGGGGTGTCTCTGTTCTCACTGGAAAATGCGCCTTTCTGACAGATGTGCAGAACCCATCTCCTGAGCGTGGTGGACGTGGCTCTGAGGACGGCCAGGACAGCTTCAGGCCTTCCACTTCTCCGCTGAGTCATTCTTCCCCTGGTGAAGCCTCTGGGACAAGTGTGCCAGGGTAGGTGCAAATACGTGCTCAGTGTGGGGAAATTGGAAAGAAAGAAGGAAACTGAAAGGAAGGAAACTAAATGGCAGAGTGTGCGGGGTGGTGCAGTTTCCTGCTCGCCGAGACTGCGCTCGCCGCGAGGAGAAGCCCGAGTCCTCGGCCCCACGACGGGACGGACGGGCAGAACACAGCGTGTGTGTGAAACTCGGGGGGGAGTCTCTCTTGCTGTCTGGTCTCTTTTTTCCTGAATATATCACGACCGTCTGTCTGAGGCAGTGGACAGCTTTCCACGGCAGGACTCGAAATGCTGTGCAGTGGTTTCCATTGCCTGCTTCTCCTGTTCGCCTGCTCTGCTGCTGATAGTGATGTATGCTCTAGCCGTTCAGCGAAGTGTGTCCAGTTAGCATTGGTTTTCCCCTTAGGGTTGACTTCCAGTTGGAGACTCTGTGACTCAGGGGCTCGGCTGTGCATTCTTGGTTGCTTCGCCGCTCTGTGCACCAGCATATTCGCAGACGTGCACCCTGCCGGTGCCGCCCCCACTTCCTCGCACTTGTACCCCGGTTCCTTTTCTGTCTTCGCTCTTGGAGCTCAGGAGCTGTCAAGTGCCCTACTCGCTGCTCTTTGTCGAGTATGCAGTGAATTTTTGCTGGGTGAACAGCTGACATGGTAATGTGATTGTGTGTGGAGTTTATTGATGAAACTGCTACGATGTTCAGTAGCTTACCAGATTTACCAGACTACCTCATTTAACAGGCATGTCATTCACAGTCTTGGACAGTTAAGGGTAAGAAGACTGAATCCGGGGTTGGCACGCATGGCAGCTGGGACAGGCGGGGTGTTGGGGGGCAGTGGGGTCCGAGCAGGGGTGCTTCCTGCCAGTGCAGACGGTGCTGAGCGAAGGGGCGGGCAGGTCACAGGTGTCCTCTCTCCCAGGTGTGCTCTGGAGTCTTCCGCCGCAGCAGCCCATCCTCAGAAGCCCCCCCGTGAGAGGGAGCCATCCCAGCTGACGTGCCCACAGGCCAGTGTGAGCAGGCTGACGTACGTGTCGGAGCCGGAGAGGAGCACCTGTCCTTCCATGGCCTCAGAGCGGGGCCTTGAGGGCCACAAGGTGGGAGCACTTGTGTTATTTCTTTAGTTGGGCTTCTGGCGCTGAAGTCTTCCTGGTGTAGGACTCAAACTCAGCCTGCCTAATCCCTGTTGCTGTTTTACCTGTGTGTGTGCCCGTGTGCACACACACATAGCCACTCATGCTGCGTGGGCACTACAAGGACAAGTGCTTTAGTTTCTGCCCTCAAGGAGCCGTCAGTCTGGTGGAGGACATGCCAGACACGCTGTAGGTTCTGGGGATGCAGACGGTCTGACCAGGCGACGTGTCCAGCACAGCTTTATGAGGGGCCTGTTTGGAATTAGTGGGGACGGGGAGACGGGAATGACGAAGTATGTGCTGCGTGTGTGGGACCCCGAGGAGTCTGGACGGCTGCAGTGACTTGTGTCCGGGAGAAGGGAGGGGCTGTGTCACCGAGCCATCAGTGTGAATTTGGGAGTGTGAAGGCTCTGAAGCAGGACGCAGACATGATCCGTGTTGATGTTTTGGAAGCTCGTGGCCATGGAGGGGCACTGACGGCCGATGAGAGCCAGGCAGGTGTGGCCCCAGGCTGCCAGAGTCAGGGAGGCAAGAGACAGCCAGGCTGAGACCAGGTGGTGGCCGTGGCAGCGGGAGGGAAGCAGAGAGCCCTGGGAGAGCTTGTGGGAGAAGCTGGAGCGCTCCTGCCTGGGGTGCTGCGTGGCTTGACAGTGTGCAGCGCCGACTGAGCTGCGTGTGGCTGGTGGGCTTGCAGGGAGGCCCTCTCTGCTGTGCTGTCACTGTGCTAAATCGTTCCCCCAAAGTAACTGAACTCAGGTACTTGTTTCTGGCCCGTAGATGGGTAATGCCTCCTTTTCAGTCTCCTTGTAATTGTTTCTACAGAACAATGAGTGCAGACTCTATAATCCTGCGTTTCACAGCTGCAGAGCTACCTTTCTGTGTATGAGCCAGCTTTTTTCCAGAGCAGTAATGTCATCTAGAGCTGTGTTGTTTGACCTTCTATGAGATGGTTTGAGTTTGTAATGTTCAGTTTATCTGTGGATGATTTCTAAGCTTTTTTGTCCCACAGAGTGACGTCACTAATGAGCTGTGCACCACGATCGTCCAGTGCAGTCCAGTTCCATCGGAGGCACAGGCCGAGGACATGTTGAGCGAAGACAGTCCGTTTCAAAGTAGAGGAAAAAGGGCTTTGCCGTACATCATCCAGAAGAACGTGGATACGGGAAAGGTGACTGAAACTACTTCTCTGAGCAGCAACCCTGAAGATGTAAAACCTAACTTGAGGTGGAGTGGAGAGCTGGCCTCCAAAAGTGAGGACCGATCAGAAACCAGCGCAGTAGGTTTGACCTCAGCCCCCAGTGAATCGGACCAGAGCAGCCTGGCGCGGCTGAGCAGCTCAGGCCCCAGCCTCCCGGCCGTGCCGGCAGTGCCGCACCTCCCCACGCCATGCCAGGGATCTGTGGACCGAGGTGAAGGCGTTGCTTCTGAAGGTACATCAGCCACTGGCAGTGCACTCAGCTGCCGGGGGCCTCACCAGGTGGCCTCTGGAGACCAGTGCGACCCTGTCCCCTGCACCGTGGCGCTCGCTTCTGCTCCTGAGACGCACAGCGTGCCCCTCCCAGTCCCCACGGCTCCGGCGCAACGTCCTTCGACCGCGGCTCCCTGTGCCCGGCAGTGTCTGGATGCCCTGCCTTCAGCTGGGACAGCTGCTCCACCCTGGGGCGGGGCTGCCAGCGCTGTGGCCTGTGGCTCCTCGGGGAGCTGTCCTCACTGTGCGCTCCTGGGAGAGCGCATTCCGAACCCCATCTGTCTCGGACGAGATACCGGCTCGGGATTCGTGGGGACCTCTTCCCTTTGTCACCCGTGTTCCAGCACCTTCGGCCAGAACCTTCTGAGCACAGCGAAACCTTTTCCTGTGCGGTCTGTCGGTCCACGCTGTGGAGTTGGCCTGTGGGATTCAGGAGTGATGTCAGGGTTCGGTAAGGTGTTTTTTCTCTTTCCTGCTGTTTGAAAATGGAGTTTTCTCAATTGGGGCCATAAAACTAGTTTGTTTCCAGGGGATGCTCATTGGCCTGAATTTCTTGTAAGTTTTTCTCTTTATCCTGAATTTGGAACATAGACCATCACATACTTCTGTGGAAGCGTCCCTGAGTGGCCTTTAGAAAAACCTAAAAACTTAGCAAGTGGATCTCTCAGTGCCTCTGTCTTTCTGTTTCTCTCTGGACTTGGATTTCTGTTGTCATTTCAAGTAGGAAGCGTCTGTTTAGGATCCCCTCTCTGAAGGAGCGAGTCTCCTGCCGGCTCTGAGTGCCCGGGGTTAACCCGGGCTAGTGGGAGACGGCACCCCCGCCCCCTGGCGTCTGTGCCCTTCTCCTTCTGGAGGCAACTGCGGCGTGAATTTCCCGTGTGAGGGTGGGAGGCACTTGGCGCCGATGGAAAGTCTGAGTCACAGCCTCTGTCGCTTCTTACCAGGCTAGGTGGTGGTGGCCACTGATAGGCAGTAACACTAAGAGTTGATTGGATTTGGTCAGTTTTAACTGTTTCTCCTCATGGGCTGGATGCGGCCGAGAGAGGACACCGACCTGCCCACGCGGAGCTCACCCACCGCTCAGGAGCCCTGCAGGGAGCTGGGCACTGGACTGCGGAGCCTGGGTCCGGGCGGCCGTCTCTGCGGGAGCTCCGCGTGGCTGGCTCCGCTTCTGCTTGTGCGCTGGACGTGGGCTTGACTCTGCTCTCCCCACCCCCAGGCCGAGCCAGGCTGCCGGAGTCGCTGGGCTTTCCTCACGCCTGCTGTGTGGGCATCGCCTCGCAGACCCTCCTCAGTGTCCTGAATCCCAGCGACCGCTGGCTCCAGGCCAGCGTCAGGGTTCTCAGCGTCAGTGTCGACGGGGAGAAGGTGAGCCCTGGATGTCCGTCTGCCTCCTCTGACTCGGCGGCGCGTCGACGCGTGCTGGGTTCTCCCTCCCTGCTGCTTGCCTTTGCGCCGGGAGCCTGTCCCTGCTCATCCCTTGCGCGGAGTCCTCCTGTGGTGGTTCCTGCGGTGTGAAGACGTGACCGCTGGGTGTTTCTCAGTTTCACCAGTTAGTATCATTAGTCATTGTATTTCATCGTCACTCATTTATAAAGTCATGCAAATGTGCTTTTCGCGCATGTAAACCACTGACTGGAGCTCTGAGTTTCTGGTCTCTACTAGTTGGTTTTGTTAAATGTGGTTGAATATAAGTTACTGTCATTTGTCCCAAAAAAGCGAAAAAGAGACAAGTTGTTCTTAGGACCTTGCCTTCATTTAGTAAGCGAAGTCTTTGTGAGTAGTTTATCTGATGGTGCTCTTATGTGATCTTTTGAAATACCTGGATACACAGTTCTAACCTGTTAGCAAGGGTCTCACATGGTCAGTTGCAGCCACTGAAGCTCTCGACTCTGGGTCTCCGTTCCCAGTTACAGCGACCATTTGCATGTGGTGAGCAGGGAGGGTGGCTCCTTGCAGACCAACCTTGGTAGAGGGGTTTGCTCTCCTGTCTTACTGGAGATACCCATGCTTTACCTGGTGAAGTAAGGCTGCTCTCCCTGCCCCTCTCCCAGCCCTTCCCTCTGATTCTGAGCTTAGAGGAAAAGCAGGTGATTGGAGGAAGGGTTGAGGTGGAAGGAGGGGAGATTGGAGTCCTTCTTAGGAGCATGTAGATGTGATGTTAGCCCTGGAAGTGGGCGTGGAAAAGAAGGTCCCCGTTTACAGTGAGGGAGGGAGCTGGAGTGAGTTGTGATCGCAGACCTGGAGGCCTTAGGAGAGGAACCTTGGAGATCAGTGTAACCCCTACATCACACAGCATCTTAGAGGTCAGGTCCTCGGGGGTGTCCAGAGCCAGGAAGTGGGGCCCGGGTGGCTGTCTGGGGCTGAGGTGTGGGACCTGGGGGGTAGGTCCCAGGTCGATGTCTGAGGCCAGGGGGTGGGCCTGGAGGGCTGTCCGGGGCCGGGGGGGCGGGATGGGACGGGACTGGACGGGTGGGACCCCGGCGGGGTAGCAAGGTGCTGCTGTTTTCAAGGAAAGTGAGGTATAGGCAACTTGTTTTCAGAAGTCTTCCCAATTTTGACTAACTGTGCATCTGCAGACGATGAGTTTCAAGGCCTGGGTATTTTTGAAGAGGTGATAAACATCTAGACTTGGTAGTTTGAGTGACGGGGAATCTCAAAGTGGTTGATTCTGCTTTTTTAATTTTCAGTGTGAAGTTGCTTCTTAGTGGACCGTGTGGCTCTCTTTTGTTTTTTTAGGTGGATCTTTCAGCATATCCTTGCTTAGTCTTCAAGAATCAAGTCATCATAAGACCTCAGTCCACAGAAGAGATAAAGGTGCTCTTCATGCCTTCCCGTCCTGGGATCTTCAGGTGCATATTCAGTGTTGCTTCCTGGCCGTTTTCAGCAGACGCGGAGGCAATCGTACAAGCGGAAGCCTTGGCGAGCAGGGTCGTTCTCACCGCCATTGCTGAGACCCCCATGATTGAGGTGACTGTTAGCGGATCTTTGTCATACCTGGCATTTCAATGAGGCTGTGAGCCTTGGAAGTAATATTTGGGAAAAATGAATTTGTGGGTGAATGTACCAGGAAGTTACAGTCAAGCTGAACATTGGCTCTTACTGTCTTCTTACTCCACAATTGTGAGTTGCTTCTGTTGCTTTACAGAAGCACAGATACACTTGCTGAGGTGTTTGTAAGCAAAGTATAGCAAACCCTGTCTCCGAGCTGGTTTCCACCGTGTAACCTGACAGTCCACATTCACATTCTCCTCTCCTCTGCACCTGAAGACTGTTTGCTCATTGAAGAAGTTTCTCTTCTTTTTAACTCATACGTGTTTTTATTGAAGTATAATCAGTTTAAATGTTGCATCAATTTCTGGTGTGCAGCACAATGCTTCAGTCATATAGGAACATCTATTCGTTTTCATATTCTTTTTCACCATAAGTTACCATAAGATACTGAATATAGTTCTCTGTGCTGTACAGTATGAGCTTGTTACTTATTTTATATAAGTTTCTCTTCTTTCTGAAAGTGAAGGAAATTAAGTCTTGCCTAGGGTGGGTAACGAAGCACATGTTGGGTCTGTGCCCCTTTAGGACAGTGGAATAACATGGGGTTTTAAATGCACCCCAGTGCCTGGCCCAGGGAGGACGTGGCTGGTATCAGTAGCCGTCACAGCTCAGCAGGGGTTGCAGATTGTCTTTGTTGTGAGTGGAATCGGAATGGAACGTGGCGCCAGATGAGGGAGTGTGAGGGACAGGAGGGCACGGCATGGGAGGAGCGGGGCAGCGGGGACGCCACTGACCGTGACACAGTGTGACCTCACCGATGTGCTCCAAGCTGCTGCTGCGTGGCTGTCTCACTCCACAGAGCTCCAGCTGTCACTGTGTCTGGAGGTGCAGCGTAGGGATGAGGGTGGGCACCTCCCCCTGGGCCTGGATGAGCGCCTTCCGGCGCCTGTCCCTGGTGCACATGCCTCTCTGTCCTCCCCCGGGGAGGAAGCCCGTCTGTAGAGGGTCTCATGTTGTGAACACTAGCGATCTGTCCTTTGTGCATAAGTGCCATCTGTGTCTCTTGCAGGCTGCTCTGTGGTGCTTGTGCCTGGTGAGGGTTTTCAGCTTTGGTGCTCCTGACGCTTCGGATGGGGGTGGCTTTTGCTGGGGGTGGGGGCTGTCTTGTGCCCTGCTGGGTGCTTGGTGGCACCCTGGCTGCACCCACCAGCTGTCAGTCGCTCCTCCTCTCCCCAGCTGTGACCACCGAACGTGTCCAGCATTACGGGGGTCCTCCCACTTGAGAACCAGTGTTGTTAATCTTCTGCATTTCAGTGCATTCCACTGACTCGGCTTTTGGACCTGCCCTTAAGCATCTTACATTTTTGTAGCAGGCCTGAAAACTAAGCAGTATTTGAGGTTGTCGTATTTTGAGAGGCTCACATATGTCCTATTAAGTGGACTGGTCTGCTCGTTGGAATCGCCTGACCAGCTTCACCAATAGCGATGCCTATGTCCCAGCCCCAGCGACTGTGGTTTCACTGGTCTGAGGTGTCAGTGGGGCTCTGAGTCCAGTGTACGATGACCCTGGGAACCACTGTGCAGGGGCTGGTTCGGTGTCAGCCGGGCCGGTGAGAGCCTTCTCGAGGCGTGGACTCAGGAGTGACCGGACCTGACTGGGGAGCAGTGTTCCCCGGGAGACACGGAGGCTGCATCTGTACCACCGTCAGCTGCCTTCTGTAGCCTCACACGGGAGCTGCCGGGGAGCGCAGTGCCCGCGGTATTTGGTGGCACATGGGCTTTATGCTGGCCGGCTCTTGCCGAGCTACCAGTTTATTTCCCAGAGGACAGGCGTGAATGTTCCTGGGTGCTCTTTGTCATCGTCGGATGCTGACCTGTCTGCTTATGTCCTGGATGTGAAGTTCCTTGCTTTGATCTGCTCGCTCGGACTCCTAGTGGCGCTGAGCGTCTTGTCATGTGTCTGCTGGGCGTTCTGGCTGCTGCTTCCTACCTGCTTACGTTTCCTGCCCATTTTTCTCTTGTTTTGGGTGTCACTACCAGTTTTAGTAGGTGTTCCTTACATTCTGGAGTGTGGCCCTCACTAGCAGTGATGCTCTGTGAGGATTTTACCCCATTCCTTGGCTCTTCAGCTGTTTGTTTTTTTTTCCCCCTACTTTGGTTGGGCTGAAATTCTGCATAGAGTCAGGCAAGACCCTGTACCCTACGTACAAAACAAGGCTTATTTTTCCTTCTCCAAAAACGTGCCCCTCGGGGAAGAGGAAGCAGTTGCTTCACATTCACTTCTTGAGGGTAAGGCATCAGCTTTACCGTTGACTTTACTTGAGTGGATGTTAGTTTGGGACGTTTCGAAAGGTCACTTGACCTGAAGGGGACCAAAATTTAACCAGATCCAGTGATTATCCCCGGTGGTTTGTAAATGTTAGATGTCACATAGCCTTTTCGACATCGTTTTAAGAAGCAGTATGGTGAGTGGCGAGGTGGGGAGATCGTGACCGTATGTGTACAGGGTAAGGAACACAGCTGCCCGCTTTTGGTGGAGCCGTGATCAGTGAGCGTCTCGTAGAGACTGGAGAGGTGCCGTGGACCCAGGCTGGATGCACCTGAGGACGGCTTACAGAGTGTCGCTGGGGCGCCCTTGCAGGTGTGCTCTCGGCGGCCGCGGGCCCTGTCCCCCCGCCCCGCGGTCCCTCGGCCGCCTTCTCTGTCTGGTGCCTGCGGCCTGCGCGCTTGGCACAGGGTGTCCCCTGGCTGCTGTTACTGTGCTCCTCTTGGCTCCCGGAGTGGCAGCTGTTTGGGTGGCGGGAAGCGTGTCTCTCGCTCCCTCACGGAGCTGTGCTTGGTGCGTAGGGGGCCCGTTAATTGTCGAGACACCCAGCCCCGGGGACGCTGTGTGGCGACCACAGCAGCGCCGCTGGCGGTGCGTGGAGAGTGGTCCTGTGTGCTCCCGTCACGGGCTGGGGAGTTGTTCCCTTGTTTCCTGTTGTTTCCGTGTGGGAAACGGACGTCAGCTGCCACTGTCCTGCCGACTGTCCCTCGGTCCTGCCATCAGACTGCCCTGTTGCAGTGACGTCTGTCAGTCCTTCCTCACTAGAGTTGGAGGGAAGAGCCGTTCACCTGCCGATTGACCAGAGAGTGGAAAGAGTGCTGTTTCTAAATTTATGTAATTTTTTGAATATTGTGTTACATGTCAGAACTGATGAACATAGTCAGTTAGCTATTTTATCCACATTGCTGAAGATTTAGGTAGTAAAGTTGGCCAGAAAGGCTTTTTGGATCGCCTTTTCTGGGACTTAGATTGTTGTGCGTTTCAAAGTACATTTATAGCGCTGTTCCCCGCTGTGGTCAGAACACGATTGTCCCGTCAGGGTGACGCTTCTTGTGTGTAATGGGAGTGGCTCCTCTGTGTCTCAGATGCGGGGCTCTCAAAGGTGCTGCTGGCTCGGGCCCATCCCTCTAGCTCTGAGCCCCAGCGCCTCTGTTTGCTTCTGGCCTCTGACCGAGGTGTCTGTGCCCCCTTGTTGCCCAGGGCCTCCTGCCGCGCGGGCTCGCTGTGTGTTCAGGCCCTGGACCGTTACCTTCTCAGTGAGACGTTTCCTTCTTTAGTAACAGGTCCCTTTACCCCTGCTGTCTCAAAGGCATTTGGCTGATCTTAATTAATACTGTCTGTCTGCGTTTCTTTGGTTTAGTAATTTCCTGGAATATCTGTTCCCATCTTTTTATTTTTCAGTCTTCAACCTCAATCATGTTATAGTGTCCCTTACAATTCCTGTTTTTTCCCACCTTTCTGGACTCCAACTGGACAGGTTAATTTTTTCTTTCCTCCTTCTTTTGCATTAGTCTGGCAGCTACACATTTCTATTTCCCCCTCCTTTTTTGTTTCAAATTGGTTACTCAGGTCTCAGATTAGTAGCGTCACTCTATTCCCAAACAATGCAGGAAGCTTGAGTCTTTGGTTAATATTTTAGTTCCAGATGGTTTTAATACCCCAACTTTGAGCTTTAGCAGGCTGACGAAGTTACATTTTTTTTTTTTTTGCTCACCTTTGCTTCCGAAATCTGCATTTCCCTCTAAACAGACTCTCATGTAGATTTAAAATGTCCTTGTTTTATAACTCACTTCAGGTTATCTCCAGTTCTTTGCTGGTTCTGCTGCTTTGCTGTGCTGGGTCTCCCTGGTTATTTTCTTCATGTGGTTAATTTTTTAATTGTTACTTAAAAATTTTTAATATCCATTCACATCCACAGAGGCTACTTTTTGCTCTGGAAATCCCGTGTGTCTGGGTGTTACGAAGTGTCCCTGGGGAGCACTTTGCATAGATGGTGGGGCGTGAAGGTTGCAGTGAGGTTGGACCCCACCTGGTGGCTCAGGCCTTGGGTTCCACTTCCTGGTAAATCATCTTGCAGTCCCGGGCAGCTTTCCCTGCTGTCTCATCAAACACGCAGTTTTCCCAGCCCCTTTTCCATGAAAGGGCACCTCTTTGAATCTCTGCATGTTTTGCAGGGAGTTCAGACTCATGCAGCCTTGCCTTGCCCACATGTTAACATGTCAGGACTCCACATCCTGGTCTCCCTGGAGGTGACTGGACCTCAGACCATGGGCCCCCATGGGTGTCGGCTCCCATTTGCTGGTTTGCTTTTGAGTTCCCTTTGTTTTACGTTGGGCCAGAATCATTGATGTGCGTGTGTGAATGGCACCCGCACTTCTCCACGTGGGGGCTGGGGCTGTGTGTTGTTGGTCTCCCATGTTTAAGGAGATCGGACCATCGTGGGGAGAGGCACTCTTTCTAAACTTAGGACCTGTCTTTTCTGATGTCTTTTTAGACGTTGTCAGTGTTGTCAGAAGTTTGGACTAAATCTGAAAAGGCCAGCTTGTGTTCTGGAGGGATGTGAAGTCAGCAGAGCTCAGAGAGGGAGGCTGTGTGCTTTGTGAAACCGTCCGCTTGTGTTAGGGTCTTACAGTCTTCAGAGTAACAGCAGCTGAGACATTGCTTTATTCTGTGGGGTGTTTGGGTACATAGACTTCCTCAAAAAAGAAATTCAGCCTTAATTTTGGTAGAAAATAGCAACTGTAAATAAAGTAGCTCAAGCAGTCTTAGGTGCGTTGCCTTTGATGCTGACTTTTTGTTTGTGGCTGGAAACGGCAGTGATACGAACATAAGCTGGGATATTTATTAACATACTGCTTTTTATAAATTCCTCCTTTCCGGTAACTAGATAGAAACAGAAAAGAAAGATGTTCTTGATTTTGGTGACTTGGCTCACGGAGGCTGGAGGGCTCTGCCATTAAAGCTGGTGAACAGGACGCACGCGGCCGTCCCGGTCCGGCTTCTCATCAGCGCTGTGAGTCTGGCGTGCGGGGGTGGGCACGGAGGTACCTTCACCCGCAGTACACTGTGGCCCTGCTGAGGCGCCCCTCCTGTCTCTGACAGAACGCCACAGCCTGGCGCTGCTTCACCTTCTCCAGGGAGCCCGTCCACGCTGCTGCCAGAGCGCTGCCCTACGCCACGGTGATCGCGCAGTTGGCAGCTCCCTCCGTGGTCACCCACATGATGCCCGCCAGCTACGATGGACAGGTGGGCCGGTTTGGGGGGGGCACTGGCTCAGAATTAGGGGGAAGCTGAGTTTCCAAATTACTTTTTTTTCATTAAGATTTTAATCTGAATGTCAGTGTATGTGTAAACTTTTAATTTTGTTTTACAGGATCCAGAATTTCTGATAATTTGGGTTCTTTTCCATAGTCCAAAGAAACAGATCCCTTCTTCAGGTACCACGTTTAAGTTTTTGGGAATTGCTTTACTCAGTGGCTAAGTAAACTACAAAGTTGAGGCTTATTTTCTCTGTCACTGAATGTGCCAAGCATCTACTGTAATTTGTTAGATATTTTATGTTGTTTTAAAAATGAGCAGAGAGCATGCTGTTTTAGGTCAAATCCATCCAATTATGAATAACCCAAGCAAGTGCCACTGAAAACCTTTTGGGGGTCTTTCTGCTAATTGATTTTATCACATCTGCCAGTTAGATGCTTCCTTTTCTCCTCCACTTATGTTTGTTCCTCTATTGAGTTCTTTAAAAAATCATTTTCCTTGCAATTTTTCCTGCCCCACAAGGGCATAGTGTTGGCCTGTCTGTGGCATTTAGAGTTAAGTAACTCTCCGGTGTCTGAACTAAAGAATGGCCTTCCATAGAGATTTTGGACTCAGCAGAAGAGTTCTTGGCAAGAGTTGATGTGGAGCTTGACAGCCCGAACGCTACGCCAGTCATCACAAGTGTCAGTCTTCGGGCCAGAGCAGGAGTTGCCAGGATACACGCCCCTAAAGACCTGCAGGTACCCCTGCCCCCGCCTCCGCTTCACGTGCCGGTGGGCTTGTTCTCGTGGCATTTTTCTAAATGCCTGTTCTTCCCCATCCTCCAGACGATGCACTTGTTTGCCAGTGTGGCTTCCTCGGCAAAGCAGTGCTTACCGTTGAAGAATGCAGGGAACATTGACGTCTACTTGGACATCGAGGTAAGAGTTCGTGCCCCTGCTGTGAGGCCATGGGTGCCCCCGCGTCGTGAAGGCTGGTGCACTTCCTGCCTTGGCCGAGTGCCGTGGGGTCGGGGAGTGTCTCAGCGGGACTTCCAAGCTGGCTTCCGTGATGTGAAACAGATGTGGGCTTCAGCCGGGACACCCAGTGATACGTGTATAAGAACCAAGTTCTAGGTTTGTTCCTGGAGCCTGTGTGCTCCCTATGGCTCAGGGGAGTGGAGGAGAGAGAGCCATATGTGTAGACCATGTTTGGGACTTGTGGGTGAGTGAGGGGTGTTCGTGGCCAGGAATTAGGGACAGGTGGTGGCTAAAGCTTGTCACGGAGCAGGAAGGAGAGAGAAATGAGACTAGGCGGGACCCTGGTGGGCAAGGAGGAGGAGAAATCACCGGTCCTAGTAGGTGAGGAAGGTAAGTAAGACGAGGAGAGAGTAAAAGCCGTGCCTGCCTAAGTCAGCCTTTCCATGTAATCGTGTCAATATTCAGATCCCAGATCAAGGAAGTCACTTTTCAGTGGATCCACAGAATCTATTCCTTAAACCTGGAGAAGAACAGGAAGTTACAGTTTCATTTACTCCGAAGGACCCAGAAGCCCGTGAGGAAAGGTAATGTGAAATTGTAAAGGCAGGTTTCTCCTTGGCCCTCAAGGCAGCCCTCACTCCCCACGCAGCCTGGGGGGCGCTGGTGCCGCTCTGCTGAGTCTCGGGTTTCTTCTTTCTGTTTCTAAAAATCTCCTTAGAATCAGCTGACTAGAACGTCAGAAATCATTTTCAAATGCCTTCTGACAAAACTGGTAATAACATGTCAGTCTTGATGTTTCTCATTACCTTTTTCTCCAAGGAAACCTTGGGTTGGCCTTGTCAGTTGTTGGTTGTAAGGTGCTGTCCCCACCCCTTCTCCAGCCAGGGACTTCTTAGCATCCAAATCCTAAGTGAACGTCACCTTTCCGTGGCAGTGTTTGAACTGGCTTGATAAACGCAGCTTAGCACGCTGTCCTGAGACCACATGGCCCAGTCGTGCCTGTGGTCTCTTCCCGCGCCTCCCAGGCACCGGCTGGGCCCTCAAGAGGGGCGCTGGCTGCACGCGCAGCCCTCACCTGCCGGGTTCGCGCCCTCGCTAGGGAGCCTTTCCTCAGCCCTCCCCAGATCCAGGTCTTCCCCGTGGGCAGGTGCGTGCCGCAGTCCGCTTCCTCACCTGTGTCCTCGCTGGCCAGTGCGCCGTGAGGGCGGGGTGCCTGGTGCCCTTGGCAACCGGCTCAGTCTCTTGAACAGAGGAGGCCTGGAGAAGACAGTTGCCAAGAGAGCTGAATTCTAAACATTGACCTTGGATGGTTTTCTTTGTTAGGATCTTGAAAATACTAGTACAGCCCTTTGGACCCCAGTATGAAGTGGTGTTAAAAGGTGAAGTCGTTTCTCTGGGAAATGAGCCTCCCACACCTGGGTCTTGCTGCTCAGACATTCCGTCGATTTTATCCAACAAGCAGTTTCTGGCTTGGGCAGGTGTCCCTCTCGGCAGAACACAGTGAGTACTGTCGCGGACCGCGAAGGTTTTGCTCTCGTCAATGACTGTTACTCTCCTTTGTGTTAATTGCGACGATGTCAGTGTTCTTAGAGTTGAAGTGAAGCTAGCGTCCAGTCCTTATTCATCCTATCATGGATTCAAGTTTTTTTTTTTTATGAAGTTTCACCTCTGTTTAAAATACAATCCCAAAAAAAGAACTTAGGTTTCAATTTTCTTAAGCTCTTTGGTGAATTCTCTGCTGATGCCCAAATTTAGGCCATTAAGAGTATCTTTGTTCCTTGTCTGGAAAGCACTGTGAGTGGTAGACAGAAAAAACAGACCTTGCATCTGTTTAAGGAGCTTACAAACTAGTTGATGAACAGTGCATGTTCTTAAGCAGCTCTCAGTGAAGACGTTGCCCAGCTAGACCCTTGGAAGGTCCTGAGTGGCTGTAAGTCTAGGAGCTACACCCCTTGGCGGCTCTGCGCCCAGGCAGTCAGTGCATCTCTGAGCATACGCTTGGTTTCAGTTGACTCAGTGTTGGTGATCTTAGCAGTATCCCAGAGGGAAACCGCATTTAAAATGTGTCATTGTTTTTAGGCTTCAGAAACTAGCGCTAAGAAATAATTTGACATCTGCAGCCCAGCACTTACGACTGCTGATTAGAGGCCAGGACCAGGACTGCTTCCAGGTGAGTGAGTGCGTGGTTCTGTCTGTCTCCCGTGCTCTCGGGCCCGGAGCGTTTACGCGTGGAGACCGCCTTGTGCTGCTTGTCTGCAAAGAGCTCTTGGCGGCGGAGCGTTTGTTTTTGCGTCTGCTTTGTTTCACGCAGTGGTTGTTTTTAAATTGCAGCTTCAGCACACTTTTGGCTCGGAAGAGCGATTGACCAGTAGCTGTGAGATCAGAATTCGTCCGAAAGAAGACATTTATGTCTCTGTGCTGTTTGCACCTACTCGATTATCCTGTATGTTGGCTAAACTAGAAATTAAACAACTTGGGATTCGGTCACAACCAGGCATTAAGTTCACAGTAAGATGATTTTATCGCTTTGTTTTTCCTCCCATAGAGCTTATGATGTGTGTAACTATTCGTTTTATGTTGGTTAATGCTGAGTACTCTGCTTCTTGTAAGTCAAAACGTGTGATGACCTAGGTCTGCACACAGGTTAGGAGTAATTATGGGCTTCGTAGGCGTGTCCCGTTGTGAAAGTAGCCGCCGTGGTCCCCCTGTCTCCTCTCATGCTTCATTAGATGAGTTTCATTCCAGTTTGTAAGTTTTGAAATGTGCTCAACGTTTAAATACCCAGTTTTTTGGTAACTCCAGATGACTCTTTTAAGATGTTGACTTTCCAAGTAAATGTTTTCCTTTCATTTCAGCAAAGTGTCTGGTGACACCATTTGCTAGACTTCATTCCATGTACTGGGGATACAAAGACAAGAACCTTTTACATTTTGTTTCTCCCCAGCATAGTTTTGTCAGAGGATTTCAAGTCATTTGTTTAGAGCCGAGCACTAAGAGGGGAAAGTGGTAAATCACTGAGGAAGGGAAGGAGGGGCAAGGTCAGGTGAGAGCTGGGCCTCGTAAGGCCGAGCAGGCTTTGTTGGGGGTGAGGGGCTGGGACTGAAACTTTGGTCCGTTTCCTGATGTCAGAGAAGAAATGTGATAAATTACAAGGTTAACAGTACTTTAAACAGGATACATAGATTATGGAGACAGTTGGTAATTTCTGGAGACATTCGTGGTTGTCACAGCTGTGAGGGGCGCCCAGTGGGTCAAGGCCAGGGCTGTGGCCAGACGTCCGGCCGACCCCCGGATGCCCTCAGCTGACCCGGCCCCTGGGATCCACGGTGGTGAGGTGAAGAAATGTGCCCTTGGACAACAGCTTTTCTGGTCGGATTTCGTTTCATTTCGTCTTTTTATTAACCTTTCACTCAGTGGTTGTTTCTGACTCCTTAGACTTTGAAAATACAGGAGAACACTTACAGCGAGTGTTTTCAGAAGCTAACGTTTCCCCTGTTACTTTTGTTTAATGCATAAGATTTATGCAAGTTTCTATGGGAAAAGAAAAATTAGGAACACTTTTGACTCTGGAAATTAGCAGCACTCGCTCTGAACGAGGTGGGATTTGTAGTGGCTTCAGTTCTGACACCCTTTAAAAGGCTGTTATTCGGCGGTGGGTAGAGCTCAGCGGTCAAGCACTGCTTACCATGTACGAGCTTCTGGGTTCCATCCCCAGAAAAAACCACCATAAAATGCTATTGATTTGTGCTAAAAGGCAAGTAAAGCTAATTTTTTGGGTACCTGAATTTACCTTTTCAGAATGTTTCTCCACTTAGTGCCTAACAGCTTGAAAAGGCTACTGATGCCTTGAAGTTTGCAAAACGTTCTTTGGAGCCTGTTGTAATAATTAGGAATGACTGTCATGTTTAAAGGAGTACATCTTAAAGGGTGTGAAGCTTGTCTCCCAGCAGGGTAGCTGTTTTTTTTTAACATGTTTGGTAAATCAATCCTTTTTTTTTTAATTGAAGTGCAGTCAGTTATAATGTGTCCGTTTCCGGTGCACAGCACAGTGCCGCAGTCACACATACACATGCATGTATTTGTTTCCATGTTCTTTTTCATTAAAGGTTACTACAAGATACTAAATATAGTTCCTTGTGCTGTACAGAAGAAATTTGTTTATGTATTTTTATGTCGAGACATTAACATTTGCAAATTTTAAGCTCCCAGATTTATCCCTTCCCATCCCGTTTCCCCAGTAAGCGCAAGATTGTGCACTACATCTACCAAGCTACTTCTGTTTTGTAGATGAGTTCATAGTATCTTTCTTTCTTTCTTTCTTTCTTTCTTTCTTTCTTTCTTTCTTTCTTTCTTTCTTTCTTTCTTTCTTTCTTTCTTTTTCTTTCTTTCTTTCTTTTTCTTTCTTTCTAAGATTCCACATATGAGTGATACCATGTGGTATTTTTCTTTCTCTTTCTGGCTTACTTCTATTAGTGTGATAATTTCCAGGTCCATCCATGTGGCTGCAAATGGCAGTATTTCATTCTTTTATGTGGCTGAGTCGTGTTCCTTTGTATACATACACAGCTGCTTTATTCAGTACCTGTTGGTGGACATTTGAGTTGCTTCCACGTTTTGGCTGTTCTGTTTTTTCCCATATTCTTACTTACATGACAAGAGTTTATTCTGAAGCCTCTTTCCGGTTAGTGCTGAGCCCACCAGAGCCCGTGGCTCAGGGACTGCACCGCCAGCACCTGGGCCTGACGCCGGCCTGGGCCCGGGCCCCACTGCCAGCGGTCTGTCCTCCTTGACAAGTTCTTGGCTTCTCTGGGTCCCTTTGGCACACTTCTCTGTGACTCCGCTAGACCAGAAGTTAACAGGATTATGTGATCATGGATTTTTCTACCTCTAAAACTTTTCATGTTGTAAATTCAGAACTACTGGGAATTTGAAAGAATTACACGGTAAACACTCACATATCTTCCACTCCATTTCTTTTATCACATATTCATGAACCATCAGTTCAGCTTTTTCACGCATTTCAAAGTGTGTTGTAAGCATCAGTGTGTTTCCTGTCGGGCATTTCTTCCGCAGGCACATCAGTACTAATCTCTCTATTGCTCCTTGTCATCTAAGCGTGGTTTCTACAACAGTGAAGTAATTATTCTTGGTATTCTGGAAGGTAAATAATTCTGCAGCTGTTAGATTGCTTTTCCCTTAAGACAAACTCTTTAATATAATGGTAGACTGGGCGTGGGGTAACAATTGGCTGAAGTACACAAATGTTAATAATTTTAAATCTGTATTTTCTTCTCTGACTGTAATTTAATCTTCTGATTTCTGCTGACGTAAAAATAATTTTGAATGTATATATTCTGTGTTTTCAGATACCTTTGTCTGGATATGGAGGAACAAGTAACCTGATTTTGGAAGATGTTAAAAAGTTATCTGACAGTTACATGGTAGCAGTGAACGACTTAGTGCCTGGCAGAGAAAGTAGAATTGTTTTTTCTGTTCGTAACACCGGCTCTCGTGCAGCTTTTGTGAAAGCAGTAGGTTTTAAGGATTCTCAAAAAAAAGTTTTGCTGGATCCTAAAATATTAAGGATTTTTCCAGATAAATTTGTGCTCAAGGAAAGAACACAAGAAGTAAGTATAAAATCGTCTGCACTAAAACTGTGAGTTCATTTTTACGTTAAGTGCTGATGGTGTGTTTCATGGCTAGAAGTGCGGGCACCATGTGACAGTGGCGCGGGGGTGGCAGTGCTCACCCGATTTTGGAGGTGCTGCACTGGTGCATTCGTGCCCGCGTGATGGCTTATTCACAGCGAGATAACTTACTCAGGAAAAATGCTTCATACCTCACTCCTGATTTTTCTCTTGGCATCAGGATGTTACTATAATATACACTCCATCAGACAGAGAAAGCAGTTCTAACACCACCACAGAACTGTCAACTGTATACTTTTTTGGTGGAGATGAAATTTCAAGACAGCAGTATCGAAGGTGGGTTTCTTATCTTAGCCTATGGGAACTCCTTGGTGGGGCTGACTAAGGCTTTACAAATGGTTTGGGATTGGAATTTATGGAACGTTTCATAACTTACTCGGGAACTGGCAGATGGAAAGTCTCGTTAGAAGCTGTGTGGCCAGGAAGCTCCCTGTAGGAGAAATACGGGCAGAGATACCCATGGGGGCTCCGCTCCAGGTCCTGTGAGCACACGTCTTGGAGACGCACGCCGGGCCTCTGCCCTCCGCCAGCACGGGGCCTCAGACCCCATCACGGGACCGTCTTCATAAGGTGGCAAGCCAGGCTCAGAAGACATGTAAGAACTAGTGAAGGAGGACGTTACATAACACGCCTGACTTGGAATGTTTCTGGGAATGTTGTGAGCTCCGTTGAGAGCGTCAAGCCGTGTTTCAGGAACGTGTCAGGTGTTTAACCCGGCCAGCTGCTTAAAGCAGGTACTCTAAAAATGGGTACTTCGGATTTAAATGTAGTTTAATGTGCTGGGAGGTTGTCAAATTTATGTTTCGGTCTAGGTGTGATTGAAACACTCTTGGTGTTGAATTCAGGGCTCTTACTTCCAGAGTTTCCTAGCCTAAGTCTGAGCCCAAAGTGTGTGAAGCTTGGCCGCTCAGCGCTCATCACCAGCAGGAAGGCACTGACCCCCAGGCGGGCAGGGGCGTGTGCAGGGACCCGTCTCTCCTCTGCCGCGCTTTGTTCTGATACACAGTTTAGGAGATTTTTAATCTGTTGAGGACTATTGGAATGTTAGTGATGAGCAGCCACATGGTGGGAGAACAGAGCTGCTGGGAAGAGCTTGTTCAGAGCCTGGTTTGTTTCTCAATTAAGTATTAAGAGAAACTGACATTTGGAGAAATAAGATTGAAGGTTTTTTGTCTTTTTTTCCCTTTCTCTCTGCTGGGATAGAGAAATCAGCTTACTGCTTTATAACTCTTTGTCATTACTTTGTAGTAATGAGATTTCTTTGTGAACATCTGGGTTTTATAGAGAAATTTACATTTCAGTTCTCTCACCTCAAAATTCTCTACAAGAGGGCAAGAATTGCTACATGGTAATTTCTGTGTTTCTCTCTGACGTCTTATTTGTATCGGTTTCTTGGAGTATTTTTTCTGAGACAAATTTCTAGCCATGACCAAATTATCACAAATAATGAAAATGTGTGACCTGAAAAGAATCCAACTTTTTGTTCTTTCTGCTGTTCTACAGGAAGTTGTGGTTTTGGTGTATTTATTTACTGAAACTGCTGATTGTATTGCCATGTATAACTTTTAAGGGAATTTTCAAAACGAGCCTCCTTTTTAAAATGACTTGCACTGGGGCTTAGACCTGGTGCCCGTGCCCCTGCACCGCGACGCTAGTGGGCTTTGCTGCTGTGCTGCTAAAGCTCTAATTCTGTTTTATGTGGAAAGCCACTCTGAATTGAATCTCCATTGGCAGAGCTCTGTTGCACAAGCCGGGGATTATAGAGCAGGTGCTTGCAGGATACAGTGTGCTGCAGAAGATCGACTTTGCTGAAGCATTTCAAGATGAGCTACTGGTAACTGAAGGTAAGAGTTTCAGCATGTTTTTAAATCTCTTGGGTCCAGCAATGTGAGGGAAGGAGGTAGAGTTAGTTTAAATGTGGTATCAGGCTGAATTTGGGTCACAGCTTTGCTGTGTGACTTCAGACAAAGTACGTGACTGAAGTTGTTTCCTCACCTGTGAAACGAGAAGAAAGGCCTGAGTCTTCTCTACACAGTCATCTCGAAGACCAAGTGAGAGCTTTGCTTTGTGGACCTCAGGTGTTACCGACATGCTGCTCCTTCTTCGTAGACTTGTAAACAGAGGGGAGTGGTCGTTGTGAAACTTAGTCTCATTGCTGTTGAAGGTTTATTGGTTGCAAACTTACACTCGCTGTGCAGTTTCTCTGCTGTTGTGGCTACTGTATGATTTATGGAGGATGTGATGGCCAAAAAATTCAGAGTGGCTCGTGGTAGAATGACTCTGATCTAGGTGTTGGCTCTGTGTGAGCTAAGCCATTCAAGTACTTAGTGGTATTTATTAGTCACACAAAGTATAAGAATGGAAACGTGCAAATTGTATAAAAATATGTGTACAGATTTTCATCAAGTATTGCTTGTAATAGCAAGAAGTTAGAAGTAACCTGTATGCACAAGAATAGGGGATCATTTAATTATGCAGTAGGATATTTTGAAGCCATTCGAATGATAGGACTCTATACTAAATGGCATGGAAACTCATTTATTAAAGAAAATAATTATTTTAAAATTTTGCACAGTAAGATCTCAATTTGTTGGGAATAATTTAATGTCTATTTATTGTTGCATAGGTAAAATTGCAGGGGTATACGCACCAGAATATCAAGAGTGATTATGTTCAGGTGGCAGTGTCTTTGGGGGGTGGGGGAGGTAACTAGGGCTATTTATTTATTTATTTATTTATTTTTAATTGAAGTGTAGTCAGTTTACAATGTGTCAGTTTCTGGTGTACAGCGTAATGCCTCAGTCATTCATACACCTACATGTATTCCTTTTCTCTTTACTTATTTAACGTGAAGGCACTGGGCATTGAACCCGGGACCTCGTGCATGCTAATAAGCACTTGCTCCACCTCCGAGCTCTGTGCTCCCTCCATGAGGTGGTCGTTTTACCCCACTTTTGTTTTCTAGTTTGTTAGTGATGGAATGCACATTCCTTCGGAAGTTGGAGATGATGGAGGAGGACATTTATGTCCATGTAGAGGTGATATAGAGCAGTCTGTGATCTTTTCAGCAAATGAGGATCCAGTCACCTGCTCAAGGGAAGGCAGGGGTGGGTTCATTAGAAATTACGGGGAGACTGGAGGGTCTTGTCAGAGTGGGGAGAAGCCTGGCTTTGGAGCTGACACTCAGCTTGCAGCCCTTCTGAGCATCACCCCCTGTCCATGAGAGGGGTCCGCGGAGACGGAGCCACACTGGTGATGCTGCAGCCACGGTGAAGATAGCTGGAAGCCGGAATGTGAGAGCATAGCCTTCAAGAGTCTGCACAGCTTTGTGACTTGTTGATGGAGGACTCGCGTGGGGAACACAGGGTGCTGGTCGGCAGGTGGAAGACGCGGTCCTGGCCGGGGGTGGGCAGGCCCGGGGAGGGCAGGTGACGACAGTGCAGCGTGAGGTGCTGCCGTAGAACTGGGGTCTGGGCGAGCTCGAGGAAGGGCACCCCACTTAGAAAGCGCTGAGTCTTAAGGTGTCTTGAAGAGTGAGGGCGCTGACGAGGAGGAGATGTAGAGCAGGGTGGGGAGGGGAGGGTGTTCAGGGGGAGGGGCTCGTGCACAGGAATTCGAGAAGTGGGTGTGCTGAGGGTTGTGTTGCAACCCAACCACGCACCCAGGGAACCTGCTGACCACCCTGGCCCCCTCCCCAAGACAGGGCTGAGCTGGGACTTGCTGTCACCTTTGGGTGCGTCTTCTGGAGGCGGTGTGCTTTCGTCCCCGGGGAGGGGAGCAGTCCCGCTTTGTTTTCGGTCGGTTAGCGCAGCAGACCGCTGTGGGGATGCTGCAGTTGAGCTCTTTACATGAGTATTTGGGAAGCGTTTGAGCGTGTTACTGCTACCAGTATTTGTGGTGATCTCACTGCTGCAGAATGTGTAGTTTTTGTGGCAAGTATTTTCACAATTAAACTTTTATATCAGATGCCTTGGTTAGTATAAATTTCAACTTATAGTTACTGTGTTCTTTCTAAATTTCCACTTTAAGAAATACGTAATTCTTAGTATCTAATTTATATGTAAAATACAGACGTGTTCTGTAAAATGTCTTGCACTTGTAAATTCAGGGGGATTAGTCCAGAGATGTTCAACTCAAGCGGTCTTGTAATCCAGATACACTCAGTCATATTAATGCTGCCCGGTTTCTGGGTTTGCTCCCGTTAAGTGCTGGTGAGACCGGCACTTACAGGGTGTGCAGTCTGAGGCGCCCTGTGCTCTAGGTCCCTCACTTCGGGGCGGGGAGCTGTGAAAACTGACCCGGTTAATGTGTATAAGGGGTCGGAGCAGCTCCTGGCCCGCAGCGTGTGTGTGTATAAACGTTCACGTTGGCGGCCCCGGGAGAGATGACTGCTCCTGGTTACCCTCGGGGAGGCTGGAGCTTAGGCCAGGTGCCCAGGGTCAGAGTGAGCCACTGGCACAGCTGTCATCAGATCCAGGGCAGAGCCTCAGCTGCCAGTCACTGGTGCTGATCAGTAGCACCAGACACCAAGATGTCCCCGACCCCTAACCCAAGAAAAACTAAGAAGAGACTACTCTTCTGCTTGGTGGTGTGAGTGTGTGAAGATTCAGGTACTTCAAGCATCATTTTCTGTTTCAGTGTATGACCTTCCCCAGCGGCCTAATGACATCCAGCTCTTCTACGGAAACATGCGTAAAATTGTACTTTCCGTAATCGGAGAATTTAAAAATTCGATTTCTAACAGAGAACTTCCGCCTTCTTCCAGAGCTGGCTTGGAATCTAAAAGGTAAACTAACAAAGCCTCTCTCGCCAGATGCAGGGTTATTTGATTCATAGTACAGCTGACCTTTACCTTGTACTTTGTTAGCGTTTTGCCTCTGAATGTTTACTTCACCTTTATTTTTAAGTTTGAAGTAATTGCAGATTGACAGAAAAGCTTTAAAGTCACGTAGAGAACTCCCATATGCTGCCTGCACTGAGAGTCCCCAGGTGTTAACGTTTTACCGCATTTCCTGCTGGGTCTTTATGTTTACAGACTGTTTTCTGACTCATTTAGGGGTGTGTTACAGGCATGATAACCAGTCGGCCCTAAATTTGCTGTGGGTGCTCTGCTGCGTGGCCGCGGTAAACCCAGGGGCAGGGCACTAACATGACACTGGCCTGCCATCCACGCACGTTCCCCCGTGACTATTTCTCTGGGGTGGCAGAGGTCGCATCTGAAACGGGGGAGGGTCAGGGGCAGTGGGCTAGGGATGGAGAGGGGTTTCTCTGCCGAGTGCCGACTGCAAGTGGGAGCCCCTCTGTGGCAGGAGAACCTGAGCGCCACCCCAGTGAGTCTCACTTAAGCCCTGTGCGCTCATGACTGCAAAGTGCAACATTAGTAGAATTACAGTTTCTCAGTAATCTAAAGCTTATTAGAAAACACAGTTTCAATAGTAAGTAAAAAATTTCCTCAGATGACATGCAGAAATCAAGGCAGAAAGAAACTGAAGCATTGCGCATTCTAATGAAAGATTAGTAATATCTAACCTATACTAGACTGTACTTTTTATACATTACTTTGAGAAAGCACAATGTGAAGGATTTTTACTCACTGAAAAAATACAGGATATAATGCACTGTTAGTGTCATTCAAGAGCTTTTAAGTTTATGAATAATTAACAGAAAAACGTGATACAGTCTGCTTTTCCATCAGTTTCTTTCCTCTCTCTCTAGTGACGCTGGCAGTTGTGGGAGACACGGTGGTAATGTGTCTTTGGACGTTCTGCCAGTTAAAGGTCCTCAGGGTCCCCCACTTCCGTCACTAGCCGCTCGCCCGCCGCAGGAGAGGCTGGCCTCGGAGGAGGCCTGGGCTGTGCAGCCCGAGCACCTGATTCTGGTCGCCTCGTCCTGTGAGTACGTCCCCGCCCACGACACACAGTCCTCCCAGCCCGGCTCTGCTTGCTCTGTGCCTGGACTCTTCTCAGACGGGCCTGGGCTCCCTGCTGGTGTGACTGCTGGCCTGCCCCGTCCTCCCCTTGCCGGCTGCAGACACAGCTCAGACTTGACCAGGACATCGTCAGCACACGAGGCCACGGCCCCCAGTCCCAGCCCTGGGTCCCCGGGAAGCAGAACTGCCACCTGGGCCCTTCCCCCAGCACATGCCCCACCCTAGAGAACTCATTTGGCACGTGGCCTCCTTGGCCCTTGACACTGACACCGGTAGTCAGAGTAGGAACACAGCACGTGCGTGCGTAACGTGCGTGCCCCGGGTGAGACAGATGGTCACAGTTTCCAGATTTCCTTTTTTCCTCTGTGTTCAGTATTGCACTTTGTTCAGTGTCTTTGTAGTTTCCAAGAGTAAACAGTGTGTAATCGGGCAGTTGGTGTCATGGTGTATTTACTTAGTTTATTTTTACTATTTGTTAACCTTTGTCTTTTTCACTAATGCAAAATGTAAGTAACACTTTCTTTGTCTGCTGTCATAGGTGACCTGGCAAAAACTGGACGTTTCCAGATTGTGAACAATTGTGTGAGGTTGCTGCGGTTTGAGCTGCACTGGCCAGCACACTGCCTCACAGTGACGCCCCCGCATGGGTTTGTGGCGCCTGAGTGAGTGTGGCCTCCCCTCCCTCCGGGTGCTGCTCTGATGCTAGCTTGTAACTTATTCAGTAGAATTTTCAGCATGCTCACTCTGTACAGGGTGCCACGTGTGCTTTTGTGAGACCTCGGTGAGCTCAGGGCTCATGCTGCTTAGCGGGGTGGGGTCCACGGCCAGCGACAGTGTCGGCCTGACAGGATCAGGAGAGGTGGGGTGGGAGTGGACGACGTCAGGACATTTTCTGACGTACGGAGCTGCCTGCAGAGTCACAGAGCAGGGGCACAGCCATGCCTGGAAGAGTGGGGCTGCGCGTGGTGGGTAGATTGGGGGCCCGCGTGTGGGGGTCGGCTGGGGCTGTGTATGGGAGGTGTCTCCAGAACCCCGTGGTCCTGCCTTCATCACCTTGGGTTTGGCACCTTATTCTGCTGGTTGTGTCTGAGGACACTTTACAGACGCACTTTCTGACTCCTGATGTGTCTGGGCCACCACCTTAGCTTACCGTTTTCTACAAAGGATATTTTAAGCTGGAAAGGAGTCTTTGGGGTCAAACGCTGGTGCGCAGCCTCAGCCCTGCAGCCCCCCGAGGACCGTGTCTGGGTCGGCACAGAACACGTGTGTCTGGAAGTTGCCTTGCACTTGGGGTGGCGACTTTGCAGAAGATCAACATGGGGTTTACTTACCTCTGCAAATGATGGAGGATGTATCTCAGGAGAGTTTAACTGACCAAGACCGAGTTAAGGTGTGGGTAGGGTCACTCCAGAGAAACATCCCCAGGGCCGAAGCAGTCAGACAGCTCTTTGCGACTGGATGCCCGGCAGGACGGGCCGTCTGCAGCGCCTTGTCCACTGCCCGGGGGACGGTGCTCCTGCTTGGCCAGTTTGAACATGGGCACCGTGATCTCTCTTGTAACTAGTGGCCACTTTTAGGTCACAAATCCGCTTGCGTCATCCACATGTAAGTCTTCTGTGACATCCCGTAGCTCTTGTAGAGGACGGGGAGCACAGAAAACGTCAGCAACGCGCTTTCCCTGTGCCCTGGGCGGCTCGCCCTTCATCGCCGAGTGGCTAAGGGCTCTCATGGAATTGGCCTTACGCTCCACAGATCTTATTTGGATTGCTGTTCAGATGGCGTTTCTGTCGCCATCGTTTTCATGGGACGTGTGCCCTGAGGTCTGGGTTCGCACACTCAGCTCTGTGCAAGCCGTGGGGTGGGGTTGTGGCAGAAGCAGGCACGTCTGGAAGCTCTCCCTGTTCTGTGCTCTTTCTGAGCGGTGGGCAAGTGTCCTTGATGGGCGATGCCTGCAGCTCTGTGGTTACTGTCACTGCTATATCATTACTTAATTCTTCTTCTAAGGAGCAAGCTCCATATCCTCGTGAGTCCCAACTTCTCCTTCTCCATGAAGCAGTCGGTGTTCCCGTGGAGCGGCTTCGTCTACGTGCACTGTGACAGTGGACAGAAGGTACTTTCTTAAGTGTTTTTTAATCGTTTCTCTCTCTTTTTTTTTTTGCAGTTTAAGTGCTGTAACCATTATTAATCCTTCAGAAATCAAACGGAGGTGTCCTTTCAGCCCAGGTGGACCTCTGAAAGCAGAGCACTTAGTACAGAGTTTCTCCTCTAGTGACCTGAACGAATCCCCTGGGTGGGCAGGGGCTTGAAAGCCATCGTTGAGTTGCAGAATTTGCTTTGGAAGAAAGAGGGGAGTGGGAAGGAAGGATAAAATCAAAGATTTATTTTGAGATATAAATAAACTTAGATTTCTAAATGCATCAGTATCTCATTTGTTTGGCATCACTTGTCTCCCATGATTTAAAAATGGGAATTAAAAAAAAAACCTTAGCTTGAATCTTACCCTTTTCTTTATTTGGCTCATTTCAGAAAATCGTGAAGGTTCAGATTCGAGAAGACTTGACAACCCAAGAACTTTGCTCCCATGTGGCCTCCAGCCCCTTCGGGGCCCTTTCCTCCGGGCCTGAGCCTGCAGCTCGTCACCTGGTGAGACCAGGGACAAAACCGCCTTCCACGAAAGTTGAGATAAGAAACAAGACTGTTACTTTCCCTGCAACAGAGCCTGGCGAAACTTCAGGTATTGCGTGAGGCTCTGTGCCCCAAGTGTCCACGAGTGCCTGGGCTGCGGGCTCGTCTCAGTCACCGTGTCCGCGCCTGGCACAGGCTTCCTCCCGCTGGAGAGGACCGGCAAGTCGCTAGAGACCGCTCCGTTGTGAGCTGGGTCTGGGGAGGCTCAGGCGTGCGCAGTGCTGGTTCTGGGCCGTTAGTAGGTCTCTGTGTTCCAGGAGTCTTAGCTGTTTTCTCTGTCAGAACCGTTCCTCCCCAACTCTCAGTAGGTCTTTGGCCAAAATTGCTGGGGTCCGTAGCTGGGGGAGTGAGCTGGGCCCTGCCCCTTACGAGTTGACTTCAGGCTCCAGAGAGGTGGTGGGAAGCCCGCTGCGGTTCACACCGCCGCCACGGCCCTGGCGGTCAGTGCGTGTCTGTCCTCCCGCCGGGGCTCCCCTCAGAGGCCTGAGGACACTGGGCCCACTTGGAAGGGATTTGGGGTCACCTGGCCCTCCAGCCCCTGGCCTCTCGTGGAGTCTGCCCTCCTCCCAGCTCAGTTTCCTGCTCTTGGGGCTCCTTGCCAGTAGCGATACCGTGTCTTCACGGTCTCAAGTACTCTGCTTGATTACCTACCTCTCCAAGAGTGTGTCTGAGTTGTTCACTGTGTTCCTTTTAGAAAACCACCTGGACCTTGAGAACCGTGGTGACACAGACGTGAGGTGGCACCTGTCATCTCTAGCTCCACCCTACGTCAAGGTCGGTAGTCACTGCCTCGGGTGCATTTGTCTTCATGTTTAAATGCTCTGCAGGATGTTTGAAGACTGGCTCGGGAGCCTAGGTGGGGCTTCCACTGCCTGATCCCGTGCCTGGTTTTCTCTGTAGTTGGGGCTGCGTCTTTTTCACACGCTGGTTTTGAGAGTCAGCTTACAGAACGTGTAAAAATCTGTGCTTGCTCCGCCTAATGCTGCCTCCTGCAGCCCTGGTTTTTACCTGAAGTAACTGTATCCTGAAGAAAAAGCCTCTCTCCTGGGCTCTGAGTGCTGTAGTCTGTGCTCAGCCAGCAGGACCCAGTGCAGGAGATGGGGTTGGACTTGGCTGGCAGGCCTCAGCTTGCATGGTGTCCGCCAGCGGGGCTGCCTAAGCTGAATGTGTGGCTCGGGTGGTGGGGAGAGCGTCGTAGCCTCTCTGCCCTGTCCCTTGTGTGGCTGTAATGGTAACAAGACGTGTGCAGAAGATAGCGCTGGGCCCACTGGAGAGAAATGAGCTGGTGTCCCATGGGTGTTAGACGCATACAGTTGTGAACTTGTAACTGGCCATAAGGGAATCTTTGAGCAGTGAGAGGCTCACAGACTCCGTGCCGCAGGGTCTTCAGGGCCTTTGAGGGGAGGATAGTCCTTGGTGTTTGGACAGCAGCCCACAGACAGGTGTCTGGCCGGGGGTGGGTGGCCCCGGTGGTCTGGCGGAGGGCTGGTACCGGTGAGGCCTGGTCCACTGCAGAACGGGCAGGTTTGTCCTCAGTGACCATGGAGGGAATGGTGTCAGGATGGAGTTGACCCATTGACTTTTTTGTGTTATCATTTGACTGTTTAAATGGTGTCTTTGTAGGGAGTTGATGAAAGTGGAGATGTGTTTAGAGCTACCTACGCGGCATTCAGATGTTCTCCTGTTTCTGGAATACTGGAGAGCCACGGGACCCAAACGGTGAGTTTTGACACTGTTTTCACAGCCACCTGGTCAGAACACAGTGTTGATTGGCGGGAAGAGCCTCGTGTGTTTCCAGCCAGGAGAGTTTCTTCATGTACACCATGGCCGTGCACAGCCAGGCTCCTGCCCAGGAATCTTGCTGTGAACACGACTCCAGGTCAAGAAGACCCCCGCCTTGGTGACGCGTGCTGGGTCACGTTCTGACGTGAGCGCTTCCTCTGGCCACAGGCTGCCAGTGCTCAGAACACCCTCCTAGTAGCCCTGATCCAGAGGTTCTGTCCACCAGCCAGAGTCAGAAAAGCCTGCCCCTACTGCACACCACTCAGTTCTCGTGGGGCCACGGTGCACCTTTGTGGGTGAATGTGGCAGGTCCTTTAGTGCCACGACCCTGTAGGTCCTGCTTGGTCGCCTGTATCTCCCGGGGACGCTGCCTGCTCATGTGGCCTCAGTGATACACTTTTTCATTCCAATAGCTGGAACTTGTTTAAACTATAGCACTTACGTGATCTTGGTCCAGTTGCTCAGGATTCAGATGTGGAACAAGTCGTAGAATACGGTTGTGAACTTGTAACTGGCCATAAGAGAACCTTTGAGCAGTGAGAGGCTCACAGACTCTGTGCGCTCTGCCGGGTCTGTGTAACCGGCTTCCAGGAGGGTCTGACTGTTTTGGACAGACACGTAGTTCTCCCAGCATAGCTGATGACATTTCCCAGACCACAGGCAGCAGAACAGGGAACACACACGGCTCAGCAGAACCTCCACATCTGAGGGAAAGTTGCAGAAAAGCCCCAGCAGGAAGGACGGCTTCTGTTCGTGGACCAGAAGGCCTGGCGTTGTTAGAGCGGTGCTCCCTGAGCTGAGCTGCAGAACTGACACCATCCGGGTCAGAGCTCTGCTTGTTGCTGGGTTGGGGGTGGGCGGTGTTATCCCAAATTCTGGTCCCCAAATTCTTAAGGGTCTGCAAGGGACCCAAAATAACCAAAACACTCTTGAAAAAGAACAGAGCCGGAGGACTCACACTTCCCATTTTCAAAACCTGCTACAAAGGTACAGGATCAAAGCAGAGTGGGGTTGGCGTGAGGGGAGACGTGCGGAGTGTGTGAGATGAACTTGGAAGTCCCACATAAGCCCTCCTGCTTACGGACCCTGGGACCCTTGCCTCACACCACACACACAAATCACTCGAAGTGGACTGTAGACCTCAGTGTGAGAGCAGCAGCTCTAAACCTGCTGGAGGCGACAGGCGTGGTGACCTCGGGTCCAGCCTTGGGTGGCTGGGTGTACCCAGTAGAGCACGAGCCACAGGAGGAGAAGCAGCTGAGTCACCAGGACTTAAATCTGTGTGCGTCAAAGGGCACCACTGAGAAAGTAAGCAGAAAATCCAGAGAAAGTACTTGTAGGTCACGAGAGGAAGTGTTTACAAGTCACGTATTGACAGTGGACGTGTGTCCAGGATGTGTATAAGGAGCTCTTACGACCCATTAAGATAAAGACAAATACCCAGTTTAAAAATGAGCAGACATTTCTCCAGAGACGATGTACAGGTGGCCGGTAAACGCACGAGAGGTGCTCAGAACTCCTCGCCGCCAAGGAAATGCAAATCAGAGCCACAGTGAGGTCGCGGCACGCTCGCCAGAATGACTGTGACTGAAAAACAGTGTTGACAAAGCTGTGGGGAAGTTGGTGGGAGTGGGAGGCGGTACAGCTGCCATATGTGTGATCCAGCAGTTACACCGGATGCAG
The DNA here is from genome assembly GCF_048564905.1 of Vicugna pacos. Taxonomy (NCBI): domain Eukaryota; kingdom Metazoa; phylum Chordata; class Mammalia; order Artiodactyla; family Camelidae; genus Vicugna; species Vicugna pacos. The sequence continues at coordinate 28,033,907 of NC_133010.1, forward strand.
ACTGAATTCAAAACCAGTGTTCAGACGGTGCCTTGTGGACAGGCGTTCATAGCACCCTTATTTACAGTAGCTCAGAAAGGTGGAGATAGTCCAGTGTCCATCAGCTGATGGATAAACAAAATGGAATGCTGTTTGGACATAAAGAGCGGTGAGACACTGGCTACATGCAGCCACGTGGGTGACCCTCGGAAACATGCCGCCGAGCGGAGCCACACCCAGAAGGCCGCGCACTGGGTGGTTCCCTCTGTGAAACGCAGAGCGTCCAGAGAGACAGTGGAGTGGCGGGCGCCGGGCTGGGGTGAGGGAGAGTGGGGTGACTGCTGACGCCCGCCCCCCCCCGCCGTGTGCCTGCATTGTGACCTGCAGGGCAGTAGGCTTTCGCTTCTCTTTCTTTGTCTTTGGTGGTGTGGTGGTGGGTGCTGTGGGGCTGCAGGACGCGTGGGGCGGTGGCCCCAGTGGTTCCAGGCGGTCTGCGTTTTCGCTCCTGAACCCGCCCAGTGCTCGCGTCATCTTCAGGGGTGTGACTCCACCCCAGCTCTGCCTCTGCCCCCACGCTCTGCCCGCAGGCCACACGGCCCGCGGAACTTAGGTCCCTGCAGCACGTCCAGATTCAGAGACACTGCCTAACCGCCAGCCTGACTGGTAGCCAGTGCTTTTAACACTGAACACCTGATTTAAAGAGCTCTTAATGCTGGTACACTTCGTAAATATTTCCACTTTCTCGTTACCACCCTCTTACGTGTTGTGCGTGTAGAGTTTGTGGATGTGACCCGGCGGGGAGCTGCGCCGTCGGGGTGCCGGGTTCTGAGGGCGTCTGCGGTGACTGCGAGGGCTCTCCTGGGGGCGTGGTGTCCCCGCTGTTCACCACCTGCTCTGCGCCCCCCGCCTTCCCCTGTGTCCGGCCTGTCCTCTGCAGCTCGAGGTCTGGGCGAGGCTTTGGTCCTCTACCACTTGGCCAGCAGAGGGTTCCATGGGCTTCTCGGGGAAAGTCTGGACTCTGTTTTGTGGGTCATACTTTTCTCATTTGGGTCGTATACCCTAGAACTTCTTTTTTTAGTTCTGTTTTTTATTGAAGTGTAGTTGATTTACTCCTAGGACTTTTTAATAACTTTCTAATTGAAAAAACTTACATTTTGAGGAATATGTTACATAAAGCCTTAAAGAAAAATGTATTTTGAATCTGGTATAGTAACAAACCCACTACAGATGTTCAAAGTCTCTTTTATTAGTGACAAAACTAGTTGATGCAAAACCACGTTTCCGTCAGGTTTCCGTGCCAGCACGCGGCCCTGGCAGGCTTGCTGCGCGTGTGAGGCTCAGTGTCTCGGTTTCTCTCCTGGCTGCGCTGTTCGTAGGTCTCCGTCACGTTTCTGCCCAGGGACAGAGGGGACTACGCCCAGTTTTGGGACGTTGAGTGTCACCCGCTGAAGGAGCCTCACCTGAAGCACACCCTGCGGTTCCAGCTGTGTGGACAGGTGAGTCCTGCAGAGTCTGAGTCAAGTGCTGGGTGTGTGCGAGAGACACCAAGTGAAGCTGGCGTGAAAAACTGGCCTGAAAATGCAGAATATGTTCCTGGTAGCGTTCTAATCTCAGTAATTCTGTAATTCTGTTGTGGAATCTTATCATCTTACTTTTCTCGTGGGTCTTTATTGATTGGCATGTTTGAGGTTTTGGCTCCATGAAATCTGTGCTTGCCCTAATTAGGTAAGACTGTGTGTGTGTGTGTGTGTGTGTGTGTGTGTGTGAGAGAGAGAGAGAGAGAGAGAGAGAGAGAGAGAGAGAAAGATAGATTGTGCAGGATAGATAGGCGTTTGTGATTAAGGGAATTTAAAAACCTTGAGTCTCCTTTTTCAAAATTACGAAGGAAATAGTAAAATTCAAAGAGGTAGATGTCCGTCTGTTTATTTCTCCTCCCCCCTGTGACTTCCCTACGCAGAGCGTCCCCGCAGAGAGTGAGCCTGAGCGCGCACGCGTTTCCGCACACACGCTGGTGAAGGTGGATAACCTGGCTAAGGCCCGGAGGCGAGCCGTGTCTGAGGCGTCTGCGCCCATCCCTGGGTACGTCCCTGCTGCTGCTCCCAGGCTGCTCCCCGGGCTTCACTGACATGCAGGCACATTCCACCAAGGGCTCCGTGGCTTCCCTGGGAGCTGACGTGTGCCGTCACCACTCCGGTCAGGACGGGGCTGTCTCGCCCTGGAGGGTTCTCTGATGTCTCCCTGCAGCCAGGCCCACCCCCGCCCAGGGTTTGTGCTGTCCTGACTTGTGGCCACAGTCTGTTCTGTGGAGTCTCACGTACATGCGCACGTTGTGTCTGGCGGGGGTTCCTTCGTGGTGTTGAGGACACTTGCATCTGTTCTGTCCTGTGAACACACCAGTTAATTCATTTTCCTCTTGGCATTTGTGGCACCCAGTGTGGAGCTATTATGAATGAAGATACCATTAACATTATTATATGTGTATTTTTCTGGACATATTTTTTCATTTCTTGGATAAAAATAGGAGTAGAATTGCTAGTTCATATGATAAGCTTTTATTAGACTTTAAAATAACCTGCCAAGGAATTTTCCCAGAGTAGCTGTACTGCGTTACATTCCCCAAAACTGTGTGTGAAAGTAGATTCTTAAAAACTTACCAAAGGGGACGTTGTGCCATCAGCTCACTGTGCTTTAGTGGTAATTATGAAGATGTTCCTTGCAGTCCTAGTCGAGTGATACTTAGAGCTCACTCAGTTCTGGAGGAAGATGCTTATAAGAAAAATACACAGTAAGTACCTGCTGAATTTTATGGTCCACTAGAGGAAGAGAGTGCATTTTGTGGGAGACGAGTCCTGGGAAGGTGTGTGCTGTCCCCGCGCTGTGCTGCTGACGCTCGGCTCACCTGGGCTTCCTGGCTGCCCGCTGCCTGCCCATCCAGGCCGTGGGCGTGGGCAGGAGACCTGGACTGGTGGACGGTCGCGCTGACAGGCCTGCGTCAGCCCACGGGAAGGACAGGAGGGGAGTAAACAGGGCATGTGCTGCCTGGGAAGACCCTCCCCAGAATGGGGCCTCCATGCAAAGGACCGGTGGGGCTTCGGCTCCTGAGGAACCAAAAACCAAAAGGAGCTCCTGGGTGTGAGCGGAGAGCGGGAGCCTGGTGGGCGGGGCCGAGTTGGGCGCGTGGGGGTCGTCTGCAAAGCCCTGGACGCAGCAGTGATGCGTCTGTTAGGTGGGGCTTCTGGCTGACGGGTGGGCTGGGGAGGAGGCAAGAGCAGACCTGGGGGAAACAAGTCCAGGGCTGTTTTCCAGTGGCCAGGACTCAGATGGTGGCAAGGGCAGTGAGAGGTGGGGAAGTTGAAGCAGTTTTCAGGAAGGAAGTTTGAAGGACTTGGTGACGGAGCAGACAGAGGGCCGGACAGGAGGGGTCAGTTCTAGTAATGTCCCGAGACAGGACCTGGGAGGTCGGGTTAGAGGCGAGAAGACCGAGCTGTGGGGATGGGTGTCCTCGGGGTGGGAGAGAGACATTTGTATGGTGCTTGGATGTGGCCGAGGCGCAGTCTGAGCTGAGATGCAGGTGGTGAGGCTGCTGGCTCCAAGATGCGGTTGCAGGGAGGGCAGCCAGGGCCGTCCAGGGCCAGGCGTTTGGGGTGGAGGCGAGCCTGCCAGGAGGAAGTGACCATCAGTAGCACAGAGGCTGGACGGCGGCAGCCTGTCCAGGGCGTGGCGCTGAGGGTGAGATGGGCCCGGTGCCGGGGCACCTCTGACAGACCGTGCGCCCTGCCGGAGTCCCTGCCCCAGCAGTTGGTCTTAATACAGGTCAGTTCAGTCGCCTTTACGATAGGTTAGCTGAGTCGTGCAGAAGACGCAGGTTAAAGCAGCACTTCATAGGTTGACACGTAAAAAGTTTAAGTTACTATGGGTTTTAACTAGTTTAGCTAGTTAACTTTTAAACCTATTTCCGTAGCAGGCAGCTTGACCTGACTCACCGTGGCGTCTATGCCCCGGAAGATGTATATCAGTTTCTGCCGACGAGAGTTGGGGAGTCGAGGACGCTAAAAGTCAATCTGCGAAACAATTCCTTCATCACGCACTCGGTAGGTTGGAAATGGTGTGGTGGGTTTTGTTCAACTCTTAGATAAATGTTTTCCTGATAATTAGAAGCTTATCTTATAGATTTAAGTTATAATTTAATTTTTAAAATGCCTTAATACTGGATTTGAAAAGAAGTTCACAGGAAGTTTATGACCCTTTATCTGAAAATTGAAAATATTTAGTGTTTATCATGTTTCCGTTTTTCCACTTTCTGCTTTGTTTTCTTCTGCGCTGTTGCACCAGCACGTTTCTGGATAACATTTGCTCAAGTGAAAACTAGAGTAAACTCATTAAAATTCCCTTACGTGTGTTTTCATGAGCATTTACTGTCCTACCTAATTTTGTGAATCTACGTAAATTTACAAAATGTATCTTTAATTGAAGAAATGTTGGGATGTTAATTTAAGTATGACAAATACCTAACTTGCATAACTTCATAAAGTGTTTCATATTAAATTCCAGCTGAAGTTTTTAAGTCCCAGAGAGCCTTTCTACGTCAAACATTCAAAATACTCTTTGAGGTGAGTGTATCAGAAACTGCACTGTCTGGTCCTCGTGCTGGGCCTCTCGGGGGTCAGGACTGAGGGCTCCCTGGTCACAGCCAGCAGCAGCACAGAGCACTGAGCGCCTGGGTCTTCACACGGAGGAGGGGAGGTGAGGGGCTGCGGGGACCAGTCATGGCCCACAGGTGTGCCTGGCGGGGTGGCGACCCAGACTTGACTTACTGTGTGATCCCAGCCACCTGCCACAGGCTTACAAAGAACCTTAATTTCTCTAGTGATTTAACTGTAGAAGAACTTCTGCCTCAGATGTTACTTTCCCCTGTGCTGAGAAGCAGGGCTTTAAATTTTTGCTAACTGGGACAAAAGCCTTCCCAGATTAATTGGGAAAACGTTTCTTACCGTATTTTCCAGTTGTCATTCTTCACATAATCCTGTATTGTTCTTAAATCAGGGCCTCACTTTCTTGTCGTCCTTGCTAATTTTTTCTTTTTTTACGTGGTTTTGTTTTTATTTTTTAAGACATATATGTATATATTCTTCCAGTTTTGTTGGTGTAGTTGACGTGCAGCACTGGGTAAGGGTAAGGTGTGCAGCGTGGTTTGCCTCACAGGTGCCAGGGAATGACGACCACCTCAGCTCACCTAGAGACAAAGTTAAATAGGAAAAGCGTGTGTCACGAGAACTGCTGGGACTTCTCCTACCAGCTTTGCTAGTGCGCAGTGTCAGTGTATCTGTCCTGTGGCACGTAACACCCTTGGTCCTTATTTGTCCTGTAATGGAGAGTTTTGACCTCCTGTCTGCCTCATCCAGCACCCCCCCACGCCTCTGGCAGCCACAAACCTGATCTTTCTCTGCATTCATTTGTCTTTGACGTGTAATTGAGCACGACACCACGTTAGTCTGTACTTCTGTGCCTTTCTGTTTCTGTATATTTCAAAGTGGTGACCTCAGTGAGTCTGGTGTGACGCGTCGCCACACAGCTGCTACTGCGTTGTTGCTGACCACGCTTCCTACGCTGTGCTTCATGCCGAGGAGGACTCGTTTGTACCTCTGCATCTCCCACATCCATTTCTTCCCTCCGCTCTGGCAATCGTCTGTTTGTACTCTGTGTCTGTGACTCTGTTTCTGTTTTGTTGTATGTGTTCATTTGTTTTTTTTATTCCACGTGTAAGTGAAATCATCCAGTATTTGTCTCTGACTTATTTCACTTATGTAATGCTCTCCAGGCCCCTCCATGTTGTTGCAGATGGCAAGATTTCCTTCTTTTTTATGGCTGAGTAGTATTCTATTGTGTGTGAATGTGTGTCTATATATGTGTATGTGTGTATATATGTGTGTGTATATATTTGTGTATGTATATGTGTGTGTATGTATATGTATGTAGGTGTGTATATGTATGTATGTATATATGTGTGTGTGTATGTGTGTGTATGTATATGTGTGTATGCATGTATATGTGTATGTATATGTGTATATATGTGTGTATGTGTGTATGTATGTATATGTGTGTGTGTATATGTGTCTGTATATGTGTGTGTGTACACACACTCACACACGACATCTTCCTTACCCGTCCATCTGTCGGTGGGCACTTGGGCTGCTGCCATGCAATGCCTTTTTCCATCCCCTGCTCTGTGTCCTAAGTCTGAAGCGAGTCTCTCATAGGCAGAGTGCGTGCGGGTCTTGCTCCTCGTCCGTCCAGCCGCTGCCTTTTGGCTGGAGCGCTTAGTCCGTTCACGTTGCAGAGCTGCTGGCAGGTGTGTGCTTACTGCCTTTTGCTCACTGTTGTGGGGTCTCACTAACTTTCTTTTTCCCTATGAGGTACCTGAAGGCTGAAATCTCAAGCTGGGGGTCATGTACTGAGAACTTTAACAACAGGTTCCCTTGGGCTTAGTACTGAAAATACTTCTGTCTTCGTCCTTGAGCCTGTAAACCATTGTAATTGTTACAGGATCTATTTAGCAACCGGAGGCTGTCCCAGAACCATGTCACATTGTGGGGGAAGGGGCCCACGTGCAGACATTTGAGGGCTCTCTGAGTTCTAGCCCAGCATGCTGACTCAGAAGCTGGCTTTACCTCTGTGAACTGGAGCTGGGGGCTGTCCCTTCCACCCCCCCATCCTGCGTGCTGTGGAGCGTGCCCCCCAGGAGCCCCGCCTACAGGCACAGGTTGTGCAGCTTCAACAAGGACTGTGTCCAGAGAGCTGCGTGGCCTCGACTTGTCTCAGCCTCAGTCTCCTGGTGTGTCGTGTGGAGACGTGGGCGCTGCTGGCGGTGCGGGTGGTTACAGCAGTGAGACAGGGTGTCGATGCCATCCGGGGAGCACTGGGGAAGACGGGCCCCCAGCCCCGCCAGACCACTGGCACTGACGCCCCGGGAGTGGGAGGGCATCCGGTTCCGAGGCAGGGCTTTCCCGCACGACCCCTCCAGCAGGGACACGGAGGGGAAGGGCCTGAGGTTAAACACGGCCCGGTCGAGTTCTCCAGCTGCTCTGCTCCAAGCTCTGGTCCCCCAGGGGGTCCCTCCGGTCGTGACGTTTGCCCTGATGACCCGAGACTGGCCACGTCCCCGGTCCTGACCAAGGCTGCGCTGCTCAGGACAGAGACAGGACTGCGGGAGCCACTTGCCCGCTTAGAGAGTGGCTGCATACGGACAGATGCAGAGTAAATACCTACCCTGATCTTGGACGCTCTCATAACGGCGTCACTCGCCCTGCTTCTGTTTACTCTCTCCTGGGTCACATCCCCAGCCTCGGTGGTGTTGCAGGTGTGTCTACAGGTGAAGCAGCTGGGCGGGAGGGCCCGTGAAGGAGCACACCCCAGCACAGCTTCTGGGAGTGGGGGAGCTCCGATCTTAAAGTTGTTTTTTTTTTAAAGCTTCTAAAAATAGTTTAATAACTCTTAAGGTTTTTTTTTTAAATTTCCTTGAAGAGCCTAACAGCTTTTTTTCAAAACGATGTTTGCATTCAGCTCATCTACGGTTTTGGTGAAGACTCGTTAGTTACAACAACTCGTTAAAGTGTTGGGCTTCATGACACTTGCCCGCTTTGTGGCTGGAGGGTGATGCAGGCTGCTCGGGAGATAAACACTCCTTTCCACCTTTCATCACGGAACACGTAGTGGCTTCAAATTCTCTTTTGATGTTATGTTCTTTGCTTAGTTTTCTTTCAAGTTTTTTTTTAATCCTATTTCAGCTGAAATTTGTAAATCAGCTAGTTCTTGACTGCAGAAAAAGAACCTGTTTCTGTTTGGTCCCAGTAGCGTTACAGGCAGCAACCTCTGCTCCCGTGTGGAGTGCAGGGCGAGGCCGCCCAGTGAGGTGCGTGGGCAGCCGGTGGTCGCCATGGAGACATTATACCTTGTAGATACCACACTGCCTCCTTGAAATACGACTTCGACAATTAAAATGTCAAATTATTTCATAATCACATCTTTATTTTTCATCATCTGAGCTTTTTAACAAGCTGCTAGCGTCTTTCTTCCGTGTGAGCCTCCTGGACGTCTTAGTTGTCTCAGCAGCACCTCCTCCCCCCACCCCACCCCACCCCGCCACCGAGTATCATGAGCGTGATGGGAAGTGATGCGTACAGTGTCCTTAACGAGAAATCCTGCTTTCATAAGTGGAGATGGCGTTTTGCTTACTAAAAACCAATTTTAAAATATAAAATGTGTTCATTCTAGCCATTTAAAGGGAGATTTTTATAGAGTTGAACTTGGTGACGTGCATCCCAGGGCTAGAAAACTGTCAGCTGTCCTGAATTGCAATACTGCTTCCCTGTGCAGTGAGGTCACGTCACAGCAGCCAGAAGAACTTAGAAACATGAGGAATGGTTTTAAGTTAAGCAAAATTTGGACAGTTTACATAAGCTATCATTTAAAATAGTATCACAAGATACATTTTGTTTGCTTTATATTCTTTGAACACGTTTTTACTTTGAAATGTTTCTAAATGTTTATGCTTTGGGTTTTTTTCTTTTCTCTCTCTCTCTCTTTCTTTTCTTTTCTTTTCCTTCCTTCCTTCCTTCCTTCCTTCCTTCCTTCCTTCCTTCCTTCCTTCCTTCCTTCCTTCTTTCCCTCTTTCCTTCCTTCTTTCCTATCGGCAGAGGCAATTAGGTTTACTTACTTATTTATTCTTAGAGGAAGTACTGGGGATTGAACCCAGGACCTCATGCACGCTAAGCTTGCACTCTACCACTGAGCTACAACCCCCCGCAAATTTTTATGCTTTGAAAATAAATTTAAATAAGGTAATTTTATACTTTACTGGTGGAAGGTCATCTGTTTTGATGTGTTCTATATTCATCCACGTTAACTGTCATTGTGGAACTTACGATAAATACTTAGTGTTACAGATTCCAGCATCAACTTTAATGATTGGCAGCACCTAAACTTGATGAAATGTGAATAAGAAAACCATGTGTGTAAAGCAGTAAGTCCTCCCTGTTTAGGAACGGAGTGAACTCTAGTCATATAAAAGCCTTCTCCTGTGACACATGGAGAAGGCTTGTGCCTTCTTGAAGGGGAAACTGGTGTCTTCACACAGAAGCATGACATCTCTCCACTTGGAGGAGGAGGGTGTTGCTCCCACGGCCGCCCTGAGAATCTGGTGGGCCGAAGGGGAGATGGAGATGTGAGCATGTGTGTTGGTCCCCGACTCAGGCTGCGGGGCTGGCTGGGCTGGTGGGAGGTCAGGGTGGGCGGGTTGCAGCGGCCAGCTTGTCTCCACAGGTGGACAGTCTGTTCCAGGCCCTCAGAAGCCCTGCCTGGCCCCTTGCCATCACGAGAGGGCTGCCTGCTCTGTGAAGGCGGACCAGTCCCTTCCAGAGTGGAAATGGGGCTCTGCATCAGCTGCCGTGTCTGTTGAGCAGGCCAGCACCTTCCCCAAGCTGCGAGCGGCCATGGGTGGCTCTGGGCTGGTCCTCGTAGGGCGGCCGTCCACCCGTTGGTAGCGGGAGATGCTGGGTGCAGAGGTCATACGTGTGCTGTGGGCGGGGACAGTCACTTACCCGGCGTTGAGTGGTCACATGTAAAGAAGGTAATGGAAAAGGAGTGCTGATGAGCAGTTTGGGATAAAGGTTCTTTTGGGGGCCCTAGGTGATGATCTCTTCCTCGTATCTTTCTAAAAAGTGTTGGTTCCTGGTCCCATGTAGCCCCCAGGTGTCCTCCGTGAGCCATTTATTCAGGTGCTGCGACATCACAGTGTTCATCCAGCTGACACCCCGTCACGTGGGAAGGGGTGTGGCCGTGCTCTCGGCCCCCTCTTGGCTAGATGGTCCCTGCTTCTGCAGACAGGACATGGGCTCCGGGCTCACAGGCCCCACCAGAGCTCCCACCCCGGTGGGGTTCTTCCCTCAGAACCGCCGGTGTCGGCGCTGACGGCCCCTCTCTTTGCAGAGCCCAGCACTACATCAACATGCCCGTGCAGTTCAGGCCGAGGTCCGTGGGCAGATTCGAAGCTTTGCTGGTGGTTCAAACAGACGAAGGCAGGAGTGTCGCCGTTCGACTGGTTGGTGAAGCTTTGGAAAGAAGTTGACCAAATGCATTGTGTGTGAAGTAAATCACATAAGTTCTGGTTTGGTAACTTCATTTTTCCTACACTACAAGTATTGTTCTGTATATATTTTGCATGAGAAACTGGGTGTCTGTAACTTTTCTGTTTTGAGAAGCTAATACTGATGACCCGACTGAAGCATCATGTGTCCAGCCTCCAGTATGTAACTCTTACATGGAGAAGAGAGTTCTATTTTTGCATTGATTACGATGTTCTGAATAAACGTGGCATAGATTTTAGTTGGTATATCCAGAAATAAACTTATTTTTCATGGAAAGTGGCGTTTTTAATATGATGTCGCACAGAAATTAGACTTTGACTTTATTCTGCTGTTTCGTCTTTCGGGTGTGCTCTGTGATGTTTTCCTCCTCCATTACAGGGTCCTTTCCCCTAAGGAATTCCTCCTCTGTTCTTTCTGTGTTTTAGCTAATTGCCCAGAGTAGAAAAGAGGCTTCCTTTGAAAGCAGTTGTCTTTCTCCAGAGTGAGGAGGTCTTCATGTTCTGTGCAGGCACATCAGAGAGGTTACGACGTGTTTTAAGGCAGCGTTTATTGTTACCAAAGCTGGCAGGCAGCCACTGCAGGACCCGGTGTGGGAGGCTTGCCCTGCGTCAGGCACCAGCGGGCGGCAGGGGATGGGGGCTCTCCCGTGGTGACATCTGGGATGCAGGGAGGGTGGCCTGGTGCTCGGTCTTACCCGGAACCGTGCTCCTTAGCTGCTGCTCAGCCAGCGCTGGGAGGGAGCTCCACAAGCAGCCTCTCCTCCGGGGCTGCCCCAGGGCCCCGTGCAGGCGGGGGAGGAGGTGACGTGGGAGACAGTGACTTCACTGTAGGTCTGGCATTCGAAGGGAATTTTCTTTTAAAAATTCCGAAGGGGAGCTCAGGACCGTGATGGACACATGGCTGGTACACAAGCAAGTCTTTCCATGAGAGAACAGCAACGGGGGGACAGGTAAACCCCTGCAAGGAAACACATGAAGAACCGTCTAGAGTCTGCATGAGGAGAAGTGAAATCTCGCCGGAGGGTACGGCAGCCTGGACGGGAGGCCCTGCCGGTGCCCATGCAGGCGCCGAAACACCCAAGGCGGTGCCGAGTCGCAGGCGCCCCTCCAGACCCTGTCGCCCTGGCAGGTAGCGGGCGACACTGGCTTGTGCAGAGACCACCGAGCAGAATGGATCCGAAAGACCCGGACACCCCCGGAAACTCAGTGTGCGGTGAATGAGGCACGTGGGGGAAGAGATGGCATATCCCAGGACACCTCCCTGAGGGCCTGTTTAAAAGTGAAACTGTGAAAGTCCCAGAAGAAGATGCGGAAAACAGGTTCGGTTCATTTCTAACTGTGAAGGGAGGACTGGCAGTCATGAAAGGAAGAGGGAAGTTCACCCACGTGCAAATCAGACTTTTCTGGGTGGAAAACGCATGGCCAAAGTCAAGAGACATGACAAGTGGGAAGAAAGGTGCAGCACTTCAGCAAAGGGGCTTCAGATGCTGACGAGAAGGTGCAACAGCCCGACAGGAGCAGGCGGAGACGGAGCAGACAGTGGACAGAAAGGAAATACAGCTAACTTTTCTGATTCTTGAAAGACCTGCATTAATCGGCTTTCCAATCATCCGGTAGAATTCCAGGTCGATTCTTTTCCTCCTGTGCAACCTCGTGGAGACCCCGAGCTGGGGGTTGGGGGCTCTCGGCAGCCGGTCCTCCGCTCTGCTGTGAAATGCTTCAGTCTGGTGTCCGTGGCGAGGACAGAGGGCAGCCGCCCTGGAGAGCCTCTGAGGGGAGGCTGGCCGATCTGAGAGGTCAAGGTCAGTCTCAACTGCAGGGCTGCCCCGCCCTCCGCCCCCCGGACCCGCCCTGACTTTGGGAGGAGGGGCTTACTAGCTCCCCCAGCATGCACACCTCCAGATGGGCTACAGGTTTGGCTTCCCTTTGTTACTTAATGTCCATCCTGAAGCCACAAAGAGGGTTGCTGTTTCTGTGAAGTCTGCACGTGCAGAGAGCACTGAGGGGTGGCCGCAGGGTCAGCTCCGGCCTGGCCTTTGATTCTTCCGGGTGTGGACGGTCTCCCCTCGGGCCCAGGTGTGAGCTACCCCTAACTGACTGAAGATCCAAAGTCGTCAGTTACGCAAAAATTCAAGAGGAGTGAAGAAAGGAGTGGGTTGGAGAATAGTGGGCGAGGGCAGCCCTCTTCTGTGACAAGTCCTGCTGACGATGTGGACGGCGGTCAGCTGCAGAGAGGACGGGCTGTGTGCTGATGTCAGGGCGGGGGCAGGAAGGCGGGTAATTGTTTCATAATAACAGTATCACCCCTGCAGTCTGGAGGGAAAGTGGGGAAAGACCAAAAGTCAGACAGTGTGAGGCCAAGCCAGCTGCGGTCGATCCTGGGCAGTCACTGGAGAAGCAGGATGCACGCGGGAGCCCGTGCTGCTGGTGGACCCTGGGTGGGGCGGATCCCCGGAGAGGTAAACAGGAGGTGTGCATGGGGGTCCAGGAAAAGCCAGGGCCCCGGGGGCAGGAGGGGTCCAGTGGCTGCACTGCCACTGCCCCCCCCCCGTCAGGTACAGGAGCCCAAAGCGTCATCCATGGGCTCTCCTTGCAGGTGTGTGAGGAGGCTGAAGCAATGGCCGGACAGGAATGTGCTGCTGATGGTAGAAGGAAGCTGACTGAGGACACGTGGGGCCGGCTCTGTGCTGAGAGCAGAGCTCCCCCACGATTTGTGCCCTGGTAGGGGGCTGACTGTCCTGAGCACTGGGGAGGGCGGGGATGGAGCGGCGGCTGCGTCGCAGAGGGCTGGCCCCAGGCTCGGGGAGTAGCAGAGGTTCCCTGCAGGCGGGGGCAGTGGGGCGGCACCTGGGCACCAGAAGAGGCAGGAGCTGTGAACGGAGCTGGGGCCTCAGCAGACAGAGGGACTGCACTGCGCTGTGTGTTCGTAGATGATTTGAAAATCACAGGATTACTCAAGAATCATTCCACCACTCTGGGTAACTGACGTGTAGACACCACCCGTAAATGTGCCTGGACAGACAGTCTTTTAGGTAACCATTTACAATTTTTCTTGCTGTATTTTTCCTTTTCCACTACGCGCTCCCCTCCAAGGAGAGAGAGCAGATACTGTTTTTGTTTTTTGTTTTGCCCATGGAGAGTACTGCAGCAAGGCTGAAAAAAGAAGTTATCTGCAAAATATTTTCCATCCTGTCTTTGGTGGTTTTAAACCTACAACCATAGAAGGGGGCGTGAGGTTTGAGGGTCCTGGAGTGGAGGGGCAGACGGATCCCGCAGCGGGTATTTGCATGTAGACGGGGACACGGCCAACCTCACAACAGGTCCTGATAGGCAGGAGTTGTTATCTCCGGATTACTGGAGTCTGGACACTGAGACGGTGTGACGGTGCGCAGTGACGTGGTGAGCCGTGATATCCCAGAGGCCTCTCTCCTGAGCTGGGCTCAGCCGTGTTCTGTCCCTGTGCGTTGATCCAGACCGGGGCTCTCGCTTCCCGGTGGAGTTATCCTCATGCAAGCTTCTCTCCTCCACTTACTTAAATTAACAGGTACAAAGAGCAGGGTGGGTCATTCTGGATAGCTTAAGTCTCATCCAAAATGAGATCCAAATAACGGAGTTATATTCTGATTCACATTCTTGTGGTCGTCTGGGGCCCTTAGAATCCTTTTTTCAACATTTGCTTATGTTTACCCTTCTGTTTTTGTCTCTTTAAAATGACTGACCTTCTAAGGACTAAGCATGGTTGACATTGAATCGACACTAGGTAAACTGTGATTAATACTGAGAAAAAATTTTTCTCACATCTCATGCCTTGAAAGCATTTTTAGTTGATCTCCGCACAACTTAGTGATATTTTACCTCACTATTATTTACTTGTCTGTTGCAGTCTAGGCTCCGTTCACCCCCCGAGTCTCTCTCTGTCTTACCCTACAAGACTGTCAGGCACAGTTCTGTGCGCTGGGGACACACATGCTCCACTCTTCTGGGCAAAACAAAGTCCCGTTCTCCTGGGCCCTCACCTTGGCCCTCAGCCTGAACGCAAGAGGTTACTAGCAGCGTTCGATTGTGCTGGATTTTACACAGAGTAGACTTGCCTGCACCTCTGCTGTGAGGAGTGTGGAGGGGGCCGGAGGGAGGGTGTGGCTGGAATGGAAAGCAAACACGAGGAAGAGAGTGGAGAAGGCAGAATAGCTTCCTCCCCTAGCTGTTTCCCAGAAACAGACCTGCAGGTTCTAGTTAAAGATGAGGGGAGACAACAAGAAAAGGGAATGCAACATGAACTAAGATTCATCACACCTGTTAAAGCTGAGGTTAAGATTCAAAATTTCAGGTCTCAGTGTAAGAGGGTTGAATCGTAACACAAGGAAATTATGAAACAGAACACACTGTTTTCGTGTTCTTGGAAAAAATCATTTTCTTCACTGTCCACAGGCAGTTTCAGATTTAGAAGGAAAAAACCACTTCTCTTTTGCCCTCGCCAAGGGAAGTGCACAGCTGCTTCAACCTCACAGCCTGGGAGCTGCTGTTAGAGCAGCACGTTAAACAGAAACTGCCAGGTGTTTGCTAGTCAGATGTGGACGCCCTGTGCCAGGCAGGTATCTGCTCACTGCTCACTGAAAGAGGTTTATCGTGGCCTCGTCCTGCTGGTCTGAGTGTTCCTCTGCTGGCCTGGGCCTGGGACTCTCCAGCCCCTCGTTGCTGGGCCGAGCTGGTCGGAAGGGATGTCAGAGCTGCAGCAGGTAGGTGGCAGTGCAGTTCAACTCCCTCGTGTGTAGGCATTTTACACCCATCTCTTTGTGGTCTGGGCACAAGCGACTGAATCTTTCAGAGCCTCAACTTTGTCATCTGCAAAATGGGGAAGCGATAGCTGCCACAGTTACTGTGAGGACTGAACTAGGCAATCTACGTGAAGTACTTACTATAGGGCCTGGCGCGTGGCTTTCAACAAACGGTGGTCAGTATGTTTCGCCACTTATGAGCACTAATCAAATTTATCATTGTTGAGGAGGACTGAGGACTCTTTAAAGGAAGCTGAATTAAGGCAACACTGCACTGAAAAGTTACTGACAAATTACTGTAGATTTCAAAACATTCTTTTCTCATATTATGGAAGTATGAGCCAGTCAACTTTTGGCGGGAGATGTTGAAAACTGTTACCCTTTTAATTGGCTGCACCCCTGTCAGACCCCGCCTGAACCCCCAGGGCGGTGTGTTTTGAGATGTCTGCAGGGGGGTTAATTTTGGCAGAGGGGGGCTGTCTGATTTTGGTGGCTGTAGTAGATTGGGTTAAGGTACCCGCGCGCTGTGGCAGGAACCAAGCGGTTCTCAAAGACGGTCAGGTCGGCCGATGTGAACGCTAGTACCTCTGGAGGACGACGCGTGTATCGTCTGCACTCCGGGGACTGACTTCAAGTCCTCAAGGCCTTAGTGCGTCCTCCAAGGAGAAGCGGTCGCAGTGGGGAGAATCCACCTGACCTTCCGGTCGGGAGCCATTTCCGTTATAAAGCGCGGGGGTCCCAAGGGCCTCACCAGGTGGGGTCGGGAGGATTCACCCGGCCCGGCCCACTGAGGACCCTGCAGCCCTACTGTGCGTGTCGGACCGGTTCCCGAAGGCCGGCTGCCCAGGTGCACGCAGCCCGGGCGGCCCCTCCGCGCCGACCCCTCCGGCCCTGCGGCGCCTGCGTGGAGTTCCCCGGCCGGCCGGCGGTGGGCGCGCGCCCCGCGAGGCCCGAGCCGCGCCGCGTGCGCAGGCGGGGGTCCCGCAGCCCGGGCGCCCGCTCGCCCAGCCCGGTGCCCGCGACCCGCTCGGGGTCCGGCCGGCCCACCCCGCCCCCGCTCCGCCCGGCCGCGCGCCGGTCCCACTCGGAGGGGGATGGGGAGGGCGCAGAGGCCGGCGGACTGCGAGGCAGACGCGGCAGCGACGATCGGGCCCGCGGGAGACAGACGGCGCGGAGGCGGAGGCGGCCCCCGCGGCCCCGTCCCCGCTTTCTCGCTCGGCGCTGCGGGCCGGCGGGCCGGGCCGGGGATCCCCTGCGAGCCGGGGAGGAGCCGCCGCCTCCGCCAGACGGCTGCGCGCCCGGGGAGAGTGGGAGGGGCGGGGAGCCCGGCGCGGAAGGAGGCCCGCGCGCCCCCGCCGCCCCTGCATCGCCCGCCGCCTGCGCCCCGGGGCCGCCGCCGCCGCCGCCGGTGAGTGCCAACCCGGGTGCTGCGGGGATCGAGGGGTCTGGCCCAAGTTCCGCGCCGCGCGGGCGGGGGCGGGGCGGGAGGACAGGACGCCGGAACGGGACGTCCGCGAGCCGGCGCCGTCGGCGGGCCGCCCACCCGCGAGTCCCGGCGGCGTCCCGGGCGCGGGCGGGCGCGCGGCCCCCACCGCGCTGTCGGTTTCCCGGGGCCCCGCGCGGTTGGGCGCCGCTGCGGGCGGGGACGGGTTCCGCGGGCAGGCTGTGCGGGACCTGCCGGAGTTTGCGCGGGCGGGAGCGTCCTGCACTCCGCGTCTCCGGGCACTCCGCGTCTCCGGGCACCCCGCGCGCTGACCCGCAGGGGCTGGCAAGTGTCTGGTCTCGGCGCTGCCGGCGCTCAGGCTGTGCCCTGAGCCCGCAGGAAGCGGGCGTGTGCTGAACGTCTGTGACCCTCGCGGCGGAATAAACAGGAAGCGACGAGCACCCAGCCGGGCCACCCTGCTTTTGTTGTGCGGGCTGCGGGGCGCAGCGCGGAGGACGCTTCCTGGGATCCCAGCCGGCCGCCCCGGGGCCGGGCGCGCCCTGTAAGTGCGCGCCAGAGGACCTGGGCTCTGGGCTGGGCAGCTCGCCGTGCTGGCCCCGAGGGCATCGGCTTGCTTTTAAACTTTTTATTTTAATTGTTAAGGGAGGCGGCTTCCGATGACACGGAGGTTTCTGGAGGACCGCGGGGGCCGTGGCGGGTGGGTGGCACCTGAGAAGCCGCGTGGGTGGGGGCCGCTTCCCGGGTTGGTGCGCCCCTCCGCACAGCCGGAAACTCACGGCGAGTAGGGACCCGGGCGCAAGAGTGACTGCTGAGTGCCAGTGGACACAAAAACCAGCTTGATTTTTTTTGTTTTCCCCAGAGACTCTTTTAATGAGCTGGAATTGGATACTTTTGATTTGCTTCTGTTCTCTTCCTATGTGCGCCATCTAGTTCTTTCTCTTCTGAGTATGTCGGCAGCTTTGCATCCCTGGACCCCAGGGTGCAGTTCCGTGATGCTCTCTAGGTATCAGTGATGATTGTGATAAATATTGTCGATGGCCTACTGTGTGCTCCACGTGGCGGGATGAGGTGAGGTTATCTGTACAGGGCTGATTCCAGAATTGCCATTAGTAGGCTTTTTGCAGTGGGGGTGGGTGGCGTGGTGAGCAGCCCTGGCTCCTGGAAATGTGTGGTCCCGTGGCTGGCTGGAGGCTCGTGCTTCTTGGGGCTCGACTGGGAAGATTCCCTTTAAAAGGCCCCTCCCCTGGAGTGTTAGACAGCAGCCTGCAATGGGAAGCTGCCACTGCGTGCAGTCCTGCCTGCATTTGCATCTGAGTTCTTCATTTTTCCGGATTGATACTGCCAGTACTGTCGTGCGCACATCCGCCCTTGTGCTCTGCACAGTTCTCTTGGACTTACCTTCAGTGTAGGGCCGTTATGTCCAGTTTGAGTCATTCCAGGACCAGGGGAGTTGATCTAAATATTATCCTTGTACATGTATTGAATTATGATCTTTGGTTTCCCATCAACCCTTGAGTGCCATTTGATGGCCCTTGCAAAGAAGAGCTTTTTAAGACATGGGGGTAAATTCCTCATGATCGTTGAAAGCTCAGCTCTTTTAAGAGCTTCGCTTTGCTACTGGCGTTGAACACAGTGTTAGGAATTAGGGCCGAGACTATGGGTGCCAGGAAGGGGTTTGCTGCCGTGGACCGGAAGCTGCCTTGCTCTCTTGTTTCAAAAGACCCCCCTAATTTCCTAACATTCTGCTGCTTCCCCTGGAAGAGTCCTTGCTATGGTTCTAGTTTGTGGAGGTTTATATTTACGATGGAGAAGACGTTCCCCGCAGGGTTTTCAGACTGTCGCGTGAATCCTCTCTGGGGCTCAGTTTGCATGACCACAGTCCTGCAGAGGAACCCAGCCAGCTGCTTACCAAGGGATTCTGTGCCAATTTGTTGGCCTATCGTTTGAGATTCATAGTCTCCCACCCCCCACCCACCAGGGTATATACATCCAGAGACAAATATTTATTTTCCCCCAACTGCTGACAGTATTCTAAGAATAGTTCTTTTGCCTGGCACTGAGAGCAGGGCCTGCCCGCCTGCAGAGGTGTTTACAGTGTGGGACTATGTGTAGTCTCAGTCACTTAGCAGCCTGGCCGAGCAGCCCACAGCCCAGGGGACGCTGTCTGCTTTTCCTCTGGGCTGCGGGAGGGGCACCTCCCCGCCCAACACGGGGTGGAGGGAGGTGAGGATGACTCGGCGCCCTGTGCCTGGTTCCTGGCTTGTGGTCCAGCGGGGACCCCTAAGCTCCTCCAGGTCCCTGTGCTGTCACCCTGGGATCCGGGCAGGAGGTGACGGCTTTGTGTCATCACGCAAAACCCAAGCCCTCAGGGCTCGGGGCAGGGACGCTGGCAGCCGTGCCGTGTCAGATCTTCCTGGTGACTTGCCAAGTGTCTTCCCATCTTTCTTCTGAATCTCGGCTTACAGCGGCTCCGTGATGTGTCTGTCCTTTGGGTGAGAATTAGCACAGAAGAAAGAAATGGAACGTTCACTCCATGTTTACCTGGAGCATCTTTAGACGTGTTTAACATACTTTATAGAGATGTACGGCTATTAAATGTGGACAGTGCAGAATCGCGGTGGAGGTTCAAGCGGCCTTTCTCCGGCTTCCTCTCCCTCCTGTTTTAGGGCTCAGGACACTCTCTTGGAAGCCAGTATTTTCTGACGTCAAACTGCGTTTCTGCCTCCATGGGATGTGTTGGTCTGGAGTGACACCGTGACCTATACAATGCATGTGCATGGAAGGTGGAGCTTGAGTTTTAAGATAGCAACGTATAGCTTCTGCCTCCATTTGAGGATTTAGGCCACAGGACCTGCCACGTCTTAGGCAGATTTTTTTGGTGGCATTATTTGCTTGATTTTCAGGCAACTAGAGGACACAGGCAAGCACCTGCAGTATTAATTGCTGTAGAAATACCAGGTTCACATTTCCAGTTAATACTGTTTTTTCCTCTATTATAGGAGGACTTGAAAATAAGGTTTGTGTTGTCTCCTGTCTCTGTGATTTGAGTATGGATTGCTTTTCTTTGAATTTCCACTAAAAATGGTACTTTGGCCTTTTAAGCTGTTTTTGTAAGGACTTTTCTTTCCACCAAGCTTGTTTTCCAGACAGGTCTTGGAAATTACGAAGAACATAGCTATAATTTCTCCCTTGATTGGCAGCGGAGAGCTTTCCCGGACAAAAATAAGGCTGCTCTGTGCCAAATGGTTGACTTTTCTAGAATAAAAACTCTACAGGGCTTGCAGAAAGCCCTCTGGTTAATATATTGGCATTCCCAGAGCCCACTAAAACCCCGGCAGCCTGCCAGACACCACTTAATGAGGACACAGTGTGTCTGGCTCAGATCCCCCTGAGCAGGAGGGAGTGGGGGCTGATGTCCACACCCTTTATTCATTTTTAATGACTGCATTTTTGTTTTGCAGATTTTGCTCTGCACCCCTCCCCCACCCCTTTATTTACTCCTTTCCTTGGCATTGGGAAGATGTCGAGACTTTCAGGGGTAAGAACTCCACTGAGGGGTCATTTCTGTTTACACGGGGGTCTTTTGTTGTTGGCTTTTTTTTTCTTTCTCCCCTCCCCCCCGTTTTTGTTTTTGTTTTTTTGTTTTTTTTTGGAAGAGGAAGAGAGGAAAGGAACAGAAAAGGGGATGGCAGCTTTTTTAAAATGATGCTTTACTGTCTGCTGGAAAAGAGAAGCATTCATGAACCTTTAAGTTTGTCAGACAGTGTATATGGCAGTGCAAGCTGGTACTTGCCAAGCTCCAGACAGATGGCTAATGACAGGGATAAATAATCACTGCTGTCACCCCGCGCCTACAAGGCTCACCCTGCAGCCGGGTGGGCGCGGGGCCGCCGTGCTCCGGAGCTTGCTGGATGTCCGGTGCGCGGAAGGCCTCTGCCTGCTGCCTGGAATTGTCTGACCTGGTTCAGAAGCGAAAAGGGCGTGTCTCTTGCTTTTATTTTCGGCAGAGTTGCAGGGCGGCAGTCCAGGGAGCAGCTCTGTGTTTTCCAGGCCCCTCTCCCCCATGTTGTCCCCTCCTCTGCATCAGGGGACATCTTCCTCCCTGGGCCCTGCTTCTGATGAAACCAAACTTTGTTCTCAGCTGCTCGGGCCCTCAGGGTTCTCGAAGCCAAGTTTCGAGCCACTGATGGCTGTGTTCTTTCTGCAGGTGTAGACGCTGAGAACAACTCGTCTGAGTAGAGTGTGTGTGCTGCCCGGGAGGGGCTGGGTGGCACTCCCTGGGCACAGTGTCCTTTCATCCCTGGCAGTTTGCAGGGGCAGCTGGCGGAGTGACAGGTGTAAGGAACTTGACGGCCTTGCTCTAGTTGTTGGCGGACGCACTGCTCAGGTTACAAAGCCACCTCCTCAGTTGGTCTCCTGCCAAACGACTCGCAAGATCTTCTCTTTGCAGACGGGATTCAGGGCCTGGATGCTCCAATGACACTAGGGTCAGGCGTGGGCGGGGCGTAGGGTGGTGGTGAGCGACACCTGTGTCCCCTCATCCACGTGGTCCCTAAATGCATCTAGAATTTCTCTTCAGAGTAAGGTTGTTCTGTCCAGTCTGCAGAAGGGTCCATACCGCCCACCTCAGCTAGGTGGCTGGACGGTGGTGTGCGGTGGGGACCCTCAATGCTCCGGAGGCGGCCCGGGGCGCAGCAGCCTCGGCACCCAGTTGGGCAGGGAATTTCCGGAGTGAATCCTACTGTCCCGAATGGAGGGGTGCCAGGCTGCGCTGGGGGGCTCCGAGCAGAGGTCAGAGCGGCCACAGCACTGCCTTGTGCCAGGGCATCCCTGGTGTCACACTAGCTGATTTAATCCTCACCGCCGTCCTGGGATGTGGGCACCGCCACCACTGCCGTTTGCAGCCAGACAGCAAGAAACTGAAATGCCCCGCCCTAGTTGAACCTGGCTTTTTATTCCATAGTGTGTTGGGCCCGGCTGGAGCCAGTGTCACTGATCTGGTCTCTGAAATCCTTTTTTTCCTGATTATCTACTTATTGAAATTAAGTAGGAAACGATGAAACAACAAAGAAAAATAAACAAGAAGAAAATAAAAATGACTAAATTACCTGTAATTCCACTGCCTTTAGAGATGACCTCTGTTAACAGGTGCAGATTCCTTCCAAGCCTATTAATTAATCATAAAATCATGCGTGAAACTGATACCTGTGTATAAACTTAGCATTCCACCCTGAACGTTTTTTCATGGAGTTTAGACATGCCCCAAACCCCACTGCTGGTGTCTGTACTGTCCCACCCTGTGGTTATGTTATTGTTTAAGCCTGCCTTGGGACACTGAGGTTGTGAGCTGCTCTCTGTCGTTGCAAACATCACTGCGTGGGAAGTTTTGATTCCATCCTTTGGACAGATCCCTAAAGGCAGACTTGCTGGGCATGAGAAGTTTAGAGAGGGCTCTGGAAGCATCACCGTTGCCCTTCAGAAAGGAGGGGCACCGACCGGAGGGTGACTGCACCCTTGCCAACGCTGAGTGTTGTTAGGAAAAAAGTCCTGGCAGATTTGGCAAAGAAATGGCATACTGTTTAAATTTTCCTTCCCATCCTTCTGTTGTGAAAATCAAGGTCTGTATCATCCGGCTGGTAGGGAGGAGGGGTGTGCTGTCTGCTGGAGTTGTGCTGTGGGCTGACTGTGATGGCAGCAGCTGCTCCCGCTGGGGGAATGAGACCGCTGGGCTGTTTTCAGTTTGAATTAAAGTCTGCTCAGGGTGGCTGAGGGCACGACAGAGTCGAATAATACACAACAAATTAAAATTACGGGATTTTATGGCCAAGGACTGGGCCTGGTCCTCGCCCGGGTCCCCATCCTAACTGGCCGGGGTAGCGTGGACTCCCGCCTGGAGGGACGAGGGCTGGGAGCGGGGAGCTGTGCGAGTTCTTCCCGGCACTTCTCTCCATTCTGACCGCCTGCGTTTTGAGACCAAACTGTCCCCTGGCGTTTCCCCCACGGATGCAGACATACACTTCATTCTCTCACCGGGTCCCTGGATGGCTGTTCCAGAAGGCCTAACTGGGCGCGCTCTGCAGCGGGCGCTCCTCCACCTGGACTTCTGCTCCCGGCCGAGGCCGGGGCTGCGCAGGGTCCCTGCAGGTCTGGCCGGCATGGCCGCGTGCTGGCTGCTCCTGGCGCTCTGGGGAAGGCAGGCCGCTCAGGAGGTCGCGGTTAGCTAAGTCGGTTTTGTTTTCTTTGAGAGGCAGCCTTTCAGGCTGCCAGGTTGGGACCAGCTGGAGGGAGCGCGCCCTGACAGCTGCATCTCCGTAGCTTCTTGTGCCCACGCCCACCTTCGTGGCCAGTGTCCGGCAGGAGTGGGTGCCTGCGGCGCCCCTGGGTGCGCGCTGGGAGCTCTCCGCCCCGAGGGGCGTGGCCGGCGCCGTGCCACAGGCCCGGCCCGAGTGGGGGCTGCTCTCCCCTGAGCTCTGGTGAGTGGCCCTGGCCTCTGGGCCTGGCCCGGGAGCTCCGCTGGCAGTCATCTCGCCCACATTGCCCCCGCCCACCATGCGGGCAGCCATACCTCCGTGGGGCCAAGGCCTTGGAGGTGGGGTGTCAGAGGGGACCAGCAGGTGGGAGGGCTGGCTGGTGGCCACTCAGGTGTCTGATCAGCGGGGTCAGGGAGCAGCCCATGTGGGGTCCCCCCTTACTGGGACTGGTGGGAGGTTCCCAGGGGAGTTGGTGCCAGGGGTGTAGGACTAGGGGGCTCCGGGCACCTTCCCCACTTTGTTTGTTGGCTGAGGTGTGCGGGGCTGGCAGACTTTGGTTTGCTCTGACCTGCTGGGTTCCTTCAGCAGAATGGCATCTAGAATCTTCCAGCTGGAACAGAGGGCCTCCTGGACATAATGCAGCATGATTTTATGGGTGGGTAATGTTTGCAGTTGGGTGTGTTTCTGTGACTTCAGCTATTAAGATAAATATTGCACCCTTACAGAACTTCGCTTTCATGCTACTGGCCTTTAAATATGAGAGCCATGCCCCCGGGAGGCTGTGTGACCTTGGAAGGTCTGTCTGCCCTTTCCTGAAACAGCCATTTGCCCACCTCTCAGGTTTTGAAGGGGATTAAATACAGTAACGCTCATGCAAACCAGCTGGGAGAGGTCCAGCGTGCTCCTTAGGGGATGCTCATTAGAGGGCAGCTGTCTCAAGTCAGATCAGTCTCTGGGAAGCGCCTGCCCAGCCTGCAAGGTGGAGACCCCGCTCCTGCCCCGGCCCTCGGAGACTCACGGAGAAGGTAGACTGGGCCCAGGAAGCAGCAGCAGGTAAGAGCGGGCAGCGTGCGACCAAGTCCCGGGTTAGGAGCTGGGAAACGGCCTCTGAGCCGCCTGGTTAGGAAAGACCCCGCACCTCGGCGCCTGTCCCTCCTCCTCTGCTCCACGTTCTTGTGCGGCCCGGAGATGTCCAAGCACTGGCTCTGTCCCCACACTGTCTGCTCTGCTCAACCAGGAAGGCTTCGGGGAGAGGCTGGCTTTGGGCTGAGAAGAGGACAAAGAACAGTTTGCAGGGTGGCCCAGCAGGGAGGCGAGTCCTCTGTCGGTGGCTCCCCGGAGCTGTGTGCGCCGGGGTCAGAGGGCGCTACTGGAGTGTAAAATTCCGTGTATAATGTGCACAGGGCACTGTTATTGGAGTCACGTGTGTAACTTACAAACACGTGCGCGTGACCCACGTGTGCCGCTCACACTTTTTGCTCAGAGGAGGCTTGCTTAGACAGTGGGGGCCACTTTTGGTGGTGCGAGCATGTGTTCAGCACAGGGTGAGGGAGCAGCTGCTGGGGGAGACGGCTCGTCAGTCGTGGGTTGTAGTGAAGCGTGGAGGTCCTTCAGAGGACCCCCACCCCGCCCCCCCGTGTGAGGGCACAGAGACCCTGTGCCGTGTCAGTGTGTTGGCGCCACCTCTGCACCTGGCCACCCTGGCTCTTGCAGCCCTCTTCCCCAGTGTCCAGGCTGTCAGGGTCGGGGCTGAGTTCTGACGTGATCGCTGGGGGGACTTGATCCCAGGTCAGGGAGTGTGGAATACGTGTAGGACGGCTTTGTTGACCCCAAGTTGACCCCGGCCTTGGTGTGCCTCTCAGGGAAGCGGGAGAGCCTTCCACACACCGGCGCCGCCGCTGCGGCCCCCGGGAAGGCTGCGGGCGGGCTCACCTTCACACTCTGGTGGTGGATGCGGGAGGGCTGGCACTTGACGCTGCTGGTGTTGCAGCAGCCAGTGCAGCGCTTCACCTCCACGCACGGGGGCCAGATCAGGAAGTTGGCAGACGTGGGGTCCACCTGGCTCCGAGGTATCTCGTAAATGACCGTCCCTCTGGAAGGTAAGAGTATTTATTCAATTGAGCAGGCATGCTGGAGTTGGGTGCGGGGGTTGTCCAGGGGGCCGCGGGGCCGAGACACTGGGTCTTCTCGTGCCTGCACAGGATGTGGCCGGAACTCCTTGTGTCAGACCTGGTCAGGGTTGGTGGCCAGAGGGAGCTCAGGCTGCCGGGCGGAGGACGGCTCCTGGGGAGGTGCTGTGACAGACTGGCAGCTGACATGTGGCTGGCGTGGTAGTGGGCGGAGGGGGAGGAGGGTGTGCTCTGGTGGGGGGCTGGGGGTGGGGCTCGAGGTGTGTGGGAGGCGCTGCTGTCTGGAGGTGGGAGCTGGCTCAGCTCTGCCCTGTGGTTCTGGTGGTTCTTCCATGGAGGTGCTGGGGGTAGGTCGGCAGACTGGCCCTGTTGTGAAGTTTCTGTCCATCGTGGCTGAAAACCCAGTCAACTGGCCAGAGACACGGAGCGGGGAGGCTGCCGGGATGCCTGCTTTCTGCCTGCTTTCAGCCTGTTCGCACGGGTACTCTGTCTTGCCCGCAGCTCTCGATACTCGGTATTTGTGCGTGTTTCACAGAATGCTGAAGTTTTCATGCTCCAAGCAGCTGGCACCAGGAAGCCAGGTTTACACTTTCACGTGGTGAGGATAATGTCTTCTATTTGCAAAAGACACTTGTAACTTTGTAAACCTCTTTGCACACATCTTATTTCCTGTTCCTTGGCTTCAAGGAACAAACAATTAATGAGACGTACCTAGAACTGTAATTAGTCTCGAAGGCACTGTCTGCTGAATGTGGAATTTGGATCAGAGTTCAATGTGTGAAACCCACCTGGAAGGAGGTGCCCTGTGCTTGTCTGGGCCATATGGCCGGTGGTCGCCGGACCAAGGCTTCGCCGTTCCCCGGGACCACAGGTCTCGCACTTCGCCAGGCCTTGGGCAGGCGTCCTGGTTTCCTCCATCTGTGTGGGGGCAGGCACCCGGGGACGGTGAGCACAGGACCAGAGGAGCGCAGGCTGGAGCCTGACGCCAGAGGTCAGTGCCCTGCTCCCTGTGATTCCCAGAGAGGGGTGTCGGTGCTCGGGGTCCCACCGTGGTCCCCAGGGCTCAGGTCCTGCCCGAAGGGCTGACACCAGGCACAGAGAGGGAGGGACGTCCACTCTGCCCCTCCCTCGCCCTCCCCCAATTTAACTTGCTGGCCAAATAAACTGCAGATGAAAGAGAGAACGTCTGTGTTTCAAGCAAGTTAATTAAACTATGAAAGATCATCAGATTTGTTAACTTTATTAAAATGATCACAGGTAGAGATTTTTCCTTTGGAGACAGTGTCTTTTTTTACAACCTTCGTTGTCCTCAGCTGTTTTCTTCTGTTTGGGGGTCAGGAAAAGGTCAAAGTTGAGAAAACTGTGGTCTGTGAATCGTTCCTTACTCTTTCAGAGAAGCCAGGTTACCTGGACGTGGGTCCCATCCTCCTGACCTCTGGCTGAGCTTTCGGTCTGGTGTGAGATAACATCTCGAGTCTTGTTGCCTTGGATTTAAAATCCTTAAGGATGTGACAACCGAGTGTTAGTGTATCAATGAAAAAACCTGAATGAGACAAATTCCAGTCAGTGGCAAGTGATACAGGAGTCCATTTCCACTACTGGCTTTCAGCCTGTGAGGTGTGTCCCCACACAGCTTTGCCCACGGGTGAGGTCAGGGTCTCCCCACGGCCAGAGGACACACTGCAGTCCCGCCCTGGCCAGCGTGGGTGCGTTTTCTTGAGGGCCGAGCTCCACTCTTTGCCTCCGTTAGGAACCTGGTTGGAATGAGCTGGGTACACGCACCTCTACCCAGAAAACAAACTGCAAAGAAATGAATCAGGACCTTAAAAACAGACATCTCCAGTGTAGCGCTGAGGGTGATTAAAAACCCCATATTTTTATCTTTTCCGTATTTCCTACAACAGTCATTTTTATAATCAGAAGACTACAGTGTACTTGATTTCTTTAGGCCGTGGAACAGAAAAATCAGTTTCTGGAAAACTGTGGAAAACAGTGTGATGTGTGTCTTTCCCAGCACTCTGGAAGCGCGGAGGAGTTGCTATGGGGATGGTGAGGTTTACTCTTCACCGAGGGTTCTCCATCTGGCACCACGTGCGCCCCAGCCTCCCGCGTACAGCAGACTGTCTCCTGAGACATGGAAGCGGTTACACGCAGAATCACCGTTAGCTTTGGGTTCTGAACACTTTCTGCAGCCTCTGCCCGCCCTGCTTCTGGGGTCACCTGGTCTGCCGTGAGACTGCATCGCTCAGTCTGAGGCTCCATCGGTGCCGGGGGAGCGTCCTGGCTGGGTGCCCCGCGTTGGGCTTTTGTCCCAGGGGGACTTAGCGTCGACCTCTCTTCACCCTCACGCAGCTGCTCAGAGCCAGTGTGAGCCTGTGCCGGGTTAGAGAACAGGTCGTAGGACTCCGTCCTGGGTCGTGGTGGGATGTCAGGTGTTCAGTGAAGTTCAGTTTTACCCCTGATGGAGACCAAAGCAAAGCGGCTGAGAGAAGCAGGAGGTCTGTCCTCGCTTGCCCTGGAGGTGCAGCTGGAGGACTGAGCTCCTGGGGGACGAGTCGCCCCGAGTGCTGACGCTGGCGGGGTTGGTCCTGCGTGTCCGCTGTGTCCTCCTCACTGCTGACGCTGAAGCCACACGGACACTCTCTTGGCACCCCACCCTGCTCAGCGAGGAGGCGTCTGCACAGGAGGCTGCTGTGCTGGGGGCCTGCGGGCCCCGTCCTGCTACTTGGAGTCGCTCCTGAAAGCACCTTGAGGCGAGAACTGGATCTGAGCCTCCCCCGATTTCTGCCACAGTTTCCAGGGAAGACGCGCCCACGCAGCCGGGCCTGTGGGCGCACGCGCACGCTCCAGAGCCTGGTTCTTCGGGTCAGCGTACGTTCGTCACTCAGCGTGCGCCCCTGCGACTCCGCGGACTTCGCTTTCTCCAGCCGTGTGACTGTGAGAACCGGAGCACGGCGCGGAGTCTGGCTGCAGAGCCACGGCCGGGCTTCCGCGCGCCTTCCCGGGACCCTGGGTTGGCTGACGCCCAGGGCTGAGGCGCCGGCCCTGCCCCGATGCTCCTTTCTCCCGAGGAGCCGTCTTTCTTGTGCTTGTTCCCGGTGGTTCGGTGGTGCCCACAGTCATCGCCCGCAGTAGGCATTATCTGGTGGTGGTTTGTTGAATGAATGAATGAATGAGTGAACCACCAGCCTGCTAGTGGATATGTTTATAGGTTTACACGCTGAGCTGCTTCACAGCAAGGTGGCGATAGTTACAGTGCTCTCAGGGCAGGCCCCTGGCGCTCCTGACACCGCGAGGGGACGTCTTGAAGGGCAGTTGCTTTACTAGTGGTGGCATCCTGCCCTTGGGGCCAGTGTCTGGAGGAGGCTGGGCACTTTGCCTACTGGTGTTCAAGACAGTTCAGTGCTTGTATGAAAACTCAACCCTGGTGACCTCACCAGGCAAATTGGAGAGGATGTGTTTTCACAGTTCCATGGAAATAGAAAGGGAAGTTGGGTCCACAGTGAGGAACAGCATGTGTTGGGTTCTCCTTGTTTTCGAGTAAGTCTGCTCGCTGGAAGTGAAGTTCTGATGGGAACCTGACGTCACTGCTGAAGCTCAGATGCAGACGTGTATCCGTCCCCACTGTGCTGACCTGCTGTGGGGACCCCAGGCAGCACCCCCGCCCCGTGCTGACCAGGGGACTGGCCTTGGGGGCCTTCGGCGCCCACCTTGTGCTTCCCGCAGGCACTGCTAGTGTCTCAGTCTTGGGTAGAGGCCCAGACGCTCCATGGGGACCTGGTGGGTCCCAGCGAGTCAGGCACCGGGACTGGCCCCTGGACGTGGTCATCTGAGGCGTCAGGAGTTTGTTACGGGTAGACACTGAAGCACTTGTGTTCCTGTCACCTGAAAGTGTCGTCGTGTGACTTGACGCCCCCGCTGGGTGGGACCTCGGAGATGGTCGTGGGGCGTATAGTAGGTGCCCGAGTCCCTCGATGGGTAGAGGCTAGGGGAGAAGCTGAGAAGCTGCCGGCCAGTGTTCCGAGCCAGGCAGCCAGGTGCTGCTGAGGTGCTGGGAGCAGCAGCCTCTGTGGTCCATGGTTGTGTCTGCGCAGGGCTCTGTGCTGGGGCCTCGCGGAGCGGCTGCCCTTGCTCCTGGCACCGTGTCCTTAGTGTCTCATCAGGTGTTTCTTGTCTTTATTTTGTCTTGGCATTTTGCTCATTCTCCAAACCACTGCCTGTGCCATGATGAACGGATGGAGTGAGACAGACGTGCACTCGAGGGAGCCGAGCAGCCAGGGTCCAGGACCTGGGCCTCCACCTCTTCCAGCCAGGGCCCTGTCCACGGGCGCCCCGTCTGGAGGAGGGCGCAGGCACCGCTCCGGGGACACAGGGAGCGGCTGGCCCGTCCAGGGAAGCACCTCCGCTGACCAGACGCCCCCATTCCAGCAGGAATGCCCTCAGGCCCTGTTCTCAGTGTCTCGTTCACTCTGTTTCTCTATCGTGATGTAATGTGGATACTTAAAACCCCACTTCCACAATGAATATATGTGTGTTCATGTGTAACTGAAAAATTGTGCTCTGCACTGGGATTTGACACAACATTGTAAAATGACTGTAACTCAATAAAAAAATGTTTAAAAAAACCCCCAAAAAACCCAAGAACACCTGCTTTCTTCTTCGTTCCTCCACCCTTTGGAGGAATTCCTAAGCCCACAGAGTGAACTGGCAGGACGAAGCCCAAGGAGTCGTTCTTGTGACTGACTGACTGCGGCAGGCGAGGTTCCCTCGGGGTGACGGTGGGTTGTCAGGGGAGAGGCAGGGTGTCGCTCTGTGAATTCTGCAGGTGAGAAGGGGGACTTGGAGCAGGGAAGCGGCAGTGTGTTCAGAGGAAACAAGCAACCAGGAATTCAGAATAGTCTTTGATATTCTCTTAAAGTCCTGATGATCAGAATCACCACACTTTCATTTTCTATGGAAACATGCACTCTCTTGACCAGGCGCAGAGCTGTACCTGCCCCTTGACACTCGGGTTTCACTGGCTGTGCTCAGCCCACCTGGTGGAGCTGACCGTGCAGTGGGAGCGTGCGGTGGCCCGGTTGTCCTGTGAACAGGCATGGCCCTGCCCCTGGGGAGAGCTGGGAGGGCATGAGCACGAAGGGGTTGCCTGGTCCTGGGGGCGGGACATGCTGGGCAGGGAGGGGGAGCTGCGTGGGCGCCAGGGCCGGGTTCCGCTGGCCGATGAAGGATTTCCTCTCCTGAGACTCGGTGGCAGATGACGGGCTGGTCTCTTGGCTGCAGTGTGGAGACTGGACTGGGGGTGTGGGAAGGGCCAGGAAAGCTGAGCCTGGCTGCTTTGCAGTGGCTCCGCTGGTCTGGGGCAGAGCCAGGCCTCATACTCCAGCCGCAGAGTTTGCTTCTGCTGGTGCATCAGGCGTGGTCTCTTCATTTGTGGCTGTGATGGGGCCAGATGTGTCCCATCCAGGGCCGCAGTGGCCTCAGCACGGGGACATGCTCACGAGTAACAAGATGAGAGTGGGACATTGAGGGGAAAAACCTCAATTCTTTCAACCTGAAAAGCTCTAATCGTGTGTCAGCATCAGGGAAGTCCTCATCAGTGAGGTGACGTTTGAACAGGGACCCAAGAGTGACCCAGGTGGGCGTTTGGGAAGGTTTCTATGCAGAGGGAACTCTGCAGAGGCCTGGAGGCCAGAGCTTGCCTGAGTGTTCAAGGTTGTGCTGTGGGGGAGCCAGGTGTGCGCGTGCCCGTGTGCACGTAGGACACGTGTGTGCAGCTGTGGTCCTGGAGGGTCCCGCGCTCCCTGGAAGGAGCCCTTCCAGGCTGGGGATTGCAGTGTCTTGGCTTAGGATTCCTGGGGCCTCTGAGAGAGCCCTGCTTTGGGAACCTTCTCCCTCTGAGGGACGCTCACCAGCGGCGTGGAGCCATGTGTCTGTGATGCAGCCCTGCGCTGGCCAGGACGGAGGCTCTGGGCCTGCCGGGTTCTGATGGTGGTGCTTGTCGGACTCGCCCTGGTGGAACAGCCCTGATTGGGGTGGTGGGTTTGCCCCGGCCCACCGCCTGCTCCTGGCCCGACTGTGGTCTGCGGTCCAGATCGGTACAGCCTGGGGCCTCGAATCCTGAGAAACTGAATGCTCGTGTAGGGCATTTTTTATGGCCCTGGAAACTCTGGGCCTGGGTCTCGACTGGGGACGATGTGTCTCCCAGGGCACATCTGACAGAGTCTGGAAGACGTTTTTGGTTCCAACTGGGAGGCAGGAGGCGCTACCGGCATTTGGTGGCAGACCAGGACCTGGAACTGTCCCACAGTGCACAGGACGGCCCCACGGCAGGGCATTATCCAGTCCCAGGTGTCTGTCCTGCTGAAGCTGGAAACCCTGCGCTCGAGCCAGTGGCAGTTCTGGTAGAGGGTGACAGTGGATGGAGTTAGAACATGAACGCTGGCCAAAGAGTGGTGGCATGGTGCGGGGTCTCCAGTGTCTGCTTCTGTTCCTTGCTGTTCACCTAATATTCAGAAAGGAACTTCCATTTTTCCCAAAGCCATTTTTTCCAACCAGGAGGATAGTCACAGGTGGCCAGGGTCTGGGTGGGCAGGCCCTGGTCTCCTCTGTGCTCCCAGAGAGTTTTGCTTGGCACTGAAGGAGCAGGTCTCTAAAGGGATGGTGGGGTTGTCGTTTTTCATTTCCTGATTTGTCCTAATCAGTGAATTCTATGAAGTCCTTTTCTGGTTGGCATTAAATTGAGATCTGCTAATAAAGTAGTCCTGGGGACAGCAGTGAAGACACTGGAAATGTGATGCGTTTTCTTGAGGGTTTTATGGCCCCCAGATTTGGATATTTGCTTAAAGTTTGCTTTCATGACTTCAGAATTCAAGTTTCTTTAAACAAATGTTTAAAAATGACCAGTGGGAGGTTCGGAAAGTGGGTGATCCCTCGCCTGTGCGCTGGAGGTTAGATCTTTCTCGCAGTTGCCTTTCCGTCTTTGACCGGGTCCCTTAAAGCTTTTGTGATCTGACTGCACCTTACGGAAGTTTGCAGTGATAAATTTGTTGTTCACTAATTCAGTATTTACTGCTTTCTCACTGTTCCTAAGGCAGTGGTGTGGTCTCTCACGATGCACATTCCCTCTTTCCTTAGCTGGATCACTGAGAGTGTTTGAATGAAGCAGAAAAGATTTGGCCATAACCACTGGCCTTTAACCCTCCATAAAACAAGGTCTTTGTGGAAAATGCCTCCCGAGGGCGATGTGTCACCTTGTGCGGAAGGGGCAGGTGGGCCGCTGTCCCCACTGGACACAGACCAGTGACCCCGGGGGGCTGCCGTTCTCCTCTCAGGGCCCGTTCAGGGTGACGGCGTGTCCTGGACACAAGCTGTCTGGGGCGCTATGTTCCCCTGGAGGCCACTGCAGCTTCGTGACACCTCCTTAAATGAAGGGTGGGTTTGCATAGTTTGTGCTACTTCCAAATTTTCATCTGATTTTGGGGTGAAAGGAATCTTAATCCTGAAACGCCCTCCAGTTGTAGCTCTTAGAGAGGCACCGAGTAAAGGAAACCACGAGCCTGGAATGTTCTGAGTACCTCGTGTATGGTCCTGACTCCTGTCACCTGTATCACCTGCTTTCATCTCTAACCCTTGTGTCTCCATCGTCCGTCACCTTTATCTGTCGTTTGTCTCCATGTCTGTGTATCTGCTTCGCCTGTCTGTCTGTCTGTGCTACGCACAAAACTCAAGGGGCATCCGTTGTCTCCCCTCAAAGACAAAAGGCTCCACTTTATTTTCCAGTAGCGCCTAGGAGCACGCGCAGAGTGTTGAAGGCCACTGCTTGAGCAGCCAGTCGCGGGGCCGTGCCTGTGCCGCCCCGGCCTCTCTGAGCACGGCTCCCGGGGCGGCTGGCGGGCTCAGAGCGCTTTGTGCGTCTCTCGGATCTGCTTGGTGAAACAGCCGGGTAGTGTTGGTTTTACCTAATTTGGCCAAATCGGTTCGTGCTTGTCGGGGTGGGGCGGGGCCTGGGGAACACGGCAGTGGTGGAGGCGGCGGGACCCTGGGTGGCCCTTCTCGGGCTGGGCTCCCCTCACGTCCTGTTGTCTGTTGCTGCCCTTCCTTCTCCCACGATCTCCTTCCCTCTGTGAGGATGTCTTTCTCTCCAGGCCTTTCCTGACTGTCCTCCTCACAGGCAGGAGTGGTCACCTGTCCCATTGGCCCTGGGGTCCCTCTGTCCCTCACTTGATGAGGAGGAGCCATCCAGCCTCAGAGTGACCCTCGCTGGATGTGGGGAGCTCATCTCCTTGGATGCAACCCCCTTTGAGGCCCAAGCACACCTGGAAACATGCCTGGGATTTGGAGCTGGTGGGCTTTTCTTCCCTGTGGGCCCTGCTTCTCTGTGGGGTCCACCACTGAGGCCCCGCAGGGCCTCCTGCTTCTGCTGGACAGCGCTTTTCCCGTTCTTCCCCAGCTCCTGCAGGGCCCCACGGGTTCTGCTTCTAGGTGGGAGTGCCGTGGGGGGCCCAGCCCTGCAGCTCGGCGAGGTGGCGCACCCGAGACCCCGGGGCCCAGGTCCGGGCTCTGGTAAAAGCACAGGCCGGGGGTCTTGGCTGTCTTGCTGGCTGGATGTCGGGCCTTCTCATACTGTTTACCACGGAAGGATGTGGCTTCTCAGCCCAGGACTTGGCTCTCCGGTTTCCGGTGACGGTGACTCCTGGCCTCTCCATTTGTGGAAAGGTAATTTTGAGAAAACACTGCCTGGGGCGGGCGAGGTTTCAGCAAATGTTTATAGAAGCCCCAGTTGAGTAGGTTGTGTGTGTGTGCATGTGCACCTCTGTGCATATGTGTGTGCGTGTGCGTGTGCATGGGTGTGTGTGCACGTGCAGCACTATAGCTCTCGGGTGTCTGTCTCACTTTTCTTGAAGCAGTAGCGCTGGTTCCCCCATCACAGGTCACGGAGGATCTGAGACAAATGGGGACAATATTCTCAGGATCAGGAGGTTTCCAGGGGGTATGGTCCGTGCATGATAATTCACTTTCTAAAAGCCACCTGCGCAGGCTCTCAGCCTGGGCCACGCAGCTTTGCGCTCAGACTGGGCTCCTGCTGCCGCGCAGCTTGGGAGGAGCCGCCTCCCTTCACGTGGATGCTCAGCCTGGTCACTGCCCGTCCTCAGTTGGCTCCGGGAGGCTGAAGCTGGCGGGGTCTCCTGGGATTGCTGGGGCCAGACCCACGCCAGCCTGTCCTGGGACCCAGGCCACAGCCTTGGATTGTGAGTCACTGTCTTTTTTTTCAATTGAAGTATAGTTGATTTACAGTATTGTGTTAGTTTCAGGAATACAGCATAGTGATTTGTTTTCGTTTGTTTTTTGCAGATTATGATTTGTTATGGGTTATTACAAGACAATGGCTGTGGTTCTCTGTGCTATACAGTAAATCCTTTCCGCTTATGTGTTCCATGTCCAGCAATTTGTAACAAATTTACGGTTACCAGAGGGAAGAGGAGGGGAGTGTGGGATCGACAGTAACGTCCTTGCTGAGTTTGGCTGTG
The DNA here is from genome assembly GCF_048564905.1 of Vicugna pacos. NCBI lineage: Eukaryota > Metazoa > Chordata > Mammalia > Artiodactyla > Camelidae > Vicugna > Vicugna pacos. The sequence goes on from NC_133010.1 coordinate 28,068,153, forward strand.
TCACGTGTAGACCTTGGCTTCTCTTTATCCTGTGCTCCTCACCGTGTGCCTGCAGAGTTTCCTCCTGAGGCTGAGGCACAGCGTCATGCTCTGTCATGGGGGCAGGATGGGTCGTGCCTCGTGGGCGGCTGGATTGTGGGCGGCCTTACTCGTGGCCTTTCCTCTCAGTCCCTTCCTCTCCCTGCGCCTTGGTTTCCTCCTTCACTGCCCAGATCTTCCTTTCCCCTCCCTCCTGTCCCGGTGGCCACTGAAACTGAGAAGGTGGCGGATTGTTTTGTGTGTTCAGGTCCTTGTAGGGGTAACTGTTTTCCTTCTCAAAGTTACAGTTATTTGAATTTCCCAGCTGTTGGGGTTCTGTCTAAGTGGCACTGAATTCACTGAGGATATGAAAACTTGGTGCTGATAAGGGTTTACTACCATACACTGAGGAAGAGAGAGATTTTAATGTCAGCAGACGTCAAATGTTATGCTTTGAAAACTCCTCTTCCTTCTGGTAGCGAGGTGGCCCGCACCCACTGCATCCTGCCCGGGGCTTGATTTCCTTGCAGCTGGCGTGGCCGCACTAAAGTCACTGCACGCTGGCCCTGTCTCCCCTTCACTGGTCATTAACCTTGGCTTGTACTGCTTTCCTAAAGCCTGAAGTAATGCACAGAGGAAAACCCCACAATGTTTAGGTGCTGCACAGTATTATATTGTAAACCTGTGAAAATTCTTAGCAGAGTCAGTAGTTCGGAAGGGTTTTCATGAGCACTCCTCCAGCTGAAAGGTAGTAAATTCCTTACAATAGCTGCACTTTGGCTTCAACAGGGTCATTGTTGGGCAGTGTCCATGTTTTTAAAACCTTCCAGAACTCAGCGGAGGAAATGATTCTGAGACAATGTAGTGATTAAAAAATGAAGACATTAACATTTGCATTATTTGTCAACTATTGATTTCCTTTCTTCCAACTTTTTACCCCACATTCTGAATAAATGGGACCACGTGAAGAACTAGAAGATTAGCTTTTCTTTTTTCTTTTTTTTGGTTGAAATTGGTTTTGCAGAAGTGGACATTTGGCAGCAAGTATGGAAACTAGCAAGTCAGTTCACAGTGTCCTGGGCTTGGTTTAATGAAACCTGCAAGAATGAGGAGAGACTCTATGCCCTCAAGTAAGAGAAGGCTGAACTGCATAGGTTTTCTGGAATTTTATTTTTACCCTTATTAATTCAGTAGCTTGTATAACAGCATGTGCAGACTGTACTTGGTTAAAAGTTGCCTCCAAGTGTGTAGAATTTCAACTTCAATAGTAAGTTTTTGATGATCTTATGGAGAAAATGCTGGGAAATATTTCTTAAGAATAGTGTAAAATGAAGAAGAATGTAATTTTTTGGATTTTTTTTAATTGAGTTATAGTCATTTTACAATGTGTCAAATTCCAGTGTAGAGCACAATTTTTCAGTTATATATGAACGTACATATATTCATTGTCACTTTTTTTTCTCTGTGAACTACCACAAGATCTTGTATATATTTCCCTGTGCTATACCGTATAATCTTGTTTATCTATTCTACGTATGCCTGTCAGTATCTACAAGTTTCGAACTCCCAGTCTATCCCTTCACACCTCTCTCCCCCTTGGCAACCACAAGTTTGTATTCTATGTCTATGAGTGTTTCTGTTTTGTATTTATGTTCTTTTTTTTTTTTTTTTTAGATTCCACATATGAGCGATCTCATATGGTATTTTTCTTTCTCTTTCTGGCTTACTTCACTTAGAATGACATTCTCCAGGGACATCCATGTCGCTGCAAATGGCGTTATGTTGTAGGTTTTTATGGCTGAATAGTATTCCATTGTATAAATATACCACATCTGCTTTACCCAGTCATCTATTGATGGACATTTAGGCTGTTTTCATGTCTTGGCTATTGTAAATAGTGCTGGTATGAACATTGGGGTGCAGGTGTCATCCTGAAGTAGGGTTCCTTCTGGATACAAGCCCAAGAGGGGGATTGCTGGGTCATATGGTAAGTCTATTCCTGGTCTTTTGAGGAATCCCCATGCTGTTTTCCACCATGGCTGCACCAAACTGCATTCCCACCAGCAGTGAAAGAGGGTTCCCTTTTCTCCACAGCCTCTCCAGCATTTGTCATTTGTGGACTTTTGAGTGATGGCCATTCTGACTGGTGTGAGGTGATACCTCATTGTAGTTTTGATTTGCATTTCTCTGATAATTAGTGATACTGAGCATTTTTTCATGTGCTATTGATCATTTGTATGTCTTCCTTGGAGAATTGCTTGTTTAGGTCTTCTGCCCATTTTTGGATTGGGTCGTTTGTGTTTTTCTTATTAAGTCGTGTGAGCTGCTTATATATTCTGGAGATCAAGCCTTTGTTGATTTCATTTGCAAAAATTTTCTCCCATTCTGTAGGTTGTCGTTTTGTTTTACTTATGGTTTCCTTTACTGTGCAAAAGCTTGTGAGTTTAATTAGGTCCCATTTGTTTATTCCTGCTTTTATTTCTATTGCTTGGGTCGACTGCCCTAGGAGAACATTTTTGAGATGTATGTCAGATAGTTTTGTCTATGTTTTCTTCTGGGAGGTTTATTGTATCTTCGTCTTATGTTTAAGTCTTTGGCCCATTTTGAGTTTATTTTTGTGTATGGTGTGAGGGAGTGTTCTAGCTTCCATTGATTTACATGCTGTTGTCCAGTTTCCCCAACACCATTTGCTGAAGAGACTGTCTTTATTCCATTATGTGTTCTTGCCTCTTTTGTTGAAGGTTAGTTGACCAAAAGTTTGTGGGTTCATTTCTGGGCTCTCTATCCTGAGGAATGTGGTAATTTTTTAAGAAAAATCTGACAGAATGGAATATAAGGACTTGGCCAATGACAGTCTTTACAACCAGATGTGTGTTCTGAACTTGACCTCTAACGAGGTAGTAGAACCATGTATCTGTCCTCAATTAAAATGATCGGTTAACATGGGAATGCTGGGGCATCTATGTTTACTTCAAGTAAAGCGGGGCAGGTGGACATTGTTTTGAATGGTGGCTTCATCAGAAGTGTACATCTCCAGCCTGCCGGGGCGCTTGCAGCCACTTTCACATACCATGGCTCACTTTTGGTGTGTCCGAGTTGCTTCCAAGCAGATGTTCTTTCCCTCCTTGGGCAGGTTATGGTTTCTGCAGTGGACCTGGCCCCACCTTCCTGTTGATCTCCCAGCGTTCTTTTTCCCCCTCACTTGGGGGCTGAATCTGCCCTCCACTCTTCCCAGGGGCCCTTCCATCACCACCAGTCCTGAAGCTCACATGAGCACGCTGTGGGTGTTGCCTGAATGCCTGCCAGCAAGCAAGCGCTCTGCTGCATCGAACGCATGTTGTTAGGGGCTAAGGAGCTTCCCTGATCTGTAGAAACCAGGGCTTTCTAGCACTTTGTTACCGGGCTACAACGGTGCACCCCCTAGGAGCTTGTTAAAAGTGCGGAATCTCAGGGTTCACTGCAGACCAGCTGAGTCTGACTCCGCCCTGCTCTCGAGCGCCAAGCAGAGCTCATGCCAGGCCTATTCAGTCACCATTTCCAAGTTTATCAAAGCACTGAAGGCCAAAGGCGAGGACCCCTTAGCAGCGAGTGTGCATTGAGTTACTTCAGGACACCGGACCCCAGACTTTGTGAGGAGTTTATGCACAGGTGGTGTCGGTGGCCTCTGCTCTGCTTCCTGGTCAGTCCTGCAGGGCTGTGCTGTGAAGGGGGGTCCTTCAGGGCCCCCAACGTCTCCCTGGTAGAGCAGAGTGTGAGCTTTTCTGCAGGCAGGGAGACAGTTGACGTGGTGATGGACGTGGGCTCGTTAAGTCGTTAATTAAGTGCTTTATTTAAGTGCCTAGACCAGTGTTTCAGAACTGCCGGTCACGACCTGTTGGCAGGTCGTGAAATCATTTTAGTAGGTCACAACCAGCACTAAAAAAGTGACCTGGAGGAAAAGAGAAGATGGAATGTACTTCACATAGTCAGGCTACATAGTGTTAGAAATTTTAAAGAAGTTATGCATGTGGTACGTATATGTAAATATTTACTATCACAACTCTGCACGTGTATACGTGTACACACGACATCTGCTCGTATGTGTGTATGTGTACATGCATGTATGTCTACATATTTACACATACATATTGCATTAACAGTGTTTGAAAGTGCAAAGTGACAGTATTATGGAGGAGTTACAGAGGAAGGATTAAAAGACACGGTCTTGGGTAGTTTACTGGAGGAGGGAGACCAAGCATAGATGTTCATTATTGGCTCAGTTTACAAAAATGGCAAACATGTATCTGGAGATCGATGAGCAGCTACTTCAGAGCCATCACAGTACCGCTGGTAGCGTTAAGTATGTGGAGACCAGTGAGGCACAGTCAAGACTGAAATGATTTTGAACTTCATGCGGTTTCTGATGAGGCTTGGGCACCGGTGGTGTCTGCCCTGTCTCTGGTGTCACCTTGCTGAGTGTCAGCAGAGGGTGGAGGTGGGTCTGCAGGATCCTTGCTCCCAGGCTCCCACGTGAGGCCTCGGTTGCTCAGTCCACGGGGCGGAGGCCGTGGCAGTCGTGGAGGGGGAAGAGCCGGGTTCTGCCTCTCCGAGCCTTCAGCGTCCGGCCGGGGCTCGGTGACTTGGGTGTCGGGTGAGCCCTCGTCGGATGAAGGCATGGCCATCTCAGTGGCTTCTCCTCGCTCTTGAGTAAAAGCCAATCTGAACAACTGCCCGTGAGCCCGCTGGCCCCCGCGGCCCCTCGGACCTCGTCTCCGGGGGCCTTTGCCCTCATCTGCTCTGCCCTGTGTCCAGCAGCCTGCTCCGTCTTCTAAATTCCTCCCTGGAGCGTGGACCCCCGTCCAACCCCTGCCTCCGCCCAGCCATGGCCAGAGGCCGCCCCGCCCGCTCTGTGTCTCCAGGCGCTTCCACCTCTCCGCCACCTGCTTGGTTGACTGCCAAGCAGGCTCTGTGTTGGCTGTCACCCTGTTCTGCTCGCGGATGCCTGGGGCCAGGAGTCAGGTCTTACGTGTGGGTGCCTGCCGGCCGGGTGCCAGTCCAGTGGGTCCAGATGGATGTTGACACACTCAGATTTCTTCTTCCTACTCATGGGACGGGATGGCGTGTCCCGTCCCTTCCCAGCCTTGAGCATTTGCTCCTTCCCGGTTCCAGGGACTTGGCCCTGGGAACAGCTCTCTGCTAAGAGCCGGGTCTGTATTCGCTGTCAGCTACTAAGAGGTCAGTGAAATACTGAGAAGACATTTTACCTTTATGATAAAACTTGTGAAAACCAGGCAACATGTTATTTTGGCAGCAGACTTGTGTCTGTCTCATTTCCCACGTTCCATTTTGGGTTTTCAGGGAGATGACAGCCTAGTCCTCCTTCCTTTCTGATGGTGCGTGGCAGGAAGGCTGGGGTATGACGGGTATCCCACAGCTTGGGACTGAGCCCCCCGTGCTGACCCAGTGTGGTCCGCGGCATCTGCAGTTGCCCCTGCCTGTGGGGTGTTCAGGGGAACGTCCAGAAGAAGCTGAAAGACTGTTTGTGGTGAATGACTTGCTGCTGTTTCCAAACACGGTAGTAAAGGGTGGGGCTGAAGATCATGACGACAAAAACACACCTTCGTTTTCAAAGGAATCCCCAGGAACAAAGCATACTCATTTATCCCTTATTTATAACTATTAGTTTTGATTGCTGTGCAACTCTACCTGTAGGATAGAATGGGGTTAAACCCTAGCTCTTCATGGCTGTGTGACCTTGGACAAGTTACCTGAGCCCTCCAGACTCCAGTTTCCTCATCCGTCAGCCAAGGGCGCTAGCAGCGCCTGTGCAAGGCTGCTGTGAGGAGTGAGTGAAGACAGCGTCAAGCCCAGGCTGCGCACCAAGCCCACACGGGTGATTGTTGTGTAGACACGAACGACCAAGATGCCTGAGTATCCTTCTCTGTTTGAATTCTTGTCATAATTAAGTGTCCAAGCAGGAGGTCAAAAAGAGCAGAGAATGGGGCACTTGGGCCAGAGCTCCATCCTGGGTGTGGGGGCTGTTTTTCGCGGCTGCGGCCTTGCCATCTGATGGGCATGCCGACGCCCTGGGCAATGTGGCCATATGTTCGGGTGACCAGGGTGTTTAGCTTTAGCATGCCAGCAGCAACTGCTCTGTGTCACGAGGGGGCTCTGGTATGCAGGTGCCAATCACAGAGTGAGTTTCACACAGCTCGTGCCCCAGGACTTGACCCACCTGGTGCCTAGGTCAAGACCCTCCACCTCTGTGCCCCTAGGTCTCTTCCTCACCCTCACGAGGCTCGAGCCCTAGGGTGTAAGAGGTGGTGACATGTGTGGAAGGTGAGTCTCTGCCTCAAGTCTTCTCTGAGGCTGCTCTGCTGGGGAATCCCAATAGGGAGACACAAGTCTGGGTAGGGGGTGCACAGGAGGGAGGCGATTTTATAAAAAGCCCAGAAAACATGAGACCTGTCCTCAAGGGTTGGTATTCTGGTGGGCGGGTCCTGACAATACCTGAGGGTGGGAAGGTGAGGACCGCCCAGGAACACTGGAAACTGCTGGAGCAGGACTGAGGAGGGGTCACCAGCAGGATTTTCGGGACAAGATACTTCCGGAATGAGCCCTGGCATCCGTATCCAGTCCTCCCCGATCAGGAGGGCCCCTCTTGTACTGCGTGGAGCCAGATCTGACCCCGGGCGGCGTCCCCCGACCTGCCCCCGGAGCTCCAGCTGCGATGACCACGCTGCATGTCCGTTTGGCTTCTGACAGGTACAGTGACATCTGCAATGGGATGTGCGCTGGGCCGCTTCAAGAGGACGTCCTTCCAGGACACCAGAGAGCTGCTCTGTGATCTTTTGTGGACGCCTCGGTTTGTGACTTTCTTCCCTTGAGTTTGGAGACAGAGCCGCTCCTTGAAGGCGCTGGGACAAAGGGACTGGAGGATGGGGTCGGGCGGGAAGCTGATGGAAGCCTGCTCCTTGCTGTTCCGCCTGCTCCTTGCGGTTCCGCGTGCTCCAGTTCCCCGTGCGCCGGTCTCTGCCGAAGCAGAGACCCCGCCCCCTACTAGTGAATTCAAAGATCTGTGCGAGGAAAGTGGGGGAGAGCCCGCGTTTGGGGGACCCGCAGCTCAAACCCCTGTTCAAGGTGCGTTGTAACCAGACTGACTCGTTGGGCCAGAACATCACTTAAAAGAAACTTTTTTTTTTTTTGGTTGCTTACGGTGCTTTTTCTACCTTTGTCACAAGCTTTTGTTCCCCGTCGGGTTTGAAACGTTTACTTCTCCCTTTCAGGATCCAGAATCATCAGTCCTAAGGGCTTTGCAGCCCCGGGGCGCAAACGTGTGCCTCGTGTTTGCCTCTCGTGCGCGTGCGTGCTCCACTCGTGCGTTTCCCCCCCCCCCCGCGCATGCGTGCTCCCCGTGCGCGCGCTCTGTGCTCGGGCGGCGGCGTCCTGGAAGCAGGGCCCGGCCGCCATGTTGGCTGTGGTTCGCCTCGCGGTGCCGTGTTGCTCGTCAGGTTCCCTCACGGGCCGCTCTGGCCGCTGTGAAGTTGGGAGGTGGAGCCTCTGACCGTCACAGCCCGAAGCAGTGGAGCCGGAGACCGGACACCTGTGCAGTTCTGCCTCGGCGACCGGCGGCTGTTCTGCGCTGGGAGGGTCCAGGCCTCTGAGGCGCCCTCTCGCCCTGCCTGCCGCCCGCGGGCCCCACCTCCGCCCGTTTTCCGGGCAGAGAGCGGTCCAGGAGGAGTCCGCCAGCAGTTCGGGGAGGGGTCTGTCCCGGGTTCCCTGCCCGCCGGGAGCGGAAGGACCTGGGCGGCCCTCGCCTACCCTTGGTCCGCTTCTCCTGGAGGAGAGCGGGTGTCCGCAAGGCCGGAGTGCGCGTGCCCACCTCCCTGCTGACTCGAGTCCTGTGCCCGCCGCGCGTCCCCTTCCCGGCGCGGTGCGAGGGGTCCTCCAGGGAGCCGGCTCCGCCTGGCCGAGCCTCGCAGGCCGCGCACCCGCGTCCGGAGGTGGCTCCGGCGGTCGTCCGAGCACCGGGCCGGGGCGGGAGGTCCTCCGCCAGTGCCGTCCCCCTGAGTGAGCCTCGTCCCCAGGTGGCGTGTCCTTCCTTTGTGGGCGCGTGGCGTTGATGCTGGCCTTCGCGGGATTGTGGGAAAGGCTCCCCGGAGCTGCGGGTGGAGGGAGCTGGGTGGGTTCTACCCTCCGGCTCCCTGCTCTGGGTCGTTGGTTGTATTCACACCTGGAGATGGGCCCAAGAGGGTTGAAGTTATGCCGAGGAGGGGTGAATTTACTGAAATTCTCTGCCCCGTATGCCATGGAACTGGTGTTTTTAGTTTTTCTTGGCTTGAGTATGAGAATCCTGCTGCTTGTGCGGCTGTGCCGAGGATAAACCTTAGAAAGTTCAGGTTTATTGAGTGATTTATGAGGGAGCAGGAGCATACGATAAGGTCCTGAATATGGATTTCAGGAGAGTATAATGCGTTTCTGTAATGAGGGAAGTTTTTATTTTGTACTTTGTTGAGTAATTTAACTGAATTGAGTATTTTAAAGTCTCTCTTAACGAACTAGTCCTTTTGAAATCTAAAATGACACAACATTCTTTGTAATAAACAGTAATTCCTCTCTTAGTGGTAGCAAAAACAATGACTTAAGCAAAAACAATGACTTAAGCATTCAACTTTTAATTTTAAACAGAGCTTTAATCTTGCTTACAAGAATTACAAATCATCAATTTAAAAAATCTTAACCTTTGAAATAGATTGTCATGAAGTTGGATTAGCATTTTTGTTTCAGAATTAAATCCAGGTTATTTGACCTACACAGGTTTTTCCATTTTGGCTGGGAATGCATTATTGGTATAAATGAAGAATTAAGAATGATTCACAAATTCTTACTTTGGAAATGTTCTTAGGGGATTTGTTTTGTTTCTAACCTTCAGTTGATAGATAGCTAATGCCAGAGAAGTGACAAGGATATTTGGTGAAAGTGGTAACTAGTGAGCGACATTTACAAGCATTGACTCAGGATTACAGGTAGAATGAAATAACCAGTACTGCAGAAATTGTTGATTCATCATTAGGGGTACAACATTGCAGCCAAGTGTCTTCTACTTACTTTGAAATTAATTTTGAGGTTCTGAGCTCTGCTTTGAAGGATTGTACAAATTCTGTTGCTTTGGCCTTATTGCAGTAAATAGAGATTGGCAAATCATAGCTTCAAATTTGGCTTATTTTAAAAAAATGTTAGGAGCCTCCTGTTTGCCACACAGACTTCAAAGTCTTGGGGCTGCCAGGGTGATGGTGATGGTGATGTGGTTCTTGCCCGCAAGGAGCTCATGGTGAAGTAGGAGAAATGAGTTTTTACTGGTGAATGCATGAGGCAGGTAGAGAGGGCTGTATGGATGTACTAGTTATGTATGCATTTGATGTAGATTTTATGTATCCTCAATTAATTACTAAATTAAACCTGTTTATTGCTGCAAAACAAATGACCATGAACTTAATGGCTTAAACCGTCACCTGTATATCATCTCAGTGTTTACATGGATTGGGACTCTGGGAATGGCTTAGCTGGTTCTCTGCTCAAGATCTCGGAAGGCTGCAATCAAGCCGTCAGCCCAGCCGTGTTCTCTTCTGGAGGTGTGAGTGGGGGAAGAATCCACTTTTAAGCTCATGTAAATTGTTGGCAGAATTCATTTCCTGGCAGCCGTAGACTGATGTCCCTGTTTCATGGCTGGCTGTCAGCTGGGGGTTATGCTCAGCTCCTAGGGGCCCCTGCAGTTCCTCACCATGTGGCCCCTCACACGTCCTTCAGATGTGGCAGCCACATCTTCAGGGCCAGAAAAGGAGTCTCACTTTCTACTAGACTGAGATGGGGCCTTATATAACATAGCCTGGTTAGGGGAACAGCATTGCATTACTTTGTCGTGTTCTGGTGGTTAGAAGCAGGTCATGGGTTTTGCCTGTGCTCAAGAGGAGGAAATTATGCAGAAGTGTGACCCACTGGGGTCCCTGTAGAACTATGCCCACCACATACATTTGTGGTTTTCTCCCTGACTTCTTTTTCCAAGAAATCAACCCTTAAATCCTAGGAAGACTGCCGAGAGCAGTGTCAGTTGAGGAATAAACCATCATCTGAAAAGTCAGAAACGGGCTGCTTGCTTCTCCCAGGAGGGGAAAGTAATGTCTGCAGGGTCACAGTGTTGGCAGGAAGGAGTTACGTGCAAAGAGTGAACTGTTTGGCTTGTGGCTGGAGTGGACCTCCACAGGAATCTCACAGGGTCCTCTGGCTAGACACAGTCACTTTTCATCTGGTGTCTCTGCATTGGCTGATCACTCGGGTGGCATGGCGGGAACATGCTTTGGGGGATAAGTCTCCTGGAGAGAGCGCTGCAGCATGTGAGCCAGACAGACTGCTCTTGCATGGTGGCAGGCTGGGTGCTGCGGGCTATGGCGACGTCCCCAGCAGAGCTGACTGAGTTTACTTCAAATGTCTCTGTGACCTGGAATGGCGGGAAGCACATGGGATACTCACCAGATTGGGATGAAGATGCGGGAACAGATTGTGTGAATTGGACGGAGTTTGGAGGACCTTCTGCCGCATGGGTTAAGACAGCCTTGCAGACAGTCACGGGCATTGTCACCTTAGCTCGGGCTTCATTAAGCAGGGGTCAGTGATGCTCCTGCAAAATTAGACTGGAATTTTGGGAGAGGAGAAAGGTTCCGCTGGGCCTGCCTGCCTTTGCAGTTAAGGATCCGTGGATCTGTGTGGTGGTGAGATACTTTGGGTTGTTAAAGGTAATGGTCTTTTCACAGCCATACTTAGGACGCCTAGGGTTAAAAAACCCAAGTCCACTGAGGACATTATCCACTATATGTTCATGACCCCTCATTGAAGAAAAGGCCCTTGAGTTTGAAGGAACAAGCGTGTGTTCTGTGATTGGAAGCTGGGAACTTGGGGCCACTGTGGCAGCTAGAGAGCTTGTGGGGTTTATCCCCTATTCAGTTGTATCCTGTACCCAGATTTTCTGCTGTAATTATCTCTTCCTTCTTTTTATAATGTGATGCTTATTTAATTCATTTTGATGTTTTTTGCCTTTTATAATGAGTCCTCAAATATTTTCTGGAACTTGGGGAAGAGGACGATGCACTTAGAGAAACCAAGAAATGGCTCACCAGAATTCTTTATTTTTCCTTTCAGCCGTTGAAGTTCTACATTTGTAACGTCAAACTGCTGTCTCCTGATGGGACCATTTTCAAGAACTGAAATCAGTTTTCATACAGCTTAAAAGGTGAGTAAAACTTGAGACTCTCCCCTTTGGTAATGTTCCTGAAGCAGAGCTTGTCCCAGCATTGACTGTTCTGGGATGCTGTTCCTCTCAGGAAAGTGGTCCCAACTTCTGGGTATACAGACCATCTCACCAGGGTGACTTTTTCACCACCGATGGGGCAAAGTTGCACGATACCAGATTAAATGTGATTTCTTTTTTAATATGCCAGTATGTTCACAGGGGGACATGAGTGTATGTAAAATACGTGCTTCTGGATTTAGTAGCGTATCTTTAGAAATACAACCTTATTCTTTAATTTGTGTTTATTGCTGAGCCTGAGCACTTAATACCATTTATGGTCGGTGAGAAATGGGATTCTTATTTCCCATTCCAAACTTGCTGTTTTGCATGGCTTCCAGCTTCATGAAATGGGAACCATGGTGGGTCCCCATGGGAAGTAGTGAGCCCCGAGCTTCACACGGCCCCCGGCCTGTAGCGCACACCATGTACACACCAGCTCCTCTCCTGGCTGTTTGGTTTTCCTCTCTGTGTCACTAGCACACGTGGTCTGTACTGTGCAGTGGTGTTGACCTCCTGAGTTGCCGCATTGGGCTTTATGTTCGTGTTCCTGTGTTTCTTCTTGGAGGGTGGGGTGTAAGTGGCTGGGCCTTGGGGTGTCTGGAAGCAAAAGCCTGGATGACACCTCTGTGTTTCGGTTCCCTCTGGACATCCTCAGACCCAAAACTTGATTCAGAGCCAGCCCCAGTGGGGGATGGTCAGGGAAGGTGCCAGCGGGGTGCTGGGTGCTTCCTACCTGCCTCGGCTTGCCCACCACCAGCTTGTCCCCGCAGGCAGGCTGCTTCACCTCTCTCTGCCTCTGTTTTGTCAGCTGTTCAGTGATTTCAGTGATTCCCAATCTGTCTCATTGCCAGGCTGTGAAGAACACCAAGTGGAGACATAGAGGGGAATCTTCAGAAGAGTAAAAAAATCCTGTAAAACAAAGAGTTCGACTTTTCCCTAAATTTTTACCGAGCCAGTTAGGACTCTTTTATGCCAAATTCCTTACTCGAATGTAAGCTTTATAAGGGCAGGACTCTCCCTCTCTCCTTTCCACCCTCCCACTTGTTTTGTCCTCCAGGGTCTGGAGCAGTGCCTGCTGCCTAGGAGGGGTTCAGTGAGACTTGTGTCAGGTGCAGTGAGCTGAGGGAGACCCCTCCCAGAGGCTGTCACAGCTTACCCAGGCCTGCCTATTTATGGTGGTGGTTGCAGACGGACGAGGCAGCTGGAGAATCAGGAGAGACTTAACGTGCTTCCTTCCTGAGGCACACAGACCCCTGGATTTACGTGGACTTTCCACAGGTTGGAAGCTCCTGAAATTGTAGGCTTACGAGACCACCCTGAGTCCGTGCTGGGTGCGCCTCCTACGTAGTTTGTTCCTGAGTGCGGTTCATTGTCAGGTATCTGAGCGCTTGGAGCCTGTTCACCAGGCCTCTCACAGGGTGCGTGGTCAGGGTCCACAGGGTCTCCTGGGCCTTGCGCCTCTTGGATGTTCAGTGACTGACGAAAATAGTACTCATTCACGTGACCCTTCGTTACTTGGCGGGACAGCAGTGTTCGGGCACCGCTTGCGCTCCCAGTGGGGCGAGTGTGCTGAGGTGTGTGCCTTCCGTCGTCATTTGCACGCCCACCTCCAGCTCAGAGCCAGAAACAGCGCACCGGGCTCTTCCTTATTGCCGTGGATCTTACCCACTGAACCCCAGGACGTCTGTGAGGAGAATTCCCCTGGATAACTGAACACACCACCGGAGTCTGGCCCTACGGGCTATGTAGCTTGATTTATAAAATTGCAGAAGTAGAAATAATTTTTGCAAATTACATAAGTGCCCGATTTCTTCCCATGTACGGAGTTACTGCATTCCGTCTACTATTTTAAGCAGCTTTTAAAATTGGTAGTGGAAAACTTTTCCTTGACTGCATTACTGTACATGGATTTTTAGTTAAAAACAAAGCCTCTTGCTCCTTCTGAACACAAGGGTGGTTAAGAAACAGGTCCCTGTCTACAGAGCTGTGTATTGCTTTCTGCGTCGCCAGTCATTTTCACACGTGTACTTGGATTCCTAGGTGTTCGGGGAACTTTGGTAGCACTGAAGTAGGTTCTTAGAGCTGACTGTCCTGGAATTTATATTTGCTCTGTGACTCTACGACGCTGTCCTGTGAAGCTCTCAGCTGGATGGTGAGACATTCCTGCATGTGGATGGGACGGACCTGCAACTCTGTCTGCGTGGCTGGGAAGGCCCGAGCTGGTCTGGGTTTTTTGTTACCTGCAGACTGTGCCTGTCTTCCTGTACAGTGGATTTTTTGGACTTGGTTTTAAAATTGGGTTGAGTCCCCATGTGTTGGTTGGTATTAAATGTATTTTAAAACTTTGACCTCTGTGAAAAATCTGGAGACAGGTACCCCTTTGCTGTGTTGCATTTATAAGGTGTGGTTGGAATCATGGCCTTTGGCTCAAGCTCTGCTTGCCGCTTTTACTTGGGTTGTTGCTCTGGCAAGTCCTCCCTTCTCTGAGGCTTGAGTTTTCTCATCTTTACGTGGGATGATAGTTTTGTGGGATTACTGTGAAGGTGCCTCACTGAGCTTTGGATGCACAGTAGGAGCTGGGTAAAATGTCTATTATTCTCCATCTAAACGCTAGCTCTTAGCCGAGGACTGTGGCGGCAGGATCTGGGGACAACAGCAGAGGTGGGTCTCCCCGACCTCTTTCAGGACTGAGGCTTGCTGAATGGGTTTGCCAGATGTCTTGCGGGAGTCAGGTGCGGGAGGTCTGGTGCCCTTGGTTGAGCATATTGCTGCTGGGAGGGAGGAGGAGAAATCATCAATTCAAGCCTTGTGCATCATTTCCTGTGCTCTTCACAAGAGTTAAATGTGCTTGGCTCTCAGCAGAGGTGAGAAGGGTTCAGATGGGGAGAGCCCCACCTCTCTTTTGATTTTCTTCAAGGTCCTTAGGGATCTGAAGTGGATGATGAGGGCCAGGAGCCATGTGGAAGTCCTCCAGCATGAGAAGTGTGGTCCTGGTGGGGAGACACTCCAGCTCCAAGCATAACCTCAGACGCAGGTGGTGCAGCCTGATCTGGTGCCCTGTCCGTGTTCAGGTTAGACCTCTGAGGCAGATCAGCAGTGTAGGGAGAGGCACCACCTTTGAGTGTGGGTCTCTGCTGTCCACACTTGTGCAGGGGAGCGCTTATTTTCTCCAGGTGGATGAAGTGGATTAAACGTGAAGAGGTTTGTGCTGGCGGTTCCCTAACTTGAAGGAGGACTTAAACTCTGCCTACAGTTGGGTTAGGGTCACTCAGGCTGCGCCCAGATGTCCTGCTGCATGAGAAGCCGGGCAGCGGTGGGTCAGTGCCTCTCTGCCCTTCCAGGTTGTCGCAAGTGGGAGGGTTCCTGGGACAGAGGCCAGGTGGACCATTTCCAGGGTCCTCTTGGCTTGTAAGAGTTTACGGGTTCTCCAGGCCTCATTCAGCCGCTTCTGCCTCCCCTCTCTCCTCCTCTTCCCTTTCTCCTGCCCGCCCCATGTCTGTGCAGCATCAGGGTGCTCAGATCTGAGCTGCATCTCCCTGCTTTGCCTTCGTTGTTCCACTTGAAGACACTGAGGAAAACGGGAACTCAGCAAGGCTACCAGGGATGCTGTGCCCTGTCTGATGAGGACAGCCAGCAGCAGGGTGCCACTTTCAGAGGCCGGGAGAGGGGACTTGTTACTGCTCCCATTTCTGCCTGCGGTCTGGGAACTTGGGAGTTTCCTTTGCCTGTTGGATGCTGTGTTTCTATTATTAAACTATATTATTTTCTTATTTAGTAGACTTCAGAGTTGTATCAGAAAAACACCTTCACGTTTCACTGTAAACTCAGACATGCTGGCCCGTCACTTGATGCCTAGCACAACGTCAGACTGCTAAAAAGCTAGCACGTTTTCCACCTAAAAATTGTGTGGTGGAGGTAAGGGTGGGGGGCGTGGGGAGGAGTATAAAAATAAACCTTTCAGAGATTCTGGGTTGCTTGGTGGCGTGTGTATTCCCATGGTGCTGGAGGTTAGAAATAGCATTGCTTTTTATGGGATTCTCAGCAGCAGCTCAAAACCTTGACTTGGTGGGCCTGTCTCTGCGTGTGGGTGAGCCCGCGGGGTGGGGCAGTGCCTGCCTGTCTTCCCGCCCGCCTGCCCCTGGCCGGTGTCACCCGGGTGACCAGCACTCCAGTGTGAGTGTGCTCACCAAGGGCAGGCTCTTGTGAAGACGTGCCTATGGTGGCAGGTGCCAGCTGTAGCAGATGGGGCCTCAGCAGTCCCAGAGTCCCCCTGTGCCCGGGTGTGGGCAGGCACCGGGAGGCGGTGTCGTGATCTGGGAGGGCATCCTGCAGGGCTGCAGCCTGTCAGCCTGGCTGAGACCTCTCATTCTGGGAGGTGGTGAGCATCTAATTCCAGCGGGGTGGATGGGCTAGTGCTTCAAAGGAGTCCTCACGGATTCTTGGAAAGGTTAGAGTTACGTAGTTCTTACAGATGGGGGTGGGCACCCATTCAACGCAGAAAAGAGATGGAAGCAGGCAGCCACTGGGATGGAGGTTCTGCTCCTCCAGGGGACCTAATATGTGAATTCCTTGAAATCGTGCCTCTTCCTGCAGAGAAGGCCAGGCTTTGATGGCATTCTTCAGGAAGGTTTTGACCTCCAGAAAGGTTAAGAGCGTTTGTGTCAAGGCTTAGATATGAAGTTCATTTTGGAGAAATCGTTTTGGAAACGTATTGAGTATGGGGAGAGGGGATGTGGGCAGGACTGAGGAGGACTGGCAGGGGGAAGTGGGGGTCTGGTTATGAATGATGGAATGACACAGAAGGGGAGGTGTCACTGCGGTTTTTTTCCTGAGCTTTCTTCTTGATCGTTGTGTAGAACTTTGTGTTTTGTGTTGGAGATGGTTCCTCCCGGAGGCTGTGTGGCCGTGTTTGGTTAACTTCTCGGGCTTGGTGCTGCAGAGAGGTGCCTGCTGCTCGCAGGTTGCCTAGGGTCTTTGTGGACTCCAGCCGACATTTAATCAAGTCTCCCCTCTTTTCCTGGGGTCTGCACTGCTGTGCCGCAGTGTTCTGCAATTTTTCTGGAGAATCACTGGGGTGATTGCCCTAGGGGATGGTGACGGGAGCTGTGGGCAGTGAGCGCTTCATCTCTGCTGTCACAGCTCGCCACGGGCCTTCGCGCTGCTCGGTGGCACTGCTCCACCCCTTGGCCCCTGGAAACCGCTGTTCTGCTTGGTGTGTCTCTAGACCCGTCAGTGGGAGCACACAGGGTCTGACTTGGCCTGGCTCACTCAGCACAGTGTCCTTCTGCCGATCCATGCTGTGGCCTGTGTCACAACGTCCTTTTTAAGACTGACTGATAGTCCGGTGTGTGGATGGACCGCATTTTGTTTATGCGTTTGTTCGTTGGTGACACTTGGGTTGCTTCCACCTTGTGGCTGTTGTGAATAGCACTGCTGTGAATGTGGTGTCCAGGGATCTCTTCAGACCCTTGCTTTCAGTTCTTGGGGTGTCTTCTTTTTTTCTTAAGTTAAACGACCCAAATTATTTTTTTGAAGCACACTGTCAGTTAGACGCCGTTAGGAATCCAGAGGCTGCCTACCTCTGTGCACCTGGTGCTTCACCAGAGTCGCTGCTCTGTCTGGGGAGAGAGGGCTGCCCTTGGGGGAGTGTACTGGCAGTGGGAGCAGCCAGTCGCAGCCTGTCTGACTGCAGAGGCCTGGTGCTTCCTGCTCCAGGGGTGTGCTGCCCTCCCTGGCCGTGTCTCTGGGGAGCCATGCTTCTAAGGCTCGCAGGCGCTTTCTTTCAGGTGGGCTCGTCAGGAGTGCAGAGAGGAGACTGGTGCTTCTCTTCCCAGGTGCCCCCGACCCTTGTCTGCCAGCCTCTCGGGGTGGGACGGGGGTTGTACGGGGCAGCCATGCCCTCTTGAGGGTCCCTGGAAAGAGAGAGGCATCCTACGCTCTGCTTGGATGGCTTTTTGTCCGAAGGACGTGGTGTCCTTGACGTTGGCCATGACCCCAATCTGAAGGGAGGGCTGTGATGCAGGGACTGGTGCCTGTCCTGGCTGGTTGCTGCCTCCTGTAGTTAGCTCTCCCCCTCCACCTGTCCCAGTGAAGATGCCTGGAACCATCTCTGCTTATTTTTGGTGCAGATATTTGAGAACTGGCCCCCGAGGGGAAACCTAGAGTGACAGCAGATGTGAATTTGGTATCTTGATTTAATATTCATGTCATCAACTACTGTACCCTAGAATTCCCTCACTGTGCTGTTCCCCAGACTGAACAGGGTTGTTCAACTGGGCAAAGCAAATGCATTGTGTCCTGTTCTCATGGGGGTCTCTCTGGAGAGCTCCATCTGATCAGACATTTCTACGGCTGAACACCTCTTAGGATCAGAGATGGATGTGGTGAGGAAGAAAGTACGGGGAACTGGGGGCTGGAAGCTAGTTTGAGCTCTGAAACCAGTCAGTAGTTAGCTGCATGACTTTGAGCGGCTCATCCCTTAGAGTCTCGGAGTCCTCAGCCGTGCGCACCAGGAGGCCTGTGTGTCTTCTCTGCTTTTCAGCCTCAGCACCTGTGAGAGCCTGACTGCAGTGGGTGTCAGTGAGTGTTCGCCCCGCAGTGAGGGCGAAGGTGGCCAGAGCCCAGCCCCACGTTTGTTCAGAGGAGCACTGGTCTTGGGAGGGGGCAAGAGAAAAGATTTCCCATACACCGAGTTCATAAATGCTGCCTGTTTGATCCCCTTCTTGGAGACCCTTAAGGTACCTTTAGTACATGAGAGGCTGGGAGACGCCCTGCAGCGAAGAAAACTAGTTCTGTTCAACCGAGACTCTCCTAAACTTCCTTGACCCAAGAACACTCTTGCTGTGGCTCTGTTAGGCCTGGGCCAACTTTTGCTAGACAGGGTAACCTAGAAAGAGACTTCCTGCTGGAGCATTCTGGAATTTGAGAGCAGGGCTAGGATGGGGTATTTACAGGGGTAATGAGGTGAAAGAAGGTTTGGGGCAGGGGTTGGGGAGCAGTGGGTTAGTCTCTCAACAGGGTTTAGACTCCAAATTCTGCAGTTAAACCTTGTAGGCCATGCTCTGCACCCACAGCATAAACGGCCCTGGGGTGAGGTGTTTGTCCCTGGACCTGAGGTCAGCAGGAGGCCTCTCCCGCACGGCTGCTGCTGCTCCTACTGCCAGGTGACTGGGGGTGAAGGTGCTGAGACCCGTGGAGAGACCTGGTTTCCGCTGCCCAGTCCATCCTTCCTTCCTCTTCAGGGTCTGAGGTGGGTGCCTCTGAGAGACCAAGCAGGAGAGTCCCCTCCGTCAGCCACACCGGTGGCTTCAGTCGTGCCCTTGGACATGCTGGGTCATGGCTGGTCTCTGTCCCCTGACCACCTGCCCCCTGCTGTCTCTGGGGACCTGTGCCCCAGCCGCTGAAGTTTGTCTCCATCTACCCCCCTCCCAGAAGAGTACATATCAATGTGATTATGTTTAGAAGCTGGAGCATTTGCATAAATCAGATGCTTTTGCCCAGCCTGAGAATAAAGGCTGTAGTTATTTTAACAACAACAGCAAAAATCCTGCAGTCTTCAGCTATTTCTGGAGGTAGACTGGTAATTAGCATGCAATTTGTAATTCGTTGCTGTCTCTGGCTGTTTGTTTCCTCGTTCCACTGCAGCCCAGTTTGGGAGACTGGGTTGATTTCCTCTGGAAATGTGATTTTGGGGAGACCTCTAAAATGCCATCATGAGATTAATGGTTTCCTGCAGCCGAAGTTTGCCAGACCTGGGCCTGCTGTTCGGTGACTCGCTTTCTGTGCAGGGAGGGGGTAGCAGCTTGCTTGCAGGGTAAGGGGCAGCAGCTTCAGGACGATGGATGCTGCCTGAGGAGTGTGACACTCCAGGGGAAGAGGAGGTGATTTTGGGGATCGGTGAAGGGGATTTACACTGCTTTACCTGTTTCAGTGTTATTTTTTCAGTTTATATAACTTACTGGTGTTCATGGAGGCTAAATGCAAGCAAGTGCCTTTCGGGAATTTGTGCTGCAGGAATGAAGGGAAAATGTTTACAGGGGTTCCTGTGAAGGGGCCGGTGGTCTCTCCCTCGGACCCTCATGCTTGCTCTCCAGATGCAGAGGGAGGAGGGGAAGACAGGCAGTGCTGTTTCTGTTGTGCAGTGCTGGGCTCTGCCTGTAAAATGAGACCTTGGCCATGGTCCGAAAGGAAGGCTTTTGGATCCTTCTTTTTAGCAGATTTATTGGGGGTGTCTTTA
This sequence comes from Vicugna pacos, assembly GCF_048564905.1. Classification (NCBI taxonomy): domain Eukaryota; kingdom Metazoa; phylum Chordata; class Mammalia; order Artiodactyla; family Camelidae; genus Vicugna; species Vicugna pacos. The sequence goes on from NC_133010.1 coordinate 28,087,730, forward strand.
GTGAATAAACAGATGTCTGGGTTTCTCGAGAGTGCCGTCTCAGTCTGGCTGCTCGCTTGACCGCAGAGTTGCCAACAGGGCAGGTGGGCGGGGGTGCCGCGGGGAGGGCACGTGTGAGCAGGCTGGCCGGAAATAGAGGGACTTGGCCCTCTGAGGACTTAATTCCTTTTTTAATTCACTGAAAGCTGTTGTATGCATGAGCTCGGTCTTTCCAAACTAACCCTCCTGCCCTTACTTCCCAAGACTCCACAAAAGAGGAAGGAAGCTAAAAACACAAAACAAAGCTGTTTTGTGAATGGGCCTCACACGCATTGTTCGCGGGTCCCTTGATGAGAGGGTTTAGATCATGGGCTCTAGGTTCTAATAGTAAAAGCATTAAACTGGCCCTGATTGTTCTGTAGGACGTGGTGCTAAGGAGGAGCTAGCTTAAGTGTACAGAGGCCAAGAAGTCGTGCAAAAACAACGTCCTGAAGTGTTGTTGGTGCGCTTGGCCGGGAGGGGAAGTCATTTCGGGTTTCTGGGTAATGGTGAACAGCTGGAAGGACCTGAGTGCAGTCCTGTGCCCTGAGGGGTGGATGGGGGCCCACATCCAGGTGGGTCACCTGGACCCCAGTGCAGAGGCTCTCATACCAGGGATGTGGGTGCCTTCCAGGCTTCCGCGCTCAGCCTGGTGGTGTTCAGGGTGTCCGATCTCAGGTGTCCCTGCAGCTCTGGCCCAGCGTGGGCTGGGGGTTAGTGCCCCTGGAAAGACGCTGGGGATGGTGGTTTTCCTCCAGAGTCGCTCAGCCAACTGCTCCCGTGATTAACCCAGGAGATTTCATCCCTTTCAAGTTTACCTGATGCAGGCTTAGGAAGAGTGGTTCCATCTGCTTTAGTTTCAAATTGTGATATTCAAGAATAATTTATGTTTTCTCAGACTCCTTGCACCAGGGACAGACTTGAGGCTAGAGCACAGTCCTGTGAGGGGATAGTGAGGACCCCTGAGAATGGGGGTGAACGATGTGGAGGCAGATCGTCTGAGGACAGGGCCTCGGTCTCCTGGTGCCTCAGCTGCTGGCGGCAGCCTGGGCTGGAAGGCGGCCGTCGTGTGTGGGCGCTGCTGCGCTGTCATTGTGCTTTTTCACTGGGCAGTGTTGTCACATGGTTCAGCAATAAAACGAGTTGTTAGAAGGCTTTCATTCAGAAGTCTCCTTCAGTCCACTTTGTCCTTGTACTGTCCCAGAATCACTGTCATTAGGTACGTGTCTTTCTTAGAGTTTTTTTATGAATTTGTAACAGGTCAGAAAGTGCATTAACTCTCACCACCTCTGTTTATCCAGAAGGTTCCACGCCCATTTTCCTGTGCCAGTTTTTATGCTTATCATGGTTTGGAGATCCTTCACATGAGCACATGAAAGGAAGCCTCTTTCCTCTTCTGTCCCCTCCGCTCCCCTTCCGCCTCCACCCAGTGCCTCCTGTTTACAGCTGTCTGGTTTCCCGTTTAATAGATGCACCATCATTTATTAAAACAGTTCTGTGTTGATGAACATTTGACTTATTTTCAAATTTTGGTTGTACAAAAATACAATGAATAACATATCATTTCACTTAACTTCATTGCACTTAATTACATGCAAGTGCACCTTTAGGATAAGTTCTCAGGATTGGAATTGGCAGGTCCAGGAGTGTGTGCGTTTGTAATTTTGGTCGACCTCCCTGGGGGCACCAGCTCACCACCATCAGCAGGGGTGAGGTGCCTGTTTTACCACCTCCTCAGCAGTTGGCCGCGTCACCAACCTGGCAGGTGGAGAAGGGTGTCTAATGTAGTTTACGTTACACTCTTTTATGAGTGGCCTTGTGCATCTTTCATGTGGCCTTTAGAGCCATTTTTATTTGTGAATTGTTGCACTTTTTTCTCTCTTGGATTTCTAGGAACACTTTATATGTTAGAGAAGTAGATATGATAAAACTTGAAAATGTTGTTTCCCAGTTTTTGTTACTTGTCTTTTAACTTTGATTTTTACCAGGCTGAAGTTTTTGATGTGTGTGGTCATATTCATCAGTCTTTTGTGGCTGCTGGGTCTTTAGTTACAGTTAGGAGGGAAATTCTAACATGGCTGTGCTGTCACCCTGTTGTTCAGGGTTAACTGGTGTTAGAGAGTCTGTTGGCTTCTGTTACTGAAATACAAAAATAACACTGGTTATTCAAGTTGTGCTTGCTTTTTGTTTCACGTACTTTGCTTTTGTCTTCCCCTTCTTGACTTTGTTTAATGTAATAAGATATACTTCCTGCTTTTTCCCATTTCCCAACCTGGAAAGAGACGTAATGGCCACCTGGAGTGGAAAAACGGAGGGCCTGCTCTCAGTGGGGTGGATGAGACTTGTGGGTTGGAGTACTTGGCCCTGCCCTCCATGTGCACCAGGGCATGAAGGGTGCGGGCTCGTGAGGGAGACTCCCAGCCCTGCTGGGAAGAGGGCTCTGAATGTCACTCTGGAGGCCTCAGGAGGCTGGGAACACACACTCAGCAAGTGGCCTTGGGAATTCATGAGTTGGATGAGGATGATTTGCCAGTGAAAATCTTAATTCCAGATAGGTTGTTCTCGACGCATGCTGGTTCCACTTTCTCTTGCAAGTAATTATTAGATGTGCCAAGCCTGTTACGTTTATGACTTACAGTTTTATTTTTCTCTGTGAGTTTACTGGGGCTTGGGAGTTAGTTTGTGGGGAGGAACCCGTTCTCCAGTGGGCTTTTGGAACTCTTAACAGCATGTATTAAAGATGTTAAGGACCTTAAAAAAGAACAAACTAGGATCATTCAGAAACCTGTTTAGACCTTGGCCACTTAAAATAAGATTTTAAGTATGATCCATCTTTGTGGAGTAAGCATTTTCTGTGACTTGGAAGGTGGGATGTGAGTGGGGTCTGAGGGACGCAGGAGAGGCGGGACTGGGACTTGGGGATGACTCTACCTAAGACTGAAAAATACCGGCTGGTCCCAGGCCTGCTGTCCTGAGAAATGATTCGTTGCGGACTCAGCCTGCCCTGACGGGCCCCTGTCAGCCTGTCCAGGTTGCTGCGGGTCGGCCGTAGTCAGGCTGTGCTTGTCTGTGAGCGGGCGGCGGCGCTTCCAGCTGTGTTGCATGTAAGCAAATACGGTGACGGAGCAAATTAAGCTTCGTTCTCAGCGCAGGGCCTTGAGTTCCTGCCCCAGGACAGCCAACACTCAGTCCATACCGGGTTGACTGTGTGGTGCGGTGCAGTTAACTGCGTGGGGGCAGACGAGCAGGGCTGTGGCCCGTCCCTCTGCGTCCCTCTTACTGTTGTCCTTCAGCTGGCTTTTTTCCACTGGTAAAGTCAGTCAAGTTCAGGAAGGGCGGTTTTGCTGAGGACAGCACTCCAGGGCACACCTTGGTGATTGGAAAACATCTTCCAGAGTCAGAATTTAGAGGCGTTTCTTACCTTTGACTGACTCTTTTCAACCTGTGGCTGACACACTGGTGCCATTGAATTGGAAAGTGAAGTGTCACAATGTATTCTGTCTTACCAGCCTTTCTTGTTAAATTCAGATTGTGGTCTTTGGAGAAACAGGAACATGATTTCTCTTATTTTACCCAAACCTCAATCCACAACACCTAATAAAATACTGATACACTCTGATTCTGTTTTTAAAGGTGTTTTAATTGATTGCAGAGCTAAGTCAACCACAAAGGAACCCTCAGTCCTGTGATGGTGTTGCCCCATTCATGCTGCACCAGAAGTGCCTTTATGTGTGCACACCTTCCTAACGAGGGGGCTCCCGCCCCAGCTGGGGATCTCTCTGCACACAGAGGACAGCCTCTGTGTATCCGTAGAGTTGCACACTGTGACCGCCTCTGCTCAGTTTCACATGAGCGACAGGCCCCAGTATTGCTGCAAAGATAGGGAGAGAGATGGCCTGGGAGTGGCTGGAAAAGCTCACTTGTTCCTTTTACCTTTACTTGAATGCGCAGCATCTTGGAAGGTCTGTCACTTGAGAACCGTCCTTGCTTAAAGGGTCTTGTGTCCCTGCCAGCCACCTGGACAGACTTGGACTGTGGTTGCAGCCTTCCCCGTGCGGCCAGCGTGACCCAGGCCTGCAGCTCTGCCAGCAGTGGCAGTGTGCTCCTTGCACCTGGGAGGGTGACAGCATGTCCCGGCAACACAGAGGAGGGTCTCTGTGCCCAGACAGCTGCATGGCATCGAGGAGCTAAAGCTAGGTGAGCCCTTGGGCTTTAGGGGAGGAAATCAGTCCTTGAGATCATTTCCCTGCATGTGTGAGTATTTCTACCACTGCGGAGGGCAGGGTGGTGCTCAGAGGACCACCTGCCGGCTCTGTCAGGTCAGCTTCCTGAGCGATTTATGAGAAGAGCCCAGGCGGGAGGCTTTGGGAAAGTCCAGTCTTGGAAAACAGAAAATAACAGCTAACTTTCTGCATTTATTAGAAAACAATATAATTTGCCTGTTAGATATAAACGGGAAATATTTGGCAATCTTAGGACACAGTTGCTATGTAATAAGTGGGTTAAAATATTTTTCCTCGACTGCAAGAGAATGAGTTGAATTTTGCTTCATGGCCTCATCTGAAAGATTTTTAATTGGTGAATTAAATTTGTTATTAAGTTCATTATTGTTATGATAGATACATTTGGTCTAAGCTCTGTCTTGTTGTATGTTTTCTTTTAGTCTTTTTCATTATGTGACCTGTTATGTATTTATGCTCCTATGTCTGGCCTGAGTTCTGTCAGGCTGTTTGAGGTTTTCTGTTTTTATAATTCTTTAAGTCTCTTGTTATGAGGTCTTTTTAAAATTTATGTTTTATTTTTGATGTTTACAATTGTACTTTTTCTAGTAGTGACGTTTTTGAATATGACTTCATTAAATCCTTGGCTCCTCTGTTCTGTTGCAGAGGCACTCCTGCAGCGAGCAGTGGCGGTCAGCACGTCGTCTTCTCCTTGTCCCTCCTGTCCCTGTGGTGTTTGCCGTGACTCAGTTGTGTTACCTCGTTCGTGTATACCTTTGTGTTGTTCCCTACGTTTGTACGTATGCTACTTTACTCGTCACGTTGGGTTGATACCTTTGATTCCCCGTCACCGGCAGCAGCGATGTGGCTGTTCCCCAGCATCTTGACTGCTCTCCTGCACTGTCAGTTTTTGCTCGTCTTACTGTTGTTACAGTCACATCACACCGCGTGATCCACATCACGCGCATCACATAACCACAGATTTTACACATTGTAGAATTTGCACTTGGTTATCACTTTAATCTGTATGTTTGTTTTAGTATTATTTCTACAGTGTGACATGAATTCAGTTGCCAGTTCTTTTGTTTTTGCTTTGCCAGTGTCTTCCGGATTCAAGGGGACAGTAGTTTCTGAGTTCTAGTGTGTTCAAAACTATTAGTCTGTGGTCTTTATCCATGAATGAATGCCAGGCTGGATATGAAATCCTTGGATCATACTTTATTTGCTTAAGTATTTTAAGAATTGTTAAGATTTATTCTGCTGATTTATGGCATTAGCTATTACTGTGAAGAAATATGAGGCCAGATTAGTGCATTTTCCTCAGATAGGTGACTTTTTTTTTTTTCTTTTTGCCCAGCTACTTCATGAAGTTGTTTCTTCCTTTGAAAGTCCAAACTTAGGAAGTCCAGTTATGTCAGAATATGCCTGCTTGTTGACCGTTCTGGGTCTGTTTCCCTGTCGTGTGGACTGCCCTGCGTGCCTGCCTGTATGGATTTGTCTTCTGGGTATTCAGGACAGTTTTCTTGAATAACATCTTTAAACATTTGTTTCATTTCATTGTTTGTCTTTATATTTCGGAAATTCCATTTATGAATGTATTGAATCTCATTTACCATTCTTCAAAATCTGTCATTTTTTCCCCCAGTCCTTCCTAAGCCTGTCTTTAGCTCAGTTTCACTTTCTTGCTTTTCTAATTCCTGTCCTCTGCTTTTTCTTTTGTTTTTGCAGTATCTTTTTTGACTTACGGCCATTTTAAATTCATTTTCATTTCTGTGACTTTTCCCTTTCTCAGATTTTTTGTGATTTCGATCAACTCATATTTTATTTACCTCCTTTTGGTTCTTATGTTTGTACTTGGTAGTCTTTTTTCCTCCCCTTTATTTCCCCAGAGATGATCAGCTCTTTAAGTTTTAAAAATTCATGGCGAAATATTTTGTCATAACTTTCATCTGCCCAATGGCAACATTCTCGGGACTGTTCTTTGTCTCTTGATAAGTCTTATAGTTTAACATTTTTTTCCCCACGGAACATCTTTTTAATTGCTTTCCCAGCTCCTCTTTAAGTCATCGTTGAGTGAGCTGGGTTTTTCACGACTAGCTTTCTGCAGGGGCTGTTATGCACAGGGAGCCTGCACGGTGGCTTTACAGGTGTCACAGCCTGGAGCCACCATCTGCTCCTGCTGCCTCAGAGATGCTGCTACTTTCTGAAATATGCTCATCCATGAAACTTTTTTGATAGCTATGACATTTTTTTGAAGTCCTGTCTTTTCTGATTCTTTGAGCCCACGTAGGTCCTGGAGGGCTCGCTACCCCCTTGCTCGTGACGTCTCCTGCATCGTTGTTGCGCACGTGGAGCGTGCTGCAAGGTGTGTGCTTCAGGGAGTGCTCTTCACCATCACGTAGTGTCTGCCTTGTGCTTGGGGTTGTCCAGCACTGCGTCCTCTCTTTTCTCTGTGCTTCTCTTCTTTGCGTCCCCCTAAGCACTTTCTGCCCAGTCTCGGCTTCCTCTAGCAGTCCTTAGATATTTCGAAGTCTGAAGATTGTATCTGTCTCCTAGCTTCATGGAAAATGGAGTTTGAAAATCCCATACAGTTTTTTTCATTGGCTTTTTGTGTGTGTTTGATATCCTGAGAAGAAGGAAATGGTTCTTCTGGTTCTGTTATTACGGATGAGGAAAGTAGTTTCACAGGTTAAATAACTTGATCACTGTCACCCAGTGAAAGGCAGAGTGAGGATCCGAAACCGGTTTGAAAGCATAAGCTCTGTTCCTGTGCCATGGTGTTTCTTCAGCACTGGAAATAGTCGCAGCAGTGGGTGGCTGTGTGGTCGGAGGAACCTTAGTCTCATGGGGCATTTGTCACAGAGGTAGATACATCTAAGTAGCAACTGAGGATCCTGGGACATTTTTGAAACTTTATTTAGTGGAACATGAAGAACTTTATCATCTTCTACAGCTTCGAGTTTATTTGCTGCCGCCCCCTTTTTCATTTTCTTCTTCCTCCTGTGACCCCGAAAAGGAGACTGTAGGTAGGTAAGAGTCTATTCCCATCTTCTGTTTTCTTTTGATTTTTAGAACTGGACTCGTTATTATGATGTGAGTTCTTGTTTGTTAAGGGGACCACTAGTCAGACATTTTCTGGAGCTGGTGGATAAGTGGGTAAGACCAGGTTTCTTTTCTTACCTTGTCTGCTTGCACGAGTTCAGAGTAGTTGAGCTTCCTGAATGGAGATCCCTGAAACCAGTGACTGTGGCTGTCAGAGCGGGACCCTCGGCCCTGAGCACTGCTGTGCTTTTCTTGAACACAGTGCTGGTGGGCTGGTTGGTGAATGTTTCTGAGAGCGTAAAGGTTACTCTCAACACCCATGTTTTCTCTGTAAAGATAAGGTTCTGGTGAAAATTGAATTGAACTGTGCCATGTTCTCCATCTTTGCATTTTTGCAAAGGACAGTCTAGCTTTCAGAGATTATTGGTGATTGTTACTCTATTTAAAAAAGAAAAGGCTTAATTGCCAGCACTAAAGTTAAGGTCATTGTAGGACCAGACTGAATGCTTGTACATACGGGTCCTGTATACAAATTCTGGCTGGTGTGTGTTTTGTTGCTAGCTGGGTAGATACGTGGGAGACTCAGGGTGAGGAGTAGACGGGGAAGATGGCGGTGTTTCAGAACGACGCTTTGACTTTGCGTTAACGTGGTTTCCTCTGAAGAGGACACGGTGAGCCTGGGGGACACCTCTGTGTGTGTGTGTGTGTGTGTGTGTGTGTGTCTGTGTCTGTGTCTGTTTCAGGTTTGGGTGAGGGGAGAGACAGTTTTTTGAAAGAATTCATAAAGTAATTTAAAAAGCAGTTTACGGTTAATTTATAGTACCTGTATAGTAGTGTCTGTTGGTAGGGAAGGGGGAGGCATTTCATAGTTTAATGTCCCGTATTTCAGGGACTACTTTCCATTGCAGCTGAGAATAACATTTACTGATTAAAACAGTAGCTTTTCAAAAATCAATGCATTTTGTGGTGAACATGCCATCTGTTTAAATCTGTTTTCCTTTTATATATCTATTTCTTAAGTTTTGTGTCCTTTTCAAATGCAGAGGTAAAAAATCAGCATGAAAACCGCATGTAGCCAGAACACACGGTGCCAACATGCAGGGCTGGTATTCTTTTTTAAAAAGTAAGGTTTTTTTTTATTATTAAGATGATAAGGGATATGAAAACATTTTGAAAATGGGCATAAACAGTTTTTAAAAGGAAATAAAAATCACTCAATCTCACTTCCTGGAGGTAGCCATCATTGTTTTCAAATTAATTCTTTAATATTGTGGTCAAATAAACAACAGAACTGACTATTTTAACCATTTTTAATTGTATAGCTCCATGGCATTACGTGTATTCACGGTGTTGTGCAGCCACCACCACTGTCCATCTCCAGACCTGTTCTTCCCAGACTGAGACTTGGTTCCCATGACACTAGGTCCTCATTTCCCCTCCCCCGACCTCTTGGTCACCATCATTCTAGTTGGTTTTTTTGAATTTGACTACTCCAGGCACCTCATCTGAGTGGAGTCACATAGTATTTGTTTTTTGTCTGGTTTATTTTACTGAGCATAATATCTTCAGGGTTTATCCACCTTGTACATCATGTCAGAATTTCCTCCGTTTTTAAGGCTGAATAATACTCCATTGTATGTATATACTACGCTTTGTTTATCCATTCATCCTTTGAAGGACACTTGGGTTGTTTCCACCTTATGTTACTGTGAATAATGGTGCTGTGAACATTGTTGTACACATATCCGTTCCGGTTTCTGCTTTCAGTTCTTTTGGGTATGTACCCAGAAGGCAGTTGCTGGAACATGAGGTAATTCTGTTTAATTTTTTTGAGAAACTGCTAGACTGTTTTCCACAGCAGCGTACCATTATTTATTCCCATAGCAAAGTGCAAAGGTTCCTGTTTCTGCATGTCCTTGCCAGCACTTGCTACTTCCTGTTTCATTGTTTTCTTCTCTTTTTGATAGTAACCAATCTGATGGGTGGTGGTATTTCATTGTGGTTTTGACTTGCATTTTCCTGATGATTTGTGATGCTGAATATCTTCTCATGTGCTTGTTGGTCATTGTCTATCTTCTTTGGAGGAATGACTATTCAAGACCTTATTTTAATCAGGTTGTTTTCCTTTTTTTGTTTTTGAGTTGTTGGTATATATTTTGAATATTATTAAAAAAGAGACAACAGGCCTGAAATGGAGTCACTTGTGCTAAATCTGCATTACCAAACCAAGACTTAATTCCTAACTTAATTACAGTTTCATCCTCTCCCAGGAGTGGAGTCTTACAGCCAGTTTGGAGCTACCTGATTAGCAGTAGTGAGGTAATCTGCCTGATAGGCCCTGTCATCTCCTAAAGGAAGGTGACCTTGCCACAAACCATCACTCCTTGCTCTAACTTCCTTCTCCCCTCCCTTTTGCCAATGGACGTCTTCCGTGTGGTCCAGCTCTTCAGATGCCTTTCTGTCGGTTAGGTGAGTGCTGTTCAGTTCACGAGTCCTTGAATAAAGCCAGTGAGATCTTTTAACATTTGCTTACTTTAGTTTGTTTTTTAATGATATCAATCCCTTATTAGATATGTTGTCTCCAATTCTGTGGGTTTGTCTTTTCACTCATTTGACAGTGTCTTTTGATGCACAAGTTTTAAATTTTGATGAAGTCCAATTTAATTTTTTTTTTACCTATGTTTTTTGCTGTCATATCTAAGAAATCATTGCCAAATCCAGTGTGATGAGACTTTCCCCCTATGTTTTCTTCTTAGAGTTTTATAGTTTTAGCTCTTACATTTAGGTTTGAACCATTTTTAGTAAATTTTTAGTTAATTTTGTGGTGTTAGGTATACATTCTTTTGCATGTGAGTGTCTCGTTTTACCAACCCATTTGCCCACTGAGTGGTCTGGGATCTCTGTCTTACGCCAGTGCCACACTGGTTTAATTACTATAGCTTTGTAGCAAGTTTTGAAATTAGGAAATGTGAGACCTGCAACTTTGTTCTGCGTTTCCAAGGTTTTTTGGCCTTTTGGGGACCCTTGATATTCCATATGAATTTTAGAATAAAAATTTCTGCAAGAAATGTCATTAATATTTTGATAGGGATTGCATTGAACCTGGGACCTTCGATTATATTGATAGCATTAATGGTGTTAAATCATTTTATTTTTGAACATGTGATGGCTTTCCCTTTATTGCTATCTTTAATTTCTTTCAGCAGTGTTTTTTAGTTTTCAGTGTACAAATCTTCCATCTGCTTTGTTAAGTTCATTTCTCAGTATTTTATTCTTTTTGATGCTATATGTAAATGGAATTATTTTAATGTCCCTTCTGTGTTGTTCATTGTCAGTGTGTAGATACGCAGCTGACTTTTGTGTGTGGGTTCTGTGTCCTTCAGCTTTGCTGTCCTCATTTATCAGTGCCAGTAGTTCTTGTTTTTGGTGCTTGTGTGTTTTCTACACAAAGTATCATGTCACTTGTGAAGACAGGTCATTTTACTTCTTTTCAAATTTGGATATTTATAAAGTAAAACAGATACAAAAACAACAAAATAAACATACAGTTGAGTAAAATGCTCTGTGGTGAACATGCCTGTAACCACCACGGGTGTCAGGAGCAGAACCTGGCCGCCTGGCCCAAGAAGGCCCTGACGTGCCTATTTCCTGTGACGGCCCACTCCTCCCCGCTTCCTTCCAGAAGTGACACTGCTGACGCTTGTATTCCTGACTCCCTGCTGCTTCCTTACGATTTTACCATCCAGGTTTAATCTGCAGTCTTTCCCAATGAAAAAAAAATTGCTGTGTCTTTTAAGTTTCTTTTAACATACAGGTCTCCCTCTGCCCCCTTGTTTCCTTGAAGATTATTTGTGAAAAATCTGGGACCTGTTGACCCGTAGTCTCCTTCACCCTGGACTTGGCTGCTGGCACAGTCGCAGTGCAGTCCTGTGTGTTTCTCTTTCTTCGGCAATTCTGCAGATTGGCAGCTGTGTCCAGGAGCTTGGTCAGGGTTTGTTCTCTGGCAAGCTGAGAAGATGTGCTGTTCTTTCATCAGGAGGCATGTAACATCTGCTCGCTCCCCCCTTTTTTTTGTCATGTTCCTAGCTCTGTTAATTTATTGAACTATAAACTGGTCGTGTTGTAATTCCACTATTTTGGTTTGTATTAGTTGGAACATTTTTGTAAGGAGGTATTTCCCCTCCTCTACCATCTGGTTACTCAGTGGTGTAGTTCGTATAGACCCTTGATGTCCCTTTTAGCCACCAAGTCCCCTATCATCCTCAAAAGATGATTGATTAGTTTTTAAAATGTGATAATCCTGTACTTACGGATTTTAACAAATGGATTTCAGCTCATTACAGTTACTACTGTTACTAAAGTTCAGGTGGTCCGACCCTGGCTGCCGAAGGCCTCCTCCAGTCTCCTGCTGAGTTCTCTTGGTGTGACCCTCGTGGTTTTGATGGTGTCCTTGCTGGTGTGACAAGACTTGCAGGCTCATCTTGTGCAGTTTCCAAGTTAGACCTGGAAACAGACTTTTTTCTTTTAATGGGAATTTGCATTTTAAGAGCATGTAGTCTGAGTACTCAGAATGCTCACTATTCTAGATGATTGTTTTCCAGCCTTTCCAGTGGACAGAGCTGGGCACATACGCGTATCACAAGTTAAAAGAGCCTATGAATTCATCTTAATGTACTCGACTGGAATTTAGGGTTTCAAGACTATTGGGTTTTTACTTAACCTTTTGTATGTTATGTTTATTTCTCTCCTCTTGTTACCAGTGGAGAAAAACAAATCACATCTCAGAATCACTCTTGAAATGGGTTTATTTTAGGTCAGAGTAGGAATAAAGTATCCTGTGGAGCTTTTCCTCAGAAAAATGTATTTTCTGCTCTCGGGTTGTAGTCTCACTGGGATTGTAGCAAGACGCCTACAGGTGAGGAGATACGCTGTTCCCGGCAGGCACAGTCACTGACATTTACCAGCGACCGTCCTGCTTGGTCTTTGCTGCGGGGCTGTCGTGTGTTTTATTCGGGTAGGTCTTGGGCCTCTGTTACAGGTACTGAAGTCAGTCAGTGTGGCAGAAGATCCCTGAGCTTCTCGGTTGTAGGCTTCCCAGGCCACGCGTCCCTCGCCCAGCGTCTGTCGGCTGGCGGGCAGCCGTTCGGTTTACGTGGTTCTGAACTGTTCAGGTTTGTTTCTGTTCGTGCGTGGAAGTTGCAGTTTTCAGCCAGTGGTCCTCGTGCTGCCGTTGGAGCCTCGCAGAGGGTCCTGGCCTCTCCGCACGGAAGCCCCGGGACCCGTGCCGGAGACGTTGCCGCCCACTCCAGCCCAGCTGAGCCGCTGCCTGTGAAGATGAGCTTGGACTCTTGATTTTAGGTGGGATGCTCCTGGATGCTGCGAACCGCTGCGTGGTGTGCGTGTGAGGGCCCGCAGGCGCCGTGTACCAGGCGGCGAGGACAGCTGCTAGGCTGCACACGAGATGAAGAGGGCCTTTCTGGGGCACACAGGGACCAGCAGGCAGGAGAGGGGCGAGGGGGTCTCCTCATGGACCTGCGTGGGTCCTTCCTTGGAGCAAGGCAGAGCCTGGTGGGTTTAGGGGCCGGCGGCAAGCCTGGTAGGGACCAGGGTAGAGGGCAGGCCGGCAGTCTGGGAAGGGCAGGCTGTAAGGCTCTGTTGGTCACGCTTGGGAATCCCACATTACACCGCAGACGCTGGTAAGCCACAGTCAGCTTCCACCCAGGAGAGCCCTGAGCGGGGGTGTCCTTGAAGGTCAGCCCCGGCAGTGTGAACAGAGTGGCTGAGGGGTCGACGGGCACCAGGGTGGCTGCGTGTGCAGGTGAGGAGTATGGACGATCTGGGACGACCACCCCTTCTGCTCTGAGTCACGAGTCTAGAGAAGGAAAAGGCCAGGAGGAAGAATTTTTTTGCCTTTAATTGAAGTAGGGCTGATTTGCAATGTCATATTAGTTCCAGGTGTACAGCCAGGTGCTTCAGTGACACACGGGTGTCTGCTCTTCCTCAGGTTCTTTTCCATGTAGGTTGTCACAAGATACTAAGTCCCTGTGCCACACAGTAGGGCCTTGTTGTTTATCTGTTCTGTACATAGTAGTTAGTATCTGCTAATCCCAAACTCCTGATTTATCCCTCCCCTCCTTGCTCCTGTGGTGACTGTAAGTTTGTTTTTCGTGTCTGTGAGTCAACTTCTGCTTTGTAAATTGGGTCATTTGTTTCGCTTTTTTAGAGTCCATATACAAGCGATGTCATACGCTCTCTGCCTCTGATGCACTTCGCTTAGTGTGATCGCCTCTAGGCCCATCACATTGGTGCAGAGGAGGAATTTGTTTTTGGTGTCTTAAAGTTGAATGTGTTTGTGGAGTGTGCGAGACTGAGCCCACTTCCTGAGACTGTCCAGAAGCTGGATTTGGAACTTAAGGAAAGTGTCCTGAGCCGCAGTTACAGATTTAGGGCTATCAGCACCCAGGTGGTTGTGAAGATGTCTCTGCAGCGGGGGTGGAGAGGCCTGACACTGGGGCTTTGGGGGTTCCTCGGGGCGCGGTCTGAAGAGGTGGCCTTCCAGTGGGAAGAGTCCTCCACGCTGGTCTCGTTCTGGTCTTTCTGACCCCACCTTACCTGTCTGTAATGGAGACCTGGGTGAAATTACTTGACTGTGGGGAGAGAGAGGTTAGACACATGATGCATGTGAAACAGCATTAAAACACACAGATTACATACAGATGTCAGTTATTTTGAAATATTATTTTGAATGTCCATCAGAATTTAAAAATGCCCTCAGGGTCTCCTGTAAGATGGAGTGTTTGACAGCTTGAAGTTCTGTGATTCAGGGCGGCCTGGGGGAGGTCTGGGGGTGGGTGGCTGGGGCTGGTCCCCTGGGAGGCGGGGACTGGAAAGGGGCAGAGCTCCCGAGCCGGTGGGATGTGTGCCCTTGTCACCCAGGGGCAGGTGCGGTGGGGCGCCAGCTGTGGCACTGCGTGGGGCAGGCTGGAGGCTCTGAGACACCCTGGCCCTGCTGACTGTGCTGCTGGTGTGTGCACAGTGGGTGTGCAGCCAGGTGCCGCTTTCTTTGTGGACGCTGGGAGGGCTTAACAAAGTTCCCTGAGTCTCCACGGGCAAATCCACAGCAGGGAACAGGGTTTCCAGGCTCTGACAGGTACAGGGTGGATTACAAGCACCGATGAGTCGTTTTCACCTGTGCCAGGGCTTTGTCAGTCCCTACTGCTGGGGCAGCTCCTGTTCCTTCTTGTCTCCTTGGGGAGTAATAGCTCCTTGTTCATGGGAAGAAGCAGGCAGGGTTTCCCCTGTGGGTGTGGACCAGGCCAGAGGGTGGGCTTGGCCCCTCATGGGCGGGAAGATGAGATTTACTCTCTTGTTCAGAAGTTCTCCAGTTTCAGAGGCAATGACCCGGAGCCAGGCTCTCTGTCCTTTTAATCCCACCAAGTCCTTCGTAAACAGACTCAGCCTGCCTTCCTGCCAGTGGTCTGTGCAGGTGGTGAGCCTCTGCCTCCCCGGACGTGGGAGAGCAGGGTGTTCATTGTCTTTTGAGCAAATGCGGAAATCCCTCATTCTTCTCCATTTTCTCATCACAGCACATGTGGCACCAGCTTCTGGGGCTTTGGGAACCTAAAAAGCTACTGAGTCTTAACACTAACTTGTGTTAAAGTTTGTGTGTGACATTATACATGCGTGTATAAATAAATATATGTGTATTTCTGCCTTAGTGGAATGAAAATGTGTATCACAGACTGAAGTTTTCTTTGGCTGCCTGCAGCCACAGGCCTGCATACGGTGAGCTCTGTTATTTGTGTGCTGACTAATCAAAGAAGTGATTTTCCCCCTTTACATTTTTATAATCAGAAGATTATTTTTCAAGTAATCTTGAACATAACTCTGATTTATAGTTGAATGCTTTGTTCATATTTTAATTTTCAAAAATTAATGTTACGGTTTTTGAAGAAAGATATGAAATGTATTTAAACAAACTGAAATAGCTCCCTTTTTATATATAAGCAAAACGGAGATTTCTTAAAATAGAAAATCAGTAACTTGCTTTTGAATAACACACTGACATTTTCTGTGGTTTGAAACTGTTTTGTGGGTTCAGTATTAAACAGTTTTGTATTACGTTTGTATTACTCTGCATATTTTTAGCAGAAATATAAAGTCTGTTCTGTTTTCTCTGTATATTTTTTTAGACTAGGAATTTTAAGGCTAGCCAAGTTATTTCCTTTTAATTGTAGAATTTTTCAAAATTCTCACTTTTGAAGTGGCATGTTCACATGAGATTCTAATTGACTAGCATTGGGGTGACCTGCTGCCTGGTCTGAAGTGGACCATCCCGGTGTGTGGGGGGACCCTTGAGAGGGTGAGTCACCTGCTGAGTGTGTGTTGGGAGGGCCTCCACTGGC
Organism: Vicugna pacos; assembly: GCF_048564905.1. Classification (NCBI taxonomy): domain Eukaryota; kingdom Metazoa; phylum Chordata; class Mammalia; order Artiodactyla; family Camelidae; genus Vicugna; species Vicugna pacos. The sequence continues at coordinate 28,103,415 of NC_133010.1, forward strand.
TCTGGCCCCACGTCTGGCCTGCTTTGAGCCCCCGAGGCCTGCAGGTCCCTGCACTGGCGTGCCAGCCCCCGGCTGCATCTCCTGCTGACAGGAGTGGGGCTTTGCAGGCGGTCCAGCTGCCCAACCTCCATCCCTTCTTTCAGTTCCCATGGAAACAGGTTGCAGGGAGACTGGTATGGTGCTGTCTTTGCCCTGTTTTGGGATCTGAGGTCTGTTTCCATGGGAACCAGCAGGGAGAGGGGAGGTGGTAGAGTCGCAAGACTGTTTTCAGTTTCAGCGGTGGCTCCGTCCTCGAGTGCAGCCCTCCTCTGCCCAAGTTCACCGCCGGGCTCAGGGCCCAGGTGCTCTGCTTGTGGCTGGGCCTCACAGGGAGGCAGAGGAGAAGGAAGGGGGAGAGAGGCACTCGGGACACCCTTGAGGGAGCCAGTCACCTCCTTTTCTCCCAGGCCACCATTTTTAGGCATTGGTTTGCTATTTAGATGTCATTTATAACTTATTTCTTGTATGGTTTTTTTGAACATAATTAACGTTTTTATTCAGAGGAAGTGAAGAGACGGCTCATCGCAGTTGGAGCGGTTTCTCTGATGCGGGGAGTCCCTGCGGTTGATGGTGTGGTTGGGTGTTGACTCTCGAGTGCTGGGTGGAGCGAGGGCCTTGTGGGCGAGCAGCAGGCCTGCGTCAGGCGGTGGGGAGGAAGGGGGTCACGCCTGATAGTGCCCTGTTTCTGTAATTATTGAAGTCCAATCTCGTGGGTTCCTCCGAGGAGTGATGTTTGGCAAGTGCCCTTGAGATGCTCTGCCCCGCTCCCCGCATAACAGCCCAGTGGTCGGCTGACCACGCGTCCACACACCTCCCGAGGGTCTGTCTCCCTGCCCTTCCTCCCCGCTCCCGCTTGCGCCTGAGCTGTGTTTGGAGGGCCTGCTGGGTGCTCGAGGGCTGCATCTTTGTGTGCTCTTCACGTGTTTTCTCACTCACTCAGCCCTACTGCCTCACAGCCACGTGAGGCCGTGTGCGTGACAGCTGGGGAGACTGAGTGCAGAGAGGGTGGTGGCCGCTCTGAGCCCCGGCTGTCTGACCCCAGAGCCGTGCTCGCTCCTCCGAGCGCAGCACCACCGTGTTCCAGCAGCTGGGTCAGTGCCGAAGGAAGCGTGTCATTCCCACTCCTGGCCTCTGCAGCATGTCCTCTGACCCCAGCCCTATAAACAAGCAGCTCCTCGCTCTTTGACGTTAGTCTTGTGTATTTACTTGTGGTTATTTTCATATTTCAAATTATTTATCAATATACTCAGTGTTTCAGTCAAAACAGGCAGAACTTAGTCCTGATGGCTGCATGCCTCCTCTCAGGACACTTAGGGGAACCCTCGCCTAGAGAGTTTGCTTTCCTGTGAGGAACACAACCGGATCCTCGTCTCCCTCTTAGGGGGAGTGGGGACGAGCGATGCTGTGGCGTGCCATGCTAATGTTGCCTCCTGTCCCCTGCAGGGCATCTGTCCTGCCTTCCACGGACGGACGTCTGAAGGAGCTTCCAAGGGCTCCACTGCAGAGCAGGACAGCTCCGGAGGGGAGGGGCGTCAACTAGGGCTGGGCTTCGAGGGGAAGAAGAGTTGAAAGGAGGTGCTGCTTTAAATGCGGAGAAGGTCGCCTGTCAGGCTGGCCAGGCCATGGAGTGCTTAGATCCTGAAAGGCCCCACAGACACTGTGGCTGACTTTGGCAAGTGATCGGAAGAGGAACAAGGGCTCCAGATTCTAAATTTGGTGCTTAACCTTTCCTTCGGCTGCCAGGACCCTGTAGTTTTCTTGGGTGGTTTCCTCGGAATTCTCTCTTCCAGATCAGGGGGTGGACACGTGGGACAGGCGGATCATTCACTCAGCATCAGGGATGCACACTGTTTGGAATGGGGTGGCTTCTGCAGCCAGGGAAACCCTGCTGACTGCTGACTCTGGGTGTCGGGAGGGCCAGTTCTGTGTTGCAGGAGGCATGTTTCCCTGAGGAGACGCTTGGCAGGACACACATACCTCCTGTGGTGCTTCCATGAAGAGCACCTGCACTGCCCTTTGTTACCAGACGGCACAGGTGGGCCTGAGGTACCCTTTCTGCTCGGCTGGAGGCCTCGAGACACGGGCAGGCGTGTTGTCCCGTCAGCCAGGTCCGGGCAGCCTTTCCTGGAATCCTCTGCCTGTCCATACCTGCTCTTCGGGACAGATGCAGAAGACACGATGTCCTGTTAGTGTGTCCCTGATGGACGTGGAGTCCACGTGGACACCGTGCATCGGGTGGCTTGGCGCCCTGGGCCCTCACCCATGGGCGTCACTCTCCTGCGTGGCCACCACTGCGGTGACATCACGTCCGGGGGCCAGCCTCAGACTGTACCATCTTGTGTTATGTCCTTGAGTTTCTCTGGTCGGGTTAAGTTGTTCCTCCAACGCTGACAGGGCTGAAAGGGTAATGTTCCCAGGATGGGCGTGGCTCAGATGGCCACCTCACTGGTTGGATTCCGAGTTGTTCTTGAAAGGCTGGTCCGCAGATGATCTTTCAGCTCTCCTGTGAGAACTGTGGTTTCTCCAAGGTGGCTCTAGGGTCCTGATCTTCCTGAAGGGTGTGTGATGTGCATCCATGAGCCGGGGTGGCCCGGGGTAGAGTGGAAGTGCATGTTCCACGGGAATGTGGGTGGGGCTGTACCTGTGTCCCCTCTGCTGGCTGCCTCTGCACAGGTGAGTGGGACTTCTCGTCTTGAGAGGCGTGTCTGCCAGGGCACAGTAGCAGCCCCGTGAGACCCACCAGTGCACCTGCGTTAGATTGAGCACTGGTGTCTGCTGGCCACTGGCTGAGCCTCGTGGCCCAGATGCCGGAAGATGCCTGCCCAAGGCTCACACACGTCTCCTTTCTCCCATGTCTGTCCCAGACCACAGGGACTCTTTTTTGGAAACATCTAAGAAGAATATTATTGGAGTATTTTTATCCACCACTACCCACCTTCCTGAGTTGTAATACATTATAAAGTGGCACGTTTTCTTTTTCACAGGGGAATGTGTTTTTAGAAAATGAATGTGAGAGACAGGAGAGAGCTGCACCACGAGTGACTCGGTGCTCCCTGCGTGTCTGACTCTAGGGCAGGTGTGGGGCTGGCTGGAGCCGCGCATGGGCCTGGGGCAAACCTGTGCTCGCCCAGCGACTGCAGTTACCCAGCCTGCATTTCTGCAGGGTGCCTCGGCTGTTTCACGGTGGGTCAGTTTTTATGAGCTTTTCAGGTGTTGGTGGCTCTCACACCTCCTGTCATGTGGATAGGCCCTGGATTTACCAAGCTGTGGGCTGGGAGGGGTGCAGGCCTTGCAAAACCTTGAGAAGTGCACGCAGAGAGCTCGAAAGGGCATTGCTGGACAGAGGGGACAAACCAAACAGGGAGGGCGGGGCGGGTTGGCCCCTGCTTGACTGTGCTCTGGCAGAGAGACATGAAACCTGGCTCATGTTTATTTACTAGTCTACTGCTGTTTTTGAGAGTCGATATTTCAGTATGAAAATGTGAAAAAAAAGTTGACTATCAAGAGATTCTTTTTCCTTTCAAAGGAAGTGTTTTTTGGGTCACTTTTTTCTCTTTTATTCTACCACATTTCATGCCAAATACCTCACCCACACATTTTGTTTAATTTTGTATCCTCTCCCCTGTTTCTCTCTGTTACTAATTTTAGCTGACAGAGGATGCTTTTGACCTTAGGTTTTTATCAAGAACTCAAAACAAAAATGAAGATGAATGAGCTGAGGCAACGTGAGGTGGACCGGTGTCTGTGCCAGGTCAGGTGAGGTGGAGCAGGTGGGCCGGGGGTGAGTGCTGTGTACCTGCCCCTCGGTAGACGCAGACTCACTCTGTGAGGAGGCGCCATTGTTGCTTCCACTTTGCGGGTGAGGAAACAGAAGATCAGAGTAGGGAGGTACCTGCCCAGACAGCACACTGCCAGGACGAGGTGAACCTGAGTCCATCCGACTCAGAGTCCGGCCTTTTGTCCTCTGGCCTGTTTGGGAAGCTCTCCTTCGGGCATGTTTAGACGGTGGAGGGTTGGCCCTGCCTGCGCTCCTGATGCCCGTCCTGGGCCTCCATAGGGGGCGGATGCATCCAGCCAGCTGCCTGGGCCCTTGGTGCTTTGTGGGTGGGTGCAGGGCAGAGGTGACCAGCCGAATCGCCAGCGTGACTCAGTGCCGTGTGACCCGCGTGTCCTGGGTCCTGCTCCGTGCCCCTGGTCAGTGCCCCGGACGCAGAGATCAGGAGAAGCTCCCGTTAGAGGTGACTCTGCGGACAGAGATTGAGAGTGGAGGTGCTATGGGGACAGGAGCTGGTTTCTCTGGCTCACTGTTGCCTCCCCAGCACCTGAAACAATGCACGCGAGGGTAATGACCCCACAGACAGCTATTGCAACACGGGCAAGAAACCACAGAGAGCGGGAGGTCAAGGGAGCGCCGAGGCGTGAGTCAGGTTGAGGCACAGCCGCCCCGCTGGGGACCAGCCGCATTCCTTCCTGCTGCTCTTGCACCTCTTCCCCTTGGGGGCCCCTCTTTCTTGGCCTGCTTGCCCACTGTAAGCTGATTCCATCTGAAGATGACAAGGTGGTGGGGAGTCCTGGGTGTGGAGCCCGCCTGTGCTCCTCCCACTGGGCTGAGGCAGGTGACCTCTGCTTGGCAGGCATCCCCTCTCGAGGTGACCATGACTTGCTCAGACTAAGTCAGGGGACTTCAGTCAGTGCATGTCCACCCGAGGACACTCTGTGCCAAGGCCCCGCCCTCCGGGACTTCTGGGCGCACTGGTGCTGTGGACATTAACCTCTGATGAACCTGCCTGGGCAAGTGGCCTTTGTCTCAGGACCTCCTGAGCCACACGGTGTGCCCAGGCCCCTTTCTTGGCCTCTCCCTCTGGCCAGTTGGCGTCCATGGGAGAACGTGGGGCCAGGGCCCAGACTGACACCTGGTTCCAGCCCAGTTTAGCCTTCATCCCACAGTCCCTTAGTGCGTTTCCTCTCCTCCTGGGGCCTCAGTCTCCCCCTCCATGAAATGAAGGGGTGCCGGGCGCCCCCCATGGCCTCCCCCGCTCCTAGGTAGTGTGAGGAGACAGAAGGGACAGCTTTCCTGCGTAATTGCCCTAGTCTGGGCACAGCCCAGACTGTAAACCCTTTCCTGCGTAATTGCCCTAGTCTGGGCACAGCCCAGACTGTAAACCCTTTATCAAGTGTCGGATTTGCTGAGGTGGCATCTTGCAGGACGGACCACTAGGACGGCCACTTTCCCTGTTTGCCTCTTGTGTGCGTACTTCAAGAAAGTGTTCTAGATTTTGTACTTGCCTCCTGAGACGGTGACCTCAGTCCCTGAGGTCCATCCCGCCATCCAGGACTGCAGTATCTCCCAGCCTGTCTGTGGACTCTCCAGCCCGAAACACACAAATGGAAAGTAGTGAGAGGGGTCTGTCCCAAGTGCCTGTGCAGATTCTCTGTGCTTGTTCGCTGTATCCTTCTTGTGCACATGTGTCCCGTCTCCCTGAACCACAGACAGGGGCCCCGGGGCATGCTCAGATCGTAGGGACCTTGACTTCATCACACTGTGGGGCGCAGAGCCAGTGATGAGCCTGGCTGCGGGAGGAATGGGGCCTGAGGCTGGCCGCCTGGCCCGGGTCCACATATCCATCCAAGGTGGAGGGCTTGTGTGGCGGAAGCCCAGCTCCATGGAAGCACATCCTCAGGCTTCTTTGACCCCTCCCCCGCCTTTGGTCTCACTCAGAGTCTGGAGCCACTTTGGCCTCTGATGAACCTGCTGGCTGTTCATTTTTTTCCAGTCGGCAGTGCAGCACAGCTCGGACTGTGTTTACTTTTATTTTGGGGGTTTTGCAGCAGTGCCTTGGTTTGTCGAGTTAGGACCATCCCCCTACGGCTCTGGCTCCTCCTTCTCGCCTCTGGAGGGAGGGAGCGAGTGCCCGTCAGACAGGCGGGGCCTGGCAGCCTGGAGCCAGCTCCGGCTGGCCGTCACCCAGGCAACCGCCACGCAGCCAGCAAGGCAGTCTGTCCGGGTTGAGAGGGAGTAAAAACGAAACTGCAGTGTTTATTCTCTACGCATTGCACTTTTAGAAATGTGACTAGATTTTGATAAAAGGCAATTTCCTGTCTGTTGGGTTTTGGTCTCTGTGCCCAGCGTGTGACTCTGATTCCTGGGTCGTGTGTCTGTGTTCCAGAGTACCTCCATGAAAGGGCGATGTGTTGAATGCAGTTGAGTTTCCCCTCCTCGGTGATTCTAGGAGGCTGCATGTCGTACAAGTTCTTGGGAACCAGTGGTGAAGCAACCGTGTTCCACAGCTTACTTGGTTCGGTTCTGTGGGCATTCATGTTTTAGAAGAAGCCCCTTCCTGTGGGGTGTGCTCTGTTTCCTTAGTGACTGTTGCTCTTAGGGGAGGGGCTTAGTGACACTTTCCAAGTGCAGTATTGAGTTGATGTATCTCCTGGTTGTTCCAGCCCATCTTCCCAGTGTAAATAGGGCGTGTGTGTGCGCGCCTGTGCACACACAACAGGATGGTGGTGGTGTGCTTGCTGTGGGGGCTCTTGCATGTGGTTCAGGGTTACCCTGTGATCTTCCGTCCTGGGTAAGTAGCCTCTTTCTGTTCTTTCTCTTTTTCCCCCTTGGTTTTCCTGATTTGAGTATGACCAGGGTTAACCTTTTTAGGAAACCACCTGCGATTCTGGAGTCGCAGATTGGAAGGAGGGACCGGCGTCAGCCTCACACCTCCTGCTCAGTAGGTCTGGGCTGTTATTCGGCCTCTGTGGGGTTCGAGTGGTCTTTGCGGTGTGAGAGGGTACAGAGCCGAGACCCCCACGGGCCTCTCCTGGGCACGTTGCTGTGCAGTGCAGGTGCGCAGGGTCACCTCACACCCTCCCTGGCTCACTGTGACCAGTGGTGGTAGCCAGAGCCCTGTCAGTGCAGAGGCTCTGAAGCAGAGGTGGGAGTAGCCTCTCAGCCTGGGGCCACCACCTGTCACTCAGGCCTAGGGCAGTGGGCTGGGGTGCCGGGGTGTGTGTGCCCCTCTACACACCGGCTTCCTTGGCCCATTCATCTGTGCGTCTGGTAGACTCCTGTGTACTGAGTGCCTGCCTGGCACAGGCGGTGTCTTAGGTGCTGAGGGCCAGTGGAGGGGCAGCCAGTCACCGCCTGTCTCATGGGGCTTCCAGTTGGGATCCTGCTTCAGCGCCAGGGCTGGTCGAGGGGCGCCTCTGAGACTAGCTGGTGAGGGCGCCTTGTGAGCAGGGCCCGCGAGGGTGGAGGCAGCAGGGCAGCGATGGGCACCGTGTTCGGCTTCTCTGCTTTCCTGCCAAGTCGTGGTTGGCTGCCGGGCAGTGAAGGCAGATGTGCTGTGGCTCTGCTGCCCTGGGCCCCAGCCCTCGCCTGTCCCCAGCGTGCTGGTCATCTGCACTTTCCCACTGAGCCCTGCTGGTGCCCGGTCCTGGTGTGGATGGTTGGTCCCTCCCTGATCAGCACAGGCCGTAGGTTCTGGGGGCCTTTTCCTCTCTTTTGTTTATGTTTCTGGAAGGGGTGTCTTACCTGTGTTGTTAGCAGTTAGGAAAGCATGGGATGGCTGTTCACAGTTTAACTTGAATGTTGCTCATAAGGAGGCTCCCAAGTGTTTCATGAAGAGGGACTGTGCCCCTTCAGTCTTTGTTGGGAACGGCACGCGTCCTGCCCTAAAAGTCCAGGCCAAGACCGTGCCTGAGACCTCAGAGCTAGCTGCTGCAGGCCTGCCACCACGCCCCTCTTTTAGGAGAAGCCCGGCTAAGGATTGCTGAGCATGACAGAGAAGCGAGGAGAGTTTGCTGTTTCTTTTGCTTCTGTCCGCATCAGCCTCAGTCTTGCCCACAGCCATTTGAAATGTATAGCTTGGTTTTTAAAAGAAGTCAGGTAGCGTACCTTTTGCAATGAAACAAGATGATCTAAACCAAACCCCACAATGAAACATCAAGACCTCACCGTACTTCAGTCTGTCTGAGTTTGGAGAAAGAGGACAAACACAGTCCAGCATTTCTGGGCATTGGAAGCATCACAGAAGAGAGTACAGGTGGTCAGGCTTTAGGGCAGGCAGGCTTTTGTTTTCATCTGGCGGTTCAGTCCCCCGACGACAGTGCATGTGGTCCTTGACTCCAGGAGTTGCCGCAGGACTTTGGGATGCTGGGTGTCCGTGCCTTGTGAGTATTGGCCATTTGATGGGGAATTTTTAAATTTAGAAAAAGAACATTTTCTGACGTTTTCAAGGACTTCAGAACCACCGTTTATGTAAATGATTTTAATTAAAATTTTCACCTGTTGGTTGAAGTTGAGGACCCCTGGGCTGACTTTGGTGACAGGTTGCTACTGCAGGTACACGAAGGCAGTGCAGCTGCATTTTCTTACCACGATGAAGGTGCTTCGTTAATGCATTAGGCTTCCTTCTACTTAGTCTGTGTTAGTGATGTTTTACTTTGTTACCTTACATTTACAGCAAGAAGATTTTAACAGAGGGTTCCTGTCTGTTATGTGCTGTTTTCTTAAATTTTTTTTCTCTGGTTTGGTGGTGTGAAAGAGGAATAAGGTTACACTTCCTACAAACTGGTTGCAAGTTGGTTGGAATGAGGTGATGATAATCACTTTCTCCAGTACCGAAGATTCACGTTTGGAATTCTGCTCTTGTTGTTAATTTTGCTCTTGTGTAATAGAACGACATTAAAGTATCTGGAAAGTGTTGTGTCAAATGCTTTTATTATTATGGAATATGTAATATGCATGGGCCAGTTTATACATTAAGTTTACTTTTCCGTTCTGTTGTTTTTTAAAAATTTGTTTAAATTGGGGAGGTAATTAGGTCTGTTTATTTGTTTATTTATTTAACGGAGCTACTGGGGTTGAGCTCAGGGCCTCGTGCATGCAAGGCACATGCCCTACCCCTGAGCCGTGTGCTCCGCCTCCTTCCTGTTCTTTTAAAGAAATTAATACTGGCCTTTGTTCTCCCCCTTAAGAGTCACTTTTTAAAACTGCTCAACCCACAAGTCCTTATTGGCCTGCTGACAGCAGTGGGTGTGAACCCCAGACCCCACTTCTAAGACCTTGGGAACCTGCTTAAGAAATGGGTTTCCTCTCCAGGTGTCTGGCCTGGAGTGGCCTCCGGGAGACCTGTCTGCTGCCAGCCTGCTGGTTCAGGATGCAGGTGCAGCTTCCGCTCCGCCCTTCACAGGCACCAAAACTGGTGCTGCCCCTCCCCCACCCCACAGTGTGGTCACGAGCAGGCTCTGGGGCTTTTTCTTGTCTTTTTTGGCCTCTGTGGGTCTACTGAACTTCATGTTCTGCGGGTCATCAGGACAGTGACCTCTCTTTCTAATTTCAGCAGCGGGAGAGAAGCACAGAGAGCTGCAGATGAGACCCTCCTGAGCCCCCTGGAGTGGCTGACAACCCTGGAAGGATGCTGGCTGCCGGGCGGCTCTGGGGGCCCTCCCTATGAGGTGGGAAGCCCAGGGTCGCGGGGACAGCTTCCTCACTTCTGGGCCCACCATGGCCTCCGCATTCTGGCTGGACAGCTGACGTGACTAGTGCGAGGGTGACGCTGCCAGACTGGGGCCACCCCAGGTGCCGCCTGCTCCCAGGGTCCAGAGCAGGCAGGTGGGAATCAGATGCTACCAGGAGCCAGGTGGGCATGCTGAGATGGAGGTCACCTGAGGCCCCTGGACGCTCCTCGTGTCGGGACAGCGGCGAGTCGGAGTGCAGGCCTGCAAGAGCAGCATGCAGGAGGCTGGCTTTCCGGCCACACATGCGTTCACAGGTGAGAACCGTCCGTGCTTCACTGAGAACAGTTCAGCGCAGCTGATGGTTATAAAGTACCAGACAGCTGTGCGAAATGAATGTGCACCTGCCTGTAGGACTCAGGGCCACTTGGCGTCACGACTCAGGCTGCTGCGTTACTGATTTTGACAGAATTATGCCATGTCCTCCTTCTCGATAAAGAGAAATTTGAAACAGCATTTGGCAGTTCACTGTTCTGCTATTGCTCAGTCACAGGGCACACGCGGTATCCTGTCAGTCATCAGTTCCGAGAGAAACCTGTCACTTGCAGAATGGTGTCCGGGGGTGTGTCTGTACAGAGCTGGGGAGGCCTGGAGGGAGTGGTTATGGCTGATGAGTGACCTCTCCCTGTGCGTCTTTAGTTTTCTTCCTCAGGTGCACTCGTGTGTAGATGGGGGTGGGCTGCCTAGAGGCTCTTAGAGAAGCCCTGTGTTGCTGTTGGACGTGGATCTGCCCCTGCCTGGTTTGCTCCTTTCCAGGGACCCACTCAGTCCGGCTGGTGCCCAGAGCCAGGGCCTGCACCACCAGGCTTTTGAATTTGGGTCCTGGTTCTTTGATTCACTTAACATCCCACTAACTCTTTGGGGCTCTGGCCAGCCCCTCATTTATAAAATGGGGGCCATAAGGTTGATTTCCTTGGCCATAAGGTTGATTCCTCGTGGAATCCAAGGAAAACATTTTTATGTGAAAAGAGGTTTTTAAAAAAAATTTTTTTTTAAAGAAGGATGGTAGAAAATATACAAGGATTGACTGTGTTCTCTGGTCCTGTGAGTCCTACAAGTTTGTGGCTCTTCCAGTTTTGTGCAGAGGGCAGGTCAGGTTGCTGGGTGGGCCGGGTGAGAGCTTGCAGCTCTGCCTCCTCCACTGGCTGGAGCTCTGCTCCCCGCCGGTTACAGGTGCGTTTCCTCCTCCCTTTGCTTGTTGGAAAATCAAGATGGTCACGTGTGGCTCTCACAGAAGAACCAGGAGATGGAGGGCCAGCTTGCCTGGTCCAGTGCTTGCTGCCGGCCCTCTCAGCATCTGCATCTGGAGCAGGGGCGCCTCCCTCCTGGGGGCTGTGCTAGGGAGGGTCATCCCAGGGTGGGCACAGCCGTGGCCCCACCCTCCCCTGGCACCACTCATTTGCTGTTAGCGTGTTGTTTGACTCTAGTCTTACCCCAGGGCAACTGAAAACTCTTGTCTTAGTCTCCGGAATTGAGCTGCACAGTTTCTGCGGGTTCTCGATGCTGATGCAGAGAAGTCTTGCCTTAGTTGTCCTGAGTGGTGAGGGGTGAAGGCATTTTTTCCTAGGCTTTTGATCAATGTGTCTGTCTTATGCCGGTAAATAGCACGCTGTTTCAAGTGCTAAAGCTTTGTAATGTAGTTTGAAACCAGGGAGTGTGATGCCTCCAGTTTTGTTCTTCTTTTCTTAAGATTGCTTTGGTTGTTTAGTGTTTCTTACCCAGCTGTAAGATTGGTCCTGTTAATTCTCATAAAAGCAGGATGTAAAGCCCACCAAGAAGGTGATGGCTGGTGTGGTGTTTACTGGCGTAAGAACAGACACTTCCATCAGCGGAACAGGAGGGAGAGCCCAGGAGTAGGCCTGCACACACACTGGTCAGTTAACTTACAGCAGAGGAACTGAGGCTATGATGCAGTGGAGAGAGGATAGTCTCTTCAGGAAACAGTGCTGGGAAGATCGGATAGGCACACGCAGAGGAATGAAGGTGGGCCACTGCCTTACACCGTGTGGAGAGGTCAGCTCAGATTTGGATTAAAGACTTGAATATAAGACCTGAAACCATAAAACTGCCTCCTAAGGGGTCTCCCTGTAAGATGTTGTGGTCCCCCTGTAGAGGAAGGAGCTGTATCCACCCACTCCCCACCCATAACATGCACGTCTCATTTACGATTCTTTACCAAGAGGGATCTAAACCTTTGGTATCCAAATTGGTGATGTTCCAAGCAGTGGTCACCTTAAGTCATGCTGTACAAACATTTTGCTGGAGAGAGAAAGGGCGCCGTGTGCTTGGACTCATGTGGCCTCTGGTCCAGGCTGCTATGTTCAAACCCAGGTGCTGCCACGGCAGCCTGTGTGGCCTTGGGTGAGTAATTTAACCTCTCTGTGCCACACTTTCCTCATCTAAGACACGAGAATAAGGCCAACACATGTGCTTCAGAGGGCTGTTTGCAAGGTGAGTGAGTGTGTGTGGGCGAGCGCTTCTCAGGCGGCTGTCAGTGTGCAGGACAGAGTCCTTGGTGTCTCGGCGGTGCTCGACTTGATGGCCGCGAGCAGTTGTTACCCCAGGCTCGCCTCGTTTACACAGTGTGGCACTGGAGGGACTTGTGCTGCTGTCAGTGGGGTTTGCCCAGAGATCTGAGGACATTTCCGGAAGAGCCGTTCCAGAGGACGTTGAGAGTGTGGGACAGGATTGGAATCCGTGTTGTGAGCTCACGTGAATGTGTGCTGCTCTGGGTCACTGCTGGGCAGACCTCTGACCTTGGTGCCCTTTGTGAGTGGGGCTTCGTGTTCTCACACGACTGTCTCCACTGCCTTCAGTGAAGACAGATTCCCCCTGCAGTGAGAACCTGCATTACGTGTCATTTAAATGCACGTGTCTTGCTATATTTTATCATAAGACAGAAATGTACTTTCACCATGCGTGCTGCTGAGCAGTTTCGATTCTGTGTCTTTTCTGTTTCTCTTTGTCCTGCTGACGTACAGATAGAGGCACACTCCTGGGTCGGGACCCAGCGGCCTTGGTTCCCTCTCTGACTTCCATTGAATTTCATGCTGGGCACTAGGCTGGCCCTGGAAATACGATGGGGAAATGACTTAAAAAACAGGAAAACGTTTAATTTAATAAAAACACTGCATAGACTTCTTCCGTGCAGCATGCCCGTGTCATGTGTGTTTGTACAATTAAGTTACTTGTGAGTGTGGAAAAGGAGGGACCCGTGCAAGACTCGGTCATTTTATTTCCATATAAAAAAGTGTCCTGAGGGTGTTTTATGACCATCCCTTTAAGATCCTGGAGGCTGTCAGGAATGTCCATTTGCAGCCAGAGTTTGGGCCTGGGTCAAAGTGCAGAGGGGTGAGGTGGTGGGGGCTCTGGGCTTGGCACGGAGCCAGATCTTACAACAGGGACGGAGACGCTGCTGGCCCGGAGAGTGTTTATGGAGGGAGCCACCCTGGTGCTGGCAGCCCCCGTTGTGCTCACTTGCGCTTTCACACGTGGGTCAGGACGGAGACCGTGGAGGGGAGGGGGCACTTGCTTCCCTCCTGGTTTCTTTGAAACACTTGGCCAGCCTCGCTTTGGCTGAAGGATGTATCAGGGGGAATGGATGTGGCTTGTTTGTGGGTCAGTGGTGTGGGGTTCACTCTTGGATTCACCTGTTTAGCACATTCTTGTTGAGCACTTGTGTGTGCCAGGCACTGAGGCAGGTACTGGGGGTGGAGGGGAGCGAGGCAGAGGAGGCTCTTCCGCTCAGGGGAGTTACGAGTCGGCCAGGGAGACAGACAGGAAGTAAACAAGCAGATCCCATGACTTGACACAGCAGTCAAGCCATAGGGAAGATCAGATGGGGAAGGAGATGAGAGACGATGGGGTCTGACTGTTACTGACGGGGTGTGCAGGGACGGCCTCGCCCACAAAACGGGGAAGGAGTCTAGGCTGAGGGCCCGACTCGGGCGCAGGGCTCAGGGCACGGCTCTCTCCACGTCTGTGTGAGTATCTGTGAGTTTTAACCAGTGCTATTTGCTATATATTTAGTATGTTTAAATTGTGTCTCTTTTTGAATCGTTGCTTCTGAAGACTTGTCCGTCTCCCAAACACTGAGTCCGCGAGAAGGACTCACTCACGTTCAGTTCTTGAACTTCGGTTTCTGTGTCTTCTGGTACTTTCCAAGCACACGGTTCAGATGTGTTGATACAGGTGTGAAGGAAGTAGCTGCAGGTGGTGGCCAAGCACAGTCTCACTGTCGATCCTGAAACATGCGTGACGACTCTGCAGGCGGGTGGGGGGAGGGGCTCCCTGTGAGGAGCTGGGTCTGGGGAGAGGCAGTGCTGTTCCTAGCAGAGGCACGGGGCCGGGAGAGATGGGTGGATGGACACTCGGCTGTGTCCCTGAGGGGCGAGCGTGTCACTGGGGCCCAACAGATGGAGGGCAGGGCTCCTCCAGCCCCCGTTCTCTTCCAGTCTGGCCCCTCAGGCACACCAGGGCTGTTTCTCATGATGCAGCCTTTCAAGGTGCCTCCCCCAGCAGGTAACACCCACACTGGTCCACATTGGGGCTGGTCTCTCGGCTGCTGGACAGAGCTCGCAAGCAGTCCCCAGGGCGGTTGGTCCTCATCCGGGGCAGCTGCAGTGTCAGGCGCCCCACCAGCCACGCTCTGGCCCACCGCACTTGACGGGAGGGCATCTGATGCACGTTTCATGGTGTTTTCAGCAGTGAGCACTGCCGGGCAGAAGGACAGGAGCCACGAACACCCTGCGTCCTCCTCCCCCAGCTCTCCTCCCAGGGGTTTGGCTCTTGGTTCCTTTCTGCTTGTGAGTCTCTTGGTTTCTTAGAAGGAGGCACCACAGCCTGCTGCCGTCCTCTCAAAACGAAAGCTGCAGCTCTGGCCACGGGACTGTCCATGTGGCCTGAACTTGCTCTTGGTATAAACACCGTCTCCAGAACTCGCGGCTGAGCAGTGTGGTGCTTGCCCAGTAACTAAATCTGGATTTACAACCTTTTTAATCTCCAGTAACTCGAGCAATTTTTATAATTTAGATCTGTTTCCAAAGTGTGATTTTGGCAATACAGGGATTTTCTTATCTTAAAAGTTTTACGAAAAAACTTAAAATCCCTTGGACATTTAAGTGAAAACCGTAACTTTTGGAATGCCGAATCTCCATGCGCTTTTGTGAACAGGAGCCATGAGTGTTCTCGTTTATGTCAGTGCTCCTGACACTGCAGACTTTCTATAGCTCCTGGGTCCGTGCTGTTTGCAGACGCCAGTCAGCACACATTCTTTCACACGAGTGAAGGAAACACGTTTGCGGTGACAGGGGGACTCCTGCGTAATTTGAGTTGCTAACTGTTGATCCCGAAGAATGTGGGTGAAGCGCTGGTGTCCACAGGACAGTGGGCCCTGCTCTCGGTGCTCGTTGTAGCCTGAGTGCATTTTAATACCTGCTGTAGTTAACAAGTTACTCTTTCATCTCTGAGTATTTACTGAATTAATAGCAACTTTTTGCCACCTTGTACTTCCTTAACTCATTCCGTTACTATATCATTCTTTTATTCATCGAACTATATCATTCTTTTATTCATCCCGTTACTATATCATTCTTTTATTCATCGAACTATATCATTCTTTTATTCATCGAACGTTCATCATTATTGAAAAACACCCCAGTGCCCTGGTCCTGTGGGGTGCACACCGGGAGGGGAGGGGGAGAACCAGTCAGAAACAGGGCTTCAGGCTCCAGGATCCAAAGGCGTGTCCTCTCTCCAGCCCTACCCAGCTGCACTGGCTGCCCCGGCCAAGAGACCCTGCACCTGCTGCAGGTCTCTCTGCTTGTGGCTTGTCTCTGGGGCACCCGTTTTCCTCTCCTGTCTCCGCAGCCTTGCGCTGAGAAGGGTGTCGTTGGCTATGGCTGCCTCTGGGCAGCAGGCTCGGTTTCCCGCCTGACATGCTTGTGCAGGGCTGCGGGCCGTGGCTGCTGGCAGCGCGCTCTGGTCATGTGGCCTCCACTGAGCAGGATTAAAGGGGCGCGCGTTGTCAGCAGCACCCGGGAGCCTGCCCTCGAGATGGCACATGCTGCCTGGGCCGCTGCTGGAGTGCAGCCTGTCCTCGTCTCTTTGACGCCAGCGGTGTCGTGGCGCTCACACTCCCTGAAACTCTGGCAGCTGCCGTTGCTGATGTTAAGGAGAACTTGGAAAAGCCCTCTTGACTGCGTCTCTCACGCAGCGGTGATCTCAGCTGCTCCGGGAACTGAGGGCTCTCGCACTCGTCCCTTCTCAACTTCCTGTGTATGCGCCATCTCGGCTCATCTGTGGGATAACTGTCCCCACAACCTGTCACATTCCTTCTCACAGGAACCTGACACTCAGTCATTTCTGTGTGATCCTGTCTGAGTGTGACGAACGTACACACACAGGTCCCCATCTATGTTTTGTGGCTCCCAGTTTGGACACACGGTGCAGATGAGGCGACTGGACCGGTTTGTGTGCTGACCCTGCTCCAGCCGCTCGGATCATCAAGGACAAGCGGCCCTGCTGGTGCGGTGTGTGGGCCACGGCCTGAGCGTGTCACCCTTTCCACACCCTCTCTCTAGCTGCATGTCTGTGTAGAAGCACCGATTTCAGGTGGAAGGAAGAAAACTGACCAGAGTGCACTTCCTCTGCCCCTCCCCCGTGCTCTCGGTTCAGTTAAGTCAGAGCAGTCACTGGTGACCCACTGCTGGATGCCGGGGCTGCAAAGGTGTGATGTCCTCTGGGCTTGAGAGGGCTTGCCAGTGGGCGAGGCAGGCAGACAGGTGATGGCAGTGTGGCAAGGGCTGAATGGGAGGACGCATAGGTCACCATGGGAACAGGCAGCCGTGTTCAGTTGCGGATGGATGGGGAGATGAAAGGTCATAGGCAGCTGTCAGTAAGTGGGGGGAGTGAGTCATTCCAGGCAGGAGAGGTGGGGGGCACCAGGCACCACGAGGGGAGCCGAGTGTGCTTGAGAACAGCCTCGTGTCTGGGCGTGTCCGGCGTCCAGGGCAGTGTGCGAGGAGTCAGGAAGTGAGGTTGGAAAGGTGGTCAGGACCGCTGATGTGGACTGTTCTGAAGGTTGAAAGCGAAGGGATGGCATGATATTTCTGATTTAGAAATAACAATTTGCTTGATAGAATAAACCTTCCTTCGTCCACCAAATGTTTTTTTGAAAACCTATTACATGCAGACGTTATCTGGGCCTCAGGAAGGTAACAGGAAAGAATCAGTGCCCTCCGTACATTTAGATGAACTCACATTCTAGTGATCGGGGTAGTAAGCAAACTAGAGAGTCAGTTATGTGATTTATGGAACGGTGTTAAGTGTTACAGGAAAGATAAAGCAAGAAACGTAGATAGGGAGTCTTGGACGTGGGTGGGAAGGGGTACATTTCTAAACAGGGTGGTTTGTTACGCTGGAATATGAAGAGAGTGTGTGTGTTTTGAAAGAGTTCAGCGTCTGCTGCCTTTGTCTCTTACCCGGACCCGTTTCCTTGCTGGTTCAGGACTGTCTGAGAAGCAGTGTTGGGAAGACCTGCCGTATGTGCTGTGAAGTAGGATCAGACCCTGACTCTGGGTCCCCTCAGTGTGTTTGCCCCTTCCGGTCACGTGGGCAGTGGGACCGACTGGGGTCTGGAGAGGAGAAGGCGGGGCGTGGTGAGGGTGGGAGTGATTGTTTAGGCCGGACCAGTGGTTCTGTCTCTGCTGAGGACACACAGGACAGAGCGGTCCGCTTCAGCCAGGGATATCAGGCTGCAGCGAGGTGCCGTCCGTCCAGGAGCGGGCCCTGGTGCTTCCACACTGCTGTCACTGGTGACCGCCCTGGCGACCAGTCTCCTGACGTGGGCTCAGCCACTGCAGTGGTGAGCAGGTCCTTGGAGCTGAGAGTGGAGGGTGTCTGCGGCCCATCCTGTCTGAAGCAGGCCGGCGGTTCCAGCCTGTGACAGGAGACGATTCTAAGCAGGTGCTCGGTTGGAGATCTGGGTCAAGTGACAAGAGCAGCAGGAGGCCCGGAGCTCCCGGTGCTGGGTGGCCAGTCCCACCACCCCTGGAGCACGGCTGCTGGTGCGCCCTCGGGAGAAGCGAGCAGAAGGACGGGGGCGGTTAATTTCAGAAGGTAGGAATTTTATCAGCCACTGTTCCACTGGGAAGGGCGCATTTAAGACCCTGTCCTGGTTGTGAGTCACGTGGTTTTGAGGTCTCTGTTGAGGAGTTAGGCAGAGGACTTCCAGAGCTCCTCAGCTGGCCCGTAGTGCTGCAAGGAAAAGAAGTTCTCTGTGAGAGGCCGGGAGGGGCATGTTCAGGACAGAAATTCTTACTCTTAATCGTTCTTTTCCTTTTTCCTCTTTCACGTGGTATACGCCAGACGGTTAGTGTTAGTTTGTACGTAATTAGAATGACATTTAGGACAGAAAGTTTTTTCCCCCAAATTGGTAGAAATCGTGGGTTTTATGTTCCATTTCACAGGAGGCTTGTTGTCTGTCCTGAGTGAGTCAGGAATTCCCTTGGGGCTGTTTGCCGTCTGTGACAGGAGAGGTCGCCCCGTTCTTCAGGGCCTTCTCGGCAGCAGGGTGTCATGAATCTATGACGATTCCCAGTCACTGAATTCATCAGAAGGCTGTGGAGGAGTTTGGAGAAGCTGCAGAGGACTCAAAATTGGGAGAAAATTCTTTGTCACTAAGAGCAAAGTGATTCTAAAATCTATTGCTGATTCTGGATTTTTAAAACTAAGAAATCAAATAGAGAATTACGGCAGAAAGAAACGCCATTTTCTTCACTTTAAAAATCCTGACTTTAGAGAAGAGGATTTATTTATCTACTTTAGGAATTACTTAAGTATTTCAAATTTTGAAATTAAATCTGTAACTCCTGAAGGAAAAACTGGCTCCTGAGTCTCTAATTCTATATTCTACTCCAATATTATACATCTGAAAGAACCATGAATTTGAATTTGTAGCCAGTGTTTCTGATGTTTAACGGTCTTTAATTTCTTTCGGCTTCTGGCTTAGCAGAAATACTCTACAAGTTTCACAAAGAATGGACAAAATATGATCAGAAAACATTAAAAAAAAATTCTTCTGTGTTCCTTCTCTGACTTGCGTCTTGCTCCACGGAGGGCGCTCTGGCTCTTGGGTGTGAAAATGTTGTTCAGGAGCCCTTCCTGTGGTCCCAGGGTTTCTGAAATGCCTCGTTGACAGTACAGAGCTGTAGCAATTGGGCCCTATATCCAGGAATCTTCAAAATATCTGCCTGTTTTAAGAGATTAGGGTTTTTAAAAAGTAAATTAGCAAACACCAACTAAGCATCCCAGTAGAGTACTGTTAGCTAGAGAGGGCCTCACATGGCGAGGGGTCTGATCTCACCAGGCAGGGGCCCCTCGGGCTGCCCGTCCCATCATTCTGAGGCTCTCCAGGCCCCCTCTGTCCTGGCCACACGCCCGGCCAGGGAGCACAGAGGTCTGGGCAGGGGCTCTGTCAGTGGTGGTGAAAGGTCAGCCCAGGGGATTCCGTACACGGCCGAGGTTAGAGCCTCTCACCTGGGGGTCTCAGTTTGAAATGTCACAATAACCTGGTTATTGGAGGACCACCCCTGATGTCTGAACACACTGGGCTTTTGGATGGAGAGTGCGGTGGAGACAGTCTTGCATGGTGGGTCAGGATCGAGTTGGAAGCCTGCCTCTGTCAATACAGTCAGGTTACCTAGGACAGACCCTTGGCCAGACCTTTTCATTCCAGCTGCAGCATTAATCTGTGACACTTAATAACATCATAGCAGTTTTCCCGATAGCGTACCAGGAAGCCGACGCAAAATTTCAGGGCACTTGTTTCGGGTCAAGTGGCATGAGATGGGAGAGGTTTTTAGTGATGCCCAGCCGGCGACTCACCACTGAAAAGGTTTCGATAGTGATACTGACACTTCCATTATCTCGGAAGTAAGAGCGCTCTGAGCACGTGAGGCTGCTGTGGTGCGTCTGGGCGACGGCAAGCCCACCCGAGACGCGGGCTCGAGAACTTTGTTGCGCACGTGGGGTCCTCACGACAGGTCCACGAGAGCAGGTCCGGAAGCCGAGAGACGGCGACTGGAGAGCCTGAGACCAGAGGCTGCGGATCTGGACATGCACCTGGCTTTTGCCATTTGTCAGTAGTTCAGTTATGGGCAGGTCACTTGATATGAGTCTGCCTTTCCTCGTCTGTGAAATGGGAATAATAATTTCACAGGGTTCTTGTGGGCTCAGGGTAGGTCATACGTTTATTCAGCGGGTAGGTGACTCACCAAGTGCCCGTTACTCGCAGGCAGCAGTGTCCGTGTGGAGAATATGGGGAAGGAACCGCGTCTTTGAAAGAAGCCATGCGTCTTAGGCATGCTCATGTAGAAGATTCACACTATGAAGAGGGCTTGCTCTCTGATCTCCACGGGCCCTTCTTGCCCCAGGCATTCGTCGTACACCAGCCTCCGTATTGGTTGTAGGCATGACTGGGTCACGGTCGTCGCCTTGAAAATATTTTGTTACTTTGGACGGGTCTCCCTTGGACCACCCGAGTAGAGAAGAGTATGGACGTGGTTTCATTTCCCGGCTGGTTTAAAGTTCCACGTCGACTGGGACGTGGGAGTTTAACCTGAGGTCCTTTCAAACCACAGCAGCGGCTGGCTTTTTACTTGGAGTTTGACTCCGTCTCAGTTAGTGTCTCCTCCTTTCCGGTCACCGTTTCGGCAAAATCGGGGGTCCCGGGTTTTGGCTAATGTCCTTTTCATGTAATCCAGACTCCAAAATTTCAGGGGCTGTAGCTCAAGGGTAGAGCATTTGACTGCAGACTCCAAAATTTCTTTTGGAAAGAAAGATAAATTCTTTCCTTGACATTTCCTTTTTCCACTAAGTTAAAAAAAAGTTCACTTCATAAATGTGATCTCAGACAGCTGGATTTAAACGCGTGCCCCTGAGTGGGGTAGGGCCTCCTTGGAGCTCCCCGCGGCCGAGGCTGCGCCCAGGGCAGTTTTCACCTCGGAGGTGCAGCCAGGGACTAGCTTTTGGTTGTGCCTTGGGGGTGCTGGCACGTTGTCTACACCAGGCTGGGGGCTGCTCCCTCTGCAGCCCCACGTGCCGCTAGCAGAGCTGGTGGAGGGCCGTGTGCTGGTGCCTGCCCCTTTACTATTTGAACAGTGGATGTTAGAGTGGGAAGGACCTCAGACTTGACTCAGGCCTGTCACGCACATTCCAAACGGAATCAAAGAGGAGTGAAGAGGCTGTGAGGGTCAGCGTCAGTGGGGGTCCTGGGGCGCTTCTCCTGAGGTGTGTTCCTGCCATCTGGCCACTGAGTGGGGCGTCCTGTGGGCGCTCCTAGGAGCGGCTCCCAGGCAGTGTAAGGTGCACAGATGTTTGTGTGCTCACGTGTGTGTGATTATGTCATCTCCTTCGTTTAAATTGACAGTGCTAAGATTGCAACTTTATCTTAAAGTCTTAGTTTTTTTATTTTTTGGGGGGGTTAGGTAATTAGGTTTATTATCTTTATTTTATTCATTTTTTTTAATGCAGGCACTGGGGATTGAATCCAGGACCTCGTGCATGCTAAGCAGGCACTCTACCACTGAGCTACACCCTCCCCCGTTTATTATGTAGTCTTATAAAAGCGTATTCCATTTTCAGTACTGACCTGCGCAGGTTTCAGGTCCCCTGTTCCTTGGCGGCGGTGGGAGTTGGTTTGGGCTCCATCCTGTTCTTTAAGTCACTCACGTGGCCCTTGGCACAGGTGCTTCTCAGGTAGCAGAGAGCACAAACAATTTTTCCTTCTTGTATGACGTAAAGTCAGTGCTGTCCCTTTGGTATTAAACCTGGTCCTTAGGCATGAGATGAACGAACACCAGAGAGGTTAGATGTTTTGCCCAGAGCCTCACAGCATCCTGTGACAAGTTGGAAATAAAATGTGTGAGCCTCCTTTTGTCCAGCCTGAGCCCCCGAGTCCTGCTGGAGCCCGGGCTGCTGCCGCACCCGCTCTCCTCCTCCGTGCAGGCGTGGATAACTGCCAAGGAGTTTTTCAAGCAAAGGAAGAGTTTCAAAGCTGTGACTCTGCTGGCAGGCTGTGGAAGGAGGGCACCTGTGTTACTCATTCTGTGGGTTAGAGACATCGAGTGAGTGTGTCCGCAGGCCCCGGCTGCCCCAGGCACTGAACTGTGCCTTTCACAGAGGGCAGCCCCTTGTGAGCGCGGCTTCTTGTGGTCTCCAGGTAGACCGAGTCCCAGCCATCACGGCACACGAATGGAGAAGTGAACATAGCAGCTCAGGAGCACGGGCTCTCATTGACCACTGCATGCTTTGTGTTGTGTTTTTTCAGAGTGCAAATTCACCTGCACCAGTGGTAGATGCTTGTATCTTGGGTCACTGGTCTGTAACCAGCAGAACGACTGTGGAGACAACAGCGACGAGGAAAACTGTCTCCTGGTGACCGAGCACCCACCTCCGGGCATCTTCAGCTGTAAGTCCCTCCTCGCACCTCAGCGTCCTGATGTCTGACTGTGTTTGGGGGTGGCTAGGAGGCAGGGTCCTGGGGGAGTGGGAAGGATGCTGCTTGTTAGTTAGTGGGAGAGGCCCTGCATCTTCACGGGGGGACCGTGGTCGTCTTTTAGGGCGGGAAGACGGTGTGTCTGACAGTCGGAGGTTCATTCCGCTTTCAGAGATGGCAGTTGCACTGTGTTTGGAATTGGCTTTCTGCTTCTTGCCTTAGAAGCACTGATTGATCACAAGGAATAATATATTGGTTCAGTATTCTTCTTACTGGGTTCCTGGGCTTTTTAGAGTAATTTTAAATAATGACACAAAAGTTTTTAAATAAGGAAAGAAAGGTATGTAGGGAGTCCACAATTAACCAAGTAGTTACACTGAGAAAGTAGAAAACGTTTATGTGGGACCAGTGCCCGGCTCACCAAGCTCAGGAGTCCAGTGGTGCCGGTGTTCCCCCGGGCCTTTCTGTTGGAGCAGTGTGCCCCTCCTCACCTCGAGCATCCGTAGTTCGTAGGGCGCTGTGTCTGCTCTTTGAGAAGACGGTTAAGGTGAGATGTGTGCTCTCCTGGTGTTGAGATCCTGTTTCCTCTGCAGTGGCCTCGGTGGTCGTCAGTGTTGTCCTTCACCCAGCACGCTACCTGGACCCGGGAGAAGGGGCTGCAGTGAGCCACTCCCACGGAGCCTGCCTGTGGGTCGGGGTCCTGGCCATGGCTCTGCCGGCAGCTCGGTGCCCTTGCCTGTACAGGGCTGCAGGAGTCCTGCTGGCACCGCAGTCAGTGAGGCTGAGTCGGGGTCTCAGAAGGAGGAGACCCACGTGAGGGCAGTGTCTGTCCCGGGTCTTCTCTGGGCTGAGCGGCAGCAGCACCTCTGAGACGGACTCCGGGGAGACTTGGGCCCCGTGCGAGCTCACACGGGCCTGAGGCTCTGTATGAGAAGTAGGGGAGCACCCTGGCCTCTGCCCAGGGGCGGCCTCTCCTCTCCTCGCCCGCCTCTGCCGCCCTCCTGCGCGCTGAGCCTGTCCCTTCCTGCCTGCCTCCCTTTCTCATCAGTATTTCTTGGACTTTAAAGCTGACCTCTAGATGTGTAGAATAAAGTTACAAATATAATCCTTCTTGAAATCGCGGTGTCTCTGTATTGATGTTTTAATTTCCTCTGAACCTGTTCAGAGTAAGTTTCGGGTCCTGTGTGTCTTTGCCTGAAATTACTTGCATGTGCATTTCCTCAGAAAGATACTCTCTTCCACAACAAGCATTGTCACCAGACCCAGAAGACGTCGTGTTGCCACAGTGCTGCTCTCTGCCGCACAGCACGTGTCAGACTCCTTCAGCTGCCCCGGTCTGGCCTGGTCTCGTCTTCCGTAGTACCTGTTCTTGTTTCCTGGCAGGGGCCCCGTGGATAGTGGCAGGGAGGTGGCGCTGGGAGAAGCCCCGCCGTCATCACTGTCCGGGGCGGGCGGCAGCGCGGCTCCTTTCTCCGGGACTGGTGGTGCAGAGGGCCCTTCTGAGCCTGGAGACAGTGCCCAGAGAGGTGGAGTAATGCGTGCGGGTCACCCTGCTAGATGACCTTGGGGTGAGGAACTGTACTCAGGCCGTGGTTTTGTTTTTGCTCTAAGTGTTTGTTTTTTTGTGTCTTTTCCGTGATGTGTTTTGAGTAAGGCAAGGATTTACTCATCAGTTTTCAGCGGTTTGTAGGGTTTGGGGTGGAGACCAGACAAACCAGTCTGTTGTCGCTAGGCCCGCAGACGTGAGTGCTCCGAGGGCGCTTGTCTATAGGACAGGTTTTAATTGATGGAAAGCTGATGATAATCTTGGTTTCATCCTGGACTTTCATGTAGATTCTAAACTGTCACCCAGGAGCCGCAGCACACCAGGGCGGCTGGCGTTGTTGAGTTCCTTCGGGTCTCCTCTGCTGACAGACTGGGTGCTGAGTTCTGGCCTGACTGTGCGCTGTTGGCACAACTCGGGGGTCGGTCCTCGAGGGACCCAGTGGACGTGGGGGCCTCTGCTGCTGCTGGCCTTCCCTGCTGAGAGCCTGAGACCCCAGAATCCCCGCTGGAGCTGGCGTCAGCACGCGGGGCACCTCCACGCGCCTTCAGCGCTGCAGCAGGGCGGGTAGGGTAGGCGCGCACGCCGCATGTTGTGCTGCCCCCAGGCAGGGTGGGTGGGGGCTCCCCTCGCGGGCTCTGCCTGCCTCAGTCAAGGCCGTAGTAGAGACTGCTCACCGCAGACCAGGCTGTTCTGCACAGCAGCATGTGTTCTTTCGACAGAGCTCCCCACCCCTTTTCCAGCTTAGAAAAGAAAAAAGTATCCATGGCGTAAGAGTTACAGGTTTGTGTGAAAATGACCCAAGATGGCATCTAATCTCGATGAGGGGAGGGGGAGTCAGGGGTCATTGTGGCCGCTTCCCGGCACTCTGTGGGGTGAGCCTTGGTGAGCCTTGGAGGGGCACATGCCGCCCCCTCCCCACCATCCTGCCAGGGGCCCCTCCCCACCTGCCCGCCCCTTGATCTGTACCTTTGTTTCTCCCGGATGGCTTTCTGATCAGTTAAAATCTCACAGGTCTTGAAAGGCAGTGTTGCCTTTTCAGATAAACAGAGGGAGGGAGTTTCAGTAAACCTTGGGTGGGCTCCACTTCCTCCCGCTGTGACACTAAATTTACGTGGATAAAAACAGCCTCTCAGATTTACATTTTGATTCTGTTACTGCTTTCGTGTGTAGGGAGCTGTCCCACTTGAGATGAAATTTACCCACTTCTTGAAACATTTAGTAGTCTAGCATGGATGTTAATGAAAGTCTGGCAGTGCTATTTTGAGAGTTGCAACAGTGATAGTGATTTTCGGAGTCAGGTTCCTGCTTTGCAAAGGGAGAGTGGACGGGAGGAGGAGGGGGGAGACCGTTTCAGTCCTAATAGAGTCTGCCATCCACTGGGCCTGCCAGACAGATGGGTCATGAATACTGTCTAGACAGTCCCTGCCCGAGCAGAGCCCTGGCCCCCGAGGACACACACGAGACGCGGCTTGAGTAGCCAGGAGGGTCTGGGCAAGCACTCCCGCCATCAGACAGAAATCGATGCCCACCTGCTTCCTGGGGGAGGCTGGATGCAGGGGTGGGCTCTGTCTCTGATGAGTTTTCCTGCAAACGTGATGCTAGGCTTTAGGGAGGAGTGAGGGAGAGGTGTGTTGATGGTGCTGTTGCTGTGAGGATGCGGGCGTGTCATTCGGAGAAGAGGCGTGTCCTCGAGGTGGTTGCTGACTGGGAGCCCGGGCCGCCTTGAGCACCGCCCAGTGGGTTCTGCCGGTGCTGCCGTGGCCAAGGCAGAGACCGTTCGTCCCGACTGCTTGTTCCTGGTTCAGCCTTTGCTTAGGACGGGGTTGGAGAGACTGCCCTGGCTGGCTGTCTTTTCGTGTGAACCTCCAAGGACTGGCCCAGGCTGGTCTCCTCACCTGCATCGTGGTGGTGCCGCGGGAGACGAGGAGGAAGCTCGCAGGGGGCGTCCTGGTGCTCATTTCACCCGTGTTCCTCAGTGCCCGGGGTGCGATTATGGAATCAGCAGCAGGTCCCTGCTTGTGCAGACTCACAGTCTCAGTGCGTGTGTGTCTGTGTGCGTGGGGTACTCTTAGGGTGAAGTTATGGTGGGGGGGCCCCACCCGGACCAGCAGACTCAGCTCAGCCGGGCCGGCCTCCTTGCTGGCCTTGTCAGTAGCCTTGTATTTGGCCCCGAAGGTCTGCAGCACAGCTGGGAGGGGACCGTCCTCCAGTAACTGCAGCAGTAAGGCTGACGTTCAGCCATCGCAGGGCTGTGCATGCTGCAGAGGTGGAGGGACCCCCGCGGGCCGGGCCTCCTGAGGAGTTAACGGCTGGCTGCCGAGCCCTCGTAGTTCCGTCTCACTGGAGATGCCAACCAGGGCTTTTAATTTGGGAAAAAACTCCCAACAACCTGAATTTAGCAGTCATCGCTTGTTATATCCTAAGAGCTAACGGCAGAGGGAAAGCAGATGGTCGTTGCCTCTGCCTTCCCAGAAGGAAAAGGAAGTCAAAGATGAAAACTCTTCTCAGGGTGCACAGTCCCCACGGAAGGAAGAGACCATGTGTCTGAGAGCTGGGCCTCCTCCCAGAATGCTTTTCTCGGAAGTACCTTCCGGGTCGTCCCGAGGGCATAGCGGGCCTTCAGGAAGGTGTCTTCCTTCCCCGAACTCTGCCCGCTGTCCCCATCCGACTGTGACACGTGGGGTGGACGCTCACCCACTTTGGATAGACTGCAGGGGGTGCCCCTCGCAGCATCAGGGTGCTATGCCCACTTACCCCGACAGCTCTGGGCGTCTGGGGAAGCCCCGACACCTCTTGGTTCTGTTCTCCTGTTGTCAGAGGAGCAGGACATCCTCTATGTCATCAGGCTCCCGCGATTTCCCAGGCTGACCTGTGGGCGTGCGCGTGCCTCGGCTGCAGCAGTGCCCTGCGGTCCCCTCTTGGCGAGGAGGCCCCACCCTCACGTGGGCACACCTGTTCTTGAAGGGACACCGGGGCACGCTGCCTCTCACCTTTCTGTCTCTTCAGTGGGGTTCTGGGCTTCCTTCATTTCATTGCTCTAGAAAGTGGGAGACAAAGGAACTTGAGCTAAACCTCTGGCCCCTTCCCCTACGGTCTTGGGAGCCTGTCCACATTGGACGTGGAGGGAGGGGGATGAGCCAGGCCAGGTCAGTTACATACCTTCTGTGGCTTGATTCAGCTCTGTGTCTGTGACTTGACATAGTGTCCACAGAGGGACAACCAGGGAAAATGCCCCCCTTCCTGTTATGTGTGCTTGGAAAACAGAAATGTCGGGTGTTCTCTGCTCCTAGGGGAGGGGGCTTGGTGTGAACTCAAGTTCCTGAATGCCAGTCTGACCTTAAAAGAGGGAGAGGGCCTCCGTCTCAGATGTACCAGGGCACCTACAGCCCGACGTGTCCGCAGGAGCCGTGTTTGTTCTAATGTTGGGACATTTTAACCTGGAAATGACAGGGCTGATGGCCAGTGTAGTAGCTCCTTCCAGAAAAACGAGGTACCAGGACTGGTCAGTTTTCAGTTGTTGGAAGAAGATGTCTGGATAGGAGGCTGGAGAGCACTCTGGGGCAGATGTGCTTAGCTTGCTTACTTGTGGGGATGGGGGCCCTGAATGGCAACAGCACATCCCTCTGGGGTGTATTTCACAGAGCATTTCATGAGTGTTGAGAGTGTGAGGGGCACAGGGCCAGAGAACCCAGGGGGTGGGAGGTGGGTGGGCGCAGGTAGACAGGATGTGGTCCCTGTCGGGTGTTGAGCCAGGGCCCTGAGAAAATCTGTAGAGATTAGGCGGGTTCCCTGGTGCCAGAGTTTGGGACTGCAGACAGTGTCTTCCAGCAGGTGCTCAAAGCAGGCCTCACTGTGGGAGGGGGTCCTGGGGAGCGCCCTCTCCTGAGCAGCCTGGCAGGAGGGCCGGGAGCACATGGGGGAACAGCTGAGTGGAGGGGTCGTGATGGGCTAGCTCGCTTGGAGGCAAGGCCTGGTTGTGAGGAGCAGCCCTGGACAGGTAGACTGGGATTGCCAAGAGCCAGGGGTGCCTGGCCTGATGTTTCTATTCTCTATCCCAGAAGAAGTCATGGAAGGTTTCTGAGTAAGAGAGTGAGACCGTGGCATAGAACAGTTATGTTGTGAGATCCTCAGAGACCACGCAGCTCTGAACTCTGCTTTCTAGGCGGGGACCTAAACCCAGAGAGTGAAGTGACTGGTCAGGGTCCCAGGAGTCATCCTTGGCAGGTCCCTGGCGTGGACGCTTCCTGTCTCTTTAGGGCAGTTTCCTCTCCACTGCATGATGTCCCCATGCTGACTGTCAGGGTGGGAAGTGACGGGGAAAGGCAGGGACCAGAGGAGGAGTCACAGGAAGGAACCTTCTCTGCAGGGTCGGTGGCCTCAAGGTGAACTCGCTGTCACCACGTGAGACAGTCAGAAAGGTGACAGGGATGCTTTGCACAGGCTTTGGAGAGTCTTATGCACCCATAATTGTTAAGATTATGTTTAAATAAAAAAAGGCACCTGAAAGCACGTCAGGAGAGGGATGGAGAGGCCTGGAGGGGCTCCCTGCTGAGGTGGGGAGTGTGGTCATCCCAGCACAGAGAGGAGAGGCTGGGCTGAGGTGCAGACCCCCTACCCCCCACCTGCCAGGTCCTGACGCAAGCACGCAGGCGCCGTCCTGGGCTGCGTGGGAGTGAGCTCGCCTGCTTGGGGAGTGGCCTGGCTGAAGACGTGCAGACCAGGAGAGGGTCTCCGAGGAGACCCTCAGCCGTGGCTGCTTCTGGACATGCTCAGACCCGGGAGCAAGGTTTCTGCAGCTGAGGCTGAGGTTGGACACCCAGCTTGTGCCCCAGCAGGGGCGTGATTTCTTAGGGGACATGAAGGGACGAGCCGAGCCATCCCTGCCCCCCCCCCCCCCGTGCAGCCTGGTTTTGTCCTGACATCATCATTCATTCCTTCATTTGGCAGATACTTGCTAAATGCCTGCCCTGTGCCTGGTGGAGGGTCAGGAGAGGCTTCCCTGAGGAAGTGATGTGGAGCTGTGGCCTGAGCGTGGCCTTTGCGGGTCTGCAGGGGAGGGGAGAGCGCGGGGTGATGTGCAGGGAGTGCCTGCAGGGGAGGGCCTGCTGCCCAGGCGAGGAAGGCCGGTTCCCAGGGAGGGGTCCAGGGAGGGGAGGGGGCTGCCGTGGCTGCAGGAAGGGAAGGTGGGAGTGGTGGACACCGAGCTCCAGGAGGAGGACCGGGGCCTGCAGGAGGGGGCGGGACGGGGTGCTGCGGAGGGGGCCCTGCGATCCCCAGCTCACATTGCCGCAGGCTGGTGAGGCTTTGCAGGGGGCAGCCCAGGCTGCTGCTACCGCACCATTGTCTCGTCCAGACACCAAACACAGGTTCCTGTGGGGCACGTGGTTGTGAGCGAGCTCTTCTCCCTGCAGGGATCCCCGCTCACAGTGGGCCGCTGGCGGGGGCGCACCTGCAAGTCTTCGGAGGTCTTCATTCTCCCCACCTCCACCTGGAAATGAGTAGAAGCAGAGCGCCAGCTTGCCCAGGGCTGGAGTATGGGGCGCCCTTGGGGCCTGGGGCCTGTGCTGACCGTGAGGCGGTGCCGTCAGAGTCGGGGGTTCGATTATTTGAAATGACAGCAGGTTAACTACATCAAAATTAAACATGTTTTCACTTCGTGTATCCTTTTGTGAGATTTTCACTTCAAAATATTACAATCCAGGTTAAAAATTTCCATGGTTGGGTTCAGTTTCTGAAAACCATGACTTCTGATACGTGTGCTTTTCTATATGCGTGTCACACTTAAAACAATTTAAAAAATGACAGCCCCATACCCTCTTATGCCTTACCTCGTCTTACGGTTTGTTCAAGTCTCTAGGGGAAGTTTTCTGTGTTTTCCAGAAAGGAAAAAGAGGAATGTTTAAAGTGAAAAGAGAACTTTCCGCCCTCTGCTGATAGGTGTGGCCTTGGTCCCAAAGGGTGTTGGCCCCTGGCTGGACTGTCCTCAGAGCCCATGCATGTGGGGGAGGGGGGCCTACGTGCGGGGACCACCAGGTGTGCCGACGTCTGTTCCGTGTGCTGTGAGGGTGGGGGGTGCTTCCCTCCTGCACCTGAACACACTCGTCCAGTGAAGGACATGAAATGGTGTGTTTACTGCCGAGCAGTTGCCAGGTGTTGTCTGTGCCAGACAGGATTGCCACCCTGACTCGAGGGAAGGCTGGGTTCCTGTTCAGAAGCACATCTCTGTTGTAGACGTGTCACAACGTGGAAATGTGGACACTTTAGGAGTAATGGAAACCCTTTCTTTATGGAGGATGGTTTGATCTTTAAAAAAAAAAAATTTAGGAACCACTGTGCACATGGTCTTAGCAACTGCCTGGCCAGATGGCCCAGACCAAGCCGTTTCCCCTCGCTTGCTCGGTGCATCAAGCAGTGGCCTCCTTGCTCCCCTCCCTGCATGACGTAGGAGTCAGAGGCGGATGCAGAGGGAGAGAGTCCATCCCAGGTGCTCGGCCCTGTGAGTCACGCCAGCACCGCCCTTGCGAGCCTTGAGGGAAGACTTGGCCTCGGCCTCATGCTTTCCTGCCCTCACCCCCTACCAATGATGCAGCTCTCTGGTGAGCGGAGCTCAGTTGGTGACAGTCTGTGCCTCGAGGGTGGTCCTCCGTGAACCCGGTGAGGTTGGACACTCAGGTGCTGACTCCTGGAGCAACAGTCCTGTCTTGTTCATGGAGTAAGGCCTGATGTCAGAGGCCTCATCCAGTAGCACATAGGAGTGTGTAACTGAGCGCTCTGGAGCGGTTCTGTAACTGCCCCTGTGGGATGATCCGCTGCAGCGTGAGCGTGTGTTGTTGGTGTCACCACGGACAGCGCTTCCAGAGCAGCCCTGCTGCCCATCATTTGTGAGGCCCTGAAAACAGGTCCTCAAAAATGGATGGTGCAGCAAACTTAGAAATGTTTTTTAGAAGGGAGGAGAAACCTGGCAGTCCACCACATTTCCAGATACTCCAGCTCCCCAGGCAGCTTGAAGCAGGCACCAGGCACCTTGCCTCTCCCTGAGAGAAGTGCAGGCAGCCCGGCGTTTTGGGTAGTGGTCCCAGGAGAGGCGGCTGCAGCCTGGACTCTGTTGGTGGGGGTTGCAGGAGGTCGGTGCTGCCCCTGCCTGGTCAGGGAGCTGGATGTGCGAGTGGGAGGCTGTCTCTTCTCCCCCCACACCTGCCGACGTGGTTCCCATCTTCAGTCTCACACAGGCAGGATGGCCAGGTATTAATATTAACGCAGTAAAGCTGGCGGTGGTGGCGGCAGGCGAATGTGGTCTCCCGTGGTAGAAATATTTACCCGACATGTCCTGCCAGTGGGAAGGGTTTTGGCAGCAGACCTAGACGTTACCTCATGCGCCTGGGCAGACAGCCGGTTCGATGCTCAGCAGGTCTGCAGAGTGAGGAGTGGCGTGGGCCTGCCTGGCCGGCCCCGTGGCCGGGGCCCTGACTGGGAGCCGTGTCTCTGAGCCTGTCTTTTTGTCTGCCTTGGTCTCTCCCTCATTCCTTTCTCTCTCTCTCCGGCCCTCCAGAGTGTTGTCATTGTCTTCAGACGGCTGTGTTTTTGTATCTTGAAGGGCACATTGTGAAAAGGTCTGCCAGCTGGTGGGCAGGTGTTAACACACGCAGACCTGGAAAAGGAGTTGAGAGGGGAAGTGCAGAGTGTGCCCGCGAGCAGACGTCCCCACTCTCAGGCACACGTGGCTTCTCACTCTGTGACAGTCAGGGACCAGTGAATGACACAGGCTTCTTGTTTCATTTTGGTTTGTTTTCATTCATGATAAGCACAAGGCCCATTCTAGGAGGAAGGAGGTTTTATTTCAAGATTTTTAGCAACAAAATAATATTTTGAAACATTTGAAAGTGTACTAATTATGTGTTTTTGGTAATTCTGCCCCAAGGAAACGTAACGCTTCACATCCTTTTATTTCACTGGCCTCAAATCTCTTGAAAATTAGTGCAGAAGTTCTGGGTCAGCACAATAGAAAAATCTGGATTAGAAAGTAAAATCTTTGGATAATACTGAAAACATTGAGAACGCTTTGAACCGTCACTAAAGTACCAAATACTCATTTTGTCCGCTTTCTAGATAAATAAATAGGGTATGGAAACCGCTCCATCTGCTCCAGGGACCAGCTTGCTTTTTGTTTTCTTTGGATCTTGACCCAGTTTCATTTCACGTAGGTTTTGCACGCCTACTAAGTGGCATAGTTTTATCAGTTGGTGTCACATCTCCTGAAATTCCTTCTTAGAGCTAAATAGCCTCTCTGTTGGCCCTGATTGTTAACAAGCTCTTAGGACTGTGTCAAAGTGCATTTTGAGACAATTTTCTTCTAAAATGCTCTTAACTTGGATTTAAGTAATACTAATGTATTTGCACACCCACAACTGAATGCTAAATATTGGCCTGAGTATTACCAAATCTTTGGATACCAAGTTCATTCCAGCCATCAAATCATTAAAAAATTGTTAGCACTGTAAGTGCTAAGCTCACAGATACACAGTATGGCTGCCTGGTAAATTCTTTTTTTTTAAATTTTTACTTTCTGTTTTTTATTGACGTATAGTCGGGTTACTGTATAGTGTCAGTGTCTGGTGTGCAGCATGCTTCGGTCACGTGTAGGTAAGCAGCAAGTGTCCACTGTGCAGCACAGGGAATGGCATTCTCATCTTGTGCTAAATTCTTACTTCCTTACTGGCTTTTTATGGAAGGCAAACACGCAGGGGAGAAGACGAGGACACTTCTGCCGGGGGCGGAGGGAGCCAGGCTCTGCGGCCCAGGCCCCTCGTGCTGTCAGCCGGCCTGGGCCGCGACTGATGAAGCCCCCACGCTTGACACCAGGCGGGGCTGCCCATGGGGCGGTTGCTGGGGCTGAGCCTGTGCAGGTGACCTGCCTGTTTCGGCGGCTCTGGCTTCCCCGCGTCCTTGGAGAGCCCCGCGGTCAGGGAGCACCACTGGGCTGGGCATCGTCCCACAGGCTGAGCTATGTTCCCGTCAGACACATGGGGCCGCGTGGGGACCCCGCTCCCAGACGGTGGTCGTGGTCTGTGGGCACAGCAGTTATCTGTTGTCCCGGGAAGAATTTGGGGGAAGAAATGCTCGCGAGTGAAGGGCACGGCGGAATTTGCTGTGTTAGTCAGGACCATTGCTCATATTGACACGGGCCTGAGGGGCCCAGGGTGTCATGGGAGATTTTAAGTTTGGACTGTGCGTGAATCCAGTCTCTTGGGTTCACCTGTGGCCACTTTGAAATGATGGTGTGATGGATGTTCACAGTTTATATACTGGAAAGTGGAGGTTGATAACACGGGAGGTTCTTTAAAGCAAGGTTTGCTGCATGTGTTCTTCCTCAGTTATGTGGAAGCTGGCCCAAGGCACTGTCACAGATGGTGTCGCTGGGAGCCGCAGAGCTCTGGGCTCCAGCCCCACTTCTGTCCTGTGTGGCCTCTTCTCTGCAGGCAGTTGGCTGAAGTGTCCTGCGACAGAGGCTCCACGTGGGCTCCCTCTTGAGGGAGAACGCCTTCAGGACTCTATGTGGGGACTGAGACTCTTTGAGGTCTGTATTTTCCTGCTTTGATTATCAGTCTAGGGCACAGCCACGGAGCAGAAAGAGGGGAGGTCAGAGGACTTCCTGGCTGTGGAGGAGACTCTGGGTTCAGTCTAAGCTGCTCAGTATACCCGAAGGACCGCAGGCGGTAGGCGGGTGTGCTTGGGGCCCAGACGCTGAGCCCGCATGTTGTGAGTGAGGCCTGCTGTCAAGTGGATTTTGTTTTGTCCTGGGGCCTTGCACACTGCACATCAGCAGGAGATGAGAAAGGGCAGGCCGTGCAGAAGGAAGACTGTCCGGCGTCTTTAAGTGAGCAGTGGTGTCCTTGAGGCGAGGAAGCCTTGCACGAGGCACACCTGTCTTCAGCGAGAGGCTGGGTGTGAGCTGTGGTCTGGCTGTTGGTTTGCCATCCAGGGCCCGCGTTCCCACAGAGATACCCGTTACTTGTGGTGGCTGATTGTGACGGGTTCTTGTTGGGAAACTCCATCCTCGTAAGAGGCGCCGTCCTTCTGCCAGAGCACGGCTGGCTGTGTAGGGCAGCTCTGCCACGTGGCTGGACGAATCACTTCATGCCTGTCCCGCAGGGCCAGTGTGACAGCACAGCCCCTGGCCCGGTGGCTGCTTCTGAGTAAAGCAGTGTAATGATGTGTCTCAGTCCCCTTGGGTGGCAGGAGCTGCCACGCACTGCCCGCGTCTCCCCTTGCCCGAGCAGTTCCCTCCTCCGTGCGGGTGGGCGGCCTTTGCTTGGGGTCCGCTTGCCTGCTGCTCCTGCAGTCTGTTTGGGGGTTAAATTGGGCAGACAGAGGGGTCTTCTCTGTGTTGGAGGGTCAGGAATTTGGCCCTGACCCTAACCAGAGAAACACACTGGGTGGTGTCACCGCAGGGCTCCCCCCTCACAGTCCGCAGGTCAGTCCTCTGGGGAAGTGTTTCCTCACCAGAAGGTCCCGGAATTCATGTGGTGTATTTTCTTCATCCAGACTCTTCTGAGACCCTGCCATCTTGTAGCTGCCGGCTCAGTGCAGGCTTCCTGTGGGTGGGCGGCTTTTCTCCTTTGCGAACCTCTTTTCTATTAAGTGGTTAAGACGTAATTAAATTACGATCTTCCTTCCCTTCTTTCACTGGGGAAAGTTCAAACGTGAGGAGCCTCCGATGTTCCCTGGGGCTGCGGGGGGGCCGGGCCCCCATTGCTGGAGGAGTGGCCCAGGGGTGGGCCCGGCCCCCGCACCCCCGCCGTCCTGCCCGGGAGGGAGCGTGCAGCGCCCTGTCTGAGCCGCAGTAGCTTCCCTGCCAAGTGGAAAATGCCAGGGTCCCCGGAGCTGTGCTGGGCTGTGATTTCACTGCAGCACCTGAGAGGTCATTTATGAAACACCTGTCAGACCAAGTGAGGGCAGAAGGTTCTCACCTGTCCTTTTAAGCTGGCAGCGTTTCAGGGAGTTTACTTGTCTGGCTGATGGAGATTCGGATTGAACGCCAGAGCTTGGAGAAATGACAGACAGAGGATTCTGAGCAGAAAGTAGCGAAGGCTTTCCAGCTATAAGGCCCCTAACGTGTCTCTCTGGACAAGTGCCGGCAGCGGGGGTGACAGAGGATGGGTGGGCCGTCCCAGAGACACCTGCTCCAGGCACAGATTACGGTGTACGGGTTAACCCTTGGACAGTGCGGGGTTGGGGCGCCGACCTTGCACGCGGTCAGAAGTCCATGTGTGACTTAGAGCCGGCCCTCAGCGTCCAAGGCTCTGCGTCCGTGGACTCAGGCAGCCGCCTCTGTGGTCGCGTGTGTTTGCTGCGGAAAGCGCGTGTGTAGGTGGCCCACGCTCTCCACACCGTGTCGCTCAGGGGGCCACCTGTGAGCTGCGTGTATTCCCACTGTGACGCGGACCCACCTGTTCCCACAGACTCCAGGGTATCCGTGGTCACTGAGTACGTGCCCTTGAAAGGGTTAACTTCGTTTCTTTTAACCTCAGTTTCCTGATCTGTACGTGGAGATAATGAACTGACTTCATGGAAATGCTGTGGGAGCTAACTGAGTAAATCCCCTGGCACGGTGTCCATTGTGTGATGGGCACTCAGCAAGTAGTCCATTCCTTCCTCCCTCCTTTTACAGAGTTCAGCTTGTGTAATGAAACAGATGTCTGAGTCAGGTGGGCCTCCCTGTCAGATGAACCAAAACTCTGGGCCCCCAAACAGAGTCCAGCCTGGTAACGATGTGCCCAAGGTACCCCGAGGGGCTGCTGCTTCTGCGTGGAGCCCTGAGGCTCTCGTCACTGCCAGTGTCCGTCCATTTGAAGAAGCCATTGATCCACATGGTTCTCCACATCCGCCTGGAGTTGTCCTGACACTCAGACAGTGGGAGGGGCTCAGGATGGATGGAGAAGATGGGGACAGCCTCCCTGTGGGGAGAGGGCTGTGTGTGCGGGAGGCCGGCACCGCACCGGGTCGGGGGGAAGTGGGGCTGCCCAGAGGAGCTTCCTGTTTCTGTGGGTGCTGCCGCTGCCCCTCCGCTGCCCCGACTCAGGCACAGCGCAGGGTCTTCCACGGCGCCGCCGTGCAGATGCGGAGTGGGGCCCGGGCAGGGCTGGTGCTGACAGCCTGGTGGGAGTGGAGGATCAGACGTCAGGCTTGTTTGTTCACTGTGTTGTGTGGATTAGTTAAGACTTCACCTGTTCCTAATATATTCTCGGGGGAGAATTTTAAAAGATAAAAGGTTAGTATCTTGCTTTATCTGTTTTTAGTAAATGTGACATTCCAGTTGAGTCTAAATCCCTGCAGGCCTGGGACAGAGTTAGAATTGTTTGTGGGTGCGGAACAGACGGAAGGAAGTGAAGGGCTCACAGCTGGTGCTTTGCTCAGTGTCACGAGCAACACCAGTGTTTTGTACACAAACAAAGGTCTGCTGTTCTGTGCATGCTGAATGCTCGTACACTGGAGCGTTCATGACCTTGTCTGCACACTGCCGAAGGCATGGGTTTGTGGAGCTTCACTTGGGCATCTGCACGCTGGCTGTGGTGACAGAGCAGCGTCTGAAGATGCGAGACGAGGTTTTAGGAAGGACACCCTCAGAGCCTGTCTGCGGACTACCCTCACCACAGATCTAGACTTAGAAAAATCTTAAATTAAGAGAATTGGTTTCTTCGAAACTAAGTATTTGCGTGATTTGAACGTCAGTCTTTTCCATCTTCTGAGGCTGGAACGCTGTGCTCCTGAGCGGTGCCAGGAGCAGGGTGCCTGGCCTGGGAGCCGGGCTGAGTGGGTCTTTGTCCTCGGTGCCTGCGCTGTGAGCCTGTGGCCGGCGTCCACGCCTGCTGCTCGCGGGCACCTGTGCTTCATGCAAGAGCCACACCACGGCTCGGTCCTGGTGGCCCTGACCATACCCGCATGTGGCACATGACCTGGGGGCTGCAGTCGGTCACTGTTGTGGCCCTTGACATGGCAGAGAGCTGAGTAGGCCTCACCGTCTGAGACTCTGCTTGCGCGTCTGCCCGTCTGTCCCCCTCTGTGTCTCGCTCCTGCTCGCTGTTCTGGTCAGGTTGCTGGCAGTTGGTCCATTGTCCCGTGGCCTGTCTTGTGCTTTAACAGAGAATACAATCGCCTCATTTTCCTCTGGCCCTTCGCTGGGCACACAGCAGGAGCTCCATACGTAAGTGGTTACTAACCCAGCAGGCTGACCAGCGGCTCGCCGGCTGTGCAGCCACTGCAGACACTTAGTGTTCCAGCTGTTTGCTCACCATCAGCTATTTGAACTTAAAAACATAATTCCCATATGAAAACATTACAAATTATGGCCAGAATTGAGAATTAGGACCCAGTAGGTATATAACTGAGAATGCAGCAGATTGTTTGTTTCACGTGTTTTTATAAGTCAGGAAACCCACTTACGTTAAGTAAAATAGTTGTATGTTTGGTAGTGCAAAGCATTTAGTGTCACATATTTAGTTTCAAATACAGCTTTAGACACGGCCTTTTCTGTTAGTATTTCACCGTTATACGGTCAGGTCTGCTTTGGAAAGGGGGTGAGCGGAATGTCTGGACACCAGAGACACTTTGAAATGATCTACGTAATTTTCTGCTACAGTGAACTGTTGCCCTTTATTTTAATATCAGTATTTCCTTCAGGGAAAATGGATGTTCAGGAACATTAAGGCAGAATTTAAATTTTGGTACCTTGACCATTAAAAATAATATTTTAATGAGTAATTTCCATCTCTGCATATTTTAAAAAGGTAATCAGTAATTTATGTCCATATTCCACCCCTAAGGACGGGGAATATAGCTCCTCACTCCTCAGTTCCGGGTTGTGCGTAATGTCTGCCTTTCAAACAGATGGGGGGTGGGCAGAGGAACCTCACAGTGCAGGCCCCTGACAGCACCTGGGCCAGGTGAGCACGGGGACAGCGGCAGTGGCAGGTCTCCGACAGTGTGGACTCTTGACACAGTGTGACAAAGTGACACTTGGCCTTTGTGGTCTTCCTCTGCCCAGTCCCATAACTGCAGTCTGATCATGTCGGGGAAAGTCAGACAAATCTCAGTCTGGGAGAATTCAGCAAAACCCCTGACCAGTCCGCTGCAAAACTGCGAAGATCTCCAGCTACGAGTGAAGGCTGGGGAACTGTCGCAGCCCAGAGGAGCCTAGGGAGACACGGTGACTGAAGGTAATGTGGTCCCTGGATGGATCCTGGGGCAGGGAAAGACGTTAGGTGAAAAGTGAGGAAATCTGAATCGCGTGTGAACTTCAGGTGAGTTATCTTTTACCTGTGATCTGGAAGAGGAAAGAGTGACAGTTGAGTCCTGTTGCTGGAGTGCTGCCTTCCTGGGCCAATTTGGGACACAGCTGGGCCCGGCTGCGGGGAGGGTAGCCGGCCTCCCCACCCCTTCTTCTCCTTCTCTCCTCTTTCTGTTTCTGGGAGTTACTGCTGGATTGCTTCTGATGAAACGTCGTGCCATCCTCTGACTGTGGAATGCAGTGTTAGATAATCGTTGATACCGTGTTACTGTTTTCACTTGAAATGAGCTAGAAGACAGCAGGCTACGGAGTGTCTAGCTTTTGTTGCTGGCTCAGTAACGTAGACAGCAGCTGTTCCCTCGGGAACGGACAAATGTAGGTCAGTTGGTGTTTGAGTTGAAGACGACTGGGCCTGTCCTGGTAAGTGAGCCGGTGGAGCCCCCGAGACGCTCGCTGCAGCTGCACAGCTGTCCCGAACTACGGTGGAGGCGGGGCTCCCGGCTGCGCCCCCCTGCTTCCTGGTGGGGGTGAGCCTGGCACGTGGTCACTGGGAACCTGCTCGGCAGTTGCATTATTTTCTAAGAAGGTGGGTAAGCAGTTTTTTGTGTGTGAATTAGTCTCTTCCGTTTCGTTCTAATAGCTTCATTGGTGTCTTCCTCGTGGCTTCGTTATCACAGAGGGAATGTGGTCTGTGTTAATAAGCGTCAGATTAGTTACCCACTTGGCCTGCAGCAAATGATAGTTTTGGAAAGTATTCATGACCTGGCTGGTCAGTCACAGATTGATAATTTGCAGACTGATTAATTTGAAGGGAAAGGAATTTCAGGTGTTAAAGACATGCCAGTAGGAAAAGAGGAAATACATTTGGAAGATTTCACGATGGGGGATTGGCTGTTGCTGACGACCTGCTAGTCTTTGGCGATCCCCGTCAGTGTGGGTTACGGCCTTGGGCCTGGCTGAGGTGGTGCCTGTCAGCTTTCTCCACTGGAAGTTACTCCCCTCCCCCTCTCTAAAGGGAGCGCCCCCTAAGCGGTGATCCAGCTCTGTAAAGCATAGATATTGTCAGTGTATTGTGGTGAAAATCAGCCTGTGAAATCCTGGGTGTTCCAGACCAGTTATAAGGCCTAAGAAAACAGTGAACAAGTAGTAGACTTTGCCTACACTTTGAAAAAGGTCCTGATCGAAACTTGAGCTTCTCAAAAAACTAGCGTCTAAAGGTGGTTTCCTTTAGAGGAGGGTTTTTATAGGGAGACCAGAAGTTGCTAAGAAACGAGCTAAGAAGTGCCCCCCATCGTGACACCGGGCATGTGGTCATCGCCGTACGAGTCCCCCCGCGCTCATCCCCACTCTGGTCGAGTCACAGAACCTCCAGATACTGGACACCAGATTCTTGATGACAGATCTCATTTCCACTCTGAATTTGACATTTTAAAAAAGTTTTTAAACAGAAACGAATCATTGTCCAAGGTACAAGGGATTTCACATACTGAAGAGTAATGAATAGCTTTTTCAACTCGATTGTCAGTTGGAAAGGTGTTGAGGCAGGGCACTTGGGGGAATTGCCTACTGATCACACTGTTGTCAGTTTCTAAGCAACCATTGCCAGATTTATCTGCACGTCACACAACTGGTGTATTATCCCAGCTGGTTGAAATTCTTGCCCTTGTACAGAAATAGATTAGGGAGATTGGAGCAGGACTGAACCACGGGTGGACTGCACGCAAGTGTACTTTCCAGGAGATGCCTCTCTGGCAGAAGGAAACAAGAAGTGATGTGCTCTGAAGAGGAAGGAGACCAGCCCCGGGTGGGGGTGGGGGTGGGGGTAGGTGGGTGGCACACAGACGCCCCTGCTGTGGCCTCGGTTCTCCGTTCTCACCTGGGCTCCTCTGACCAGCGGGGCGGCTGTGAAGGTGCCGCGGAGCGGACGCTCGGGGAGGACATCGCTCTGCCACTTTGGTTGAAGGCGCCGTGGAGCCATCGCTCCGGGAGTCGTTGCTCTCCTACTTGGGCCACAGCTGCCCAGTTGATGCTCTTCTTCTCAGGAACATCTTCCCAATTTTCAGGAACTTAAATGTTGTCAGCATCACTAGATAATTTGCTGCTGCTGCTTGAGAGTGTTGGGAGCGCCCGCTGTCTGCCAGACCTAGACCTGTGTGAAATCATGATGTAGATAAAAGTAATCCTTGTCTAGTCTGTGAACCCACCACCTGTGGCTGTAAAGGTCTCTTGAGGGAGAGCCCCTCCTTTCCTTTTCTGCAGTAAATAATTGTGGACCAGTAACAAAGGGCTGCTTCAGAAGGATGCCACGGGGTCACTGAGGTGCTCCTTAGGTGCCTGGTCCCCGGCCCGTGAGTGGAGGCGGGGACTGGGCCGTGTGCCTGGCGTGAGACAGCGTTTGTGGACAGGGTCTGCCCACTTCAGCCATGTTGTTTCTGTAAGTCGTTAGTTACGTTTACAGCCTAACCCACTAAATACCGCGACAGGAGCGTTAGCCTCTATTTGTCTAGAACCGGCGTTTCCAAGTACATGCGTGTCTGTGCATAGACACGTATGAGTGTGCATGTCTTGTACACGTGTGGATAGACACCTGTCTGTGTATGTACATGTAATCTATGTACGTCTTCCTCAGAGTCTAGATACCAAGATCACATTGCCTGAGAGTCAGGAAGCTGATCATAGCAGCTCCACAGGTGACTCTTTCAGTGACCTTGGCTGAATCATGCCTTTCCTGCCCCAGTTTCCTCATCTCAGGAGCGGAGTGTGGTCGGTGAGGCCCCCTCTAGCTGGTGGATTGATGGTTTTTGAGACTGCTCCGGTTCCTGGGCAGCGCCCCAGCGCCCTCTGACCAGGGCATCCATCGGTCTGTGAAGTGTCCAGTCTACCCTTTTAGGGCCCACCAGGCTGGACGTTGAAACCTAGGAACCAGGACCCCTTTCTAGTCCCTTTGTCTGACTGTTTCCTGTCTGTTGGGCACTTGTTAGCTCTCAGGTTAAGTGTCAGCAGAAAAAGTAGAACTCTGAGTTCCTGTTTTGCTTTTATTCTTTCTTTCCAAACTTATGTTCAAAACAAGTTGAGGAACCAGGGGGTTATTTTCAGGGAACTGAAGCCCTTGATAGGTGAGGTGATGGCAAGTGTCCCTTTGTTTTTGTGTCTGTTGGCGGGAGCCCGCTGCAGCCAGACA
Source organism: Vicugna pacos (assembly GCF_048564905.1). Taxonomy (NCBI): domain Eukaryota; kingdom Metazoa; phylum Chordata; class Mammalia; order Artiodactyla; family Camelidae; genus Vicugna; species Vicugna pacos. Next base: position 28,144,471 of record NC_133010.1, read on the forward strand.
CCACTGCGGGCCTACACCACGAAGAGTCCGTCCGGCGGCTGCTTCCCGTGGCCTCTGAGCAGGTGCTGGGAAGGGATAGGGGCTCCGGGCAGTCGTGGGCACCGGGGATGGGTCTCGCCCCCGGGCTGTGGTGGAGGTGGGGCTGCCCTTCGCAACGGCGCCTGAGGACTCACGTTCCTGTGACCCCACAGGACGGCAGTGTCACTGAAGTGACAGGATTTTAAAATCGAAGTTTTCTCCTTATCCATGATTTTTGAATTTAACCTTTTCTCCAGAAGGCAAGAAGTTTCAGGTAGTTTACCTTCCGGACTTACCTGTGAAGGGGCCTTGATGGGATCGTGTCTGGGCTCAGTCTCCACCTTTTATGTTGAGAATGGCATTCAGAGGGACCTTCGTGTTCAGGGAGCAGTGGCCCCTGTGCCGTGGTTGACCAGAGGGCAGGACATGGCACAGCCCTGGGTGAGGGGACGCAGTTGTCACGGAGACTGTGAGCCGGTGGGGTCAGCTCCACGTCCCGTTCCACACTGACCCTTCTAGTGTGTGTCTAGTCCCAAGTTTCCCACTTGCAACCTGTGTGACCTGGGAGAATCCAGGATCTGATTCTGTCGTCTCCCTTGTGAAGCTTCTGATTGTGCCCCGTGGCCTCGGGGGCCTGAAATGTCCCAGTTTGCGATGCTCCTGTCTCGGGGGTGTGGGGCTACCCCATAGCTGTTCTGTAGGTTCTGTCTTTGAAGGGTTGAAAGACTCTAGAATTTTTATTTGGTGGGGGAGGTGATTAGGTTTATTTATTATTATGTATTTTAATGGAGATGCTGGGGATGGAACCCAGGACCTCGTGTGCACGCTAAGCATGCGCTCTACCGCTGAGCTGTACCCTCCCCTGGACTTGGGGATTTTTCACTGGATGTGGACAGGTGAAGTACTTTGGGGGACTATGCAGGTGATGGTCTTGTCGGCCCTCTGAAGTGAGCCTCTGTTACCTTGTCTGTTGCACCCGGCTCTTTCCTGGGGCACCGCCATGTCTGGAGTTATGAAAGTTTCTCAGTGAGAAATAGATGCACGTGTTACGGCTCTTTAAGATCTTGTGCTTGTAATTACATTTTTGAGCACCTTCTCACGTTGGAGTACATGACATAATTAAGAGATTTTCAAGAAGAGGTAAATGAGAAAATAAATGGTTTCTGCCATGTGAGTAAACACTGCGGCTAAGACGTGGGCTAAGCCGGGGACGTGCTCTCACCCATTATGAGGGGTCCTGACTACAGTCAGGAGACGTGACCCGAGAAATTGAGAGAGTGGCGGTCCTGCTCACAGCGCATGCACTGGGACTCACCTGTGTTTGAGGAGGGTTTGTGCTGGGGCCCTTGGGCCTTGTGAGCTGTTGACTCCAGTGAAACAGTGAATGAGGAGGATGCACTGTGAATCTGAAATTAGTTTCGGAAAAGCTGAACATAAAGATTTTCCTGATTGTCAAATCCTCCTGTAATTATAAATAATTGTTTTCTTTTCCTTTTTTTTGTTTTTTTCTTAAGTAATTGTTTTACTTATATTAGAGAAAACTTAAAACCAAGGATGTACGACACTGAGTAATTGTAAGAGAGAAAAGCAGAAAGTCTGAAATACCCACTCAGGGTTACGCACCTCCTTAACTGTACTCACCACCCGACAGTGGAGACTCTGTGACCTCTGGGGTCTCTGAGACTACAGCTGTGGGGCTAAGCAGGTGCAGCCCAGTCATGACTGTCCCGTCTCCGTCCCGTCTGGACACACGTGCCCTCAGCTCAGTGTTCAGTGTCTGTCGGTGGCAGTTCCTTCATCTGTGCGGAGGGGCCGGTGTGCTCAGTTTGCGGGCTGGTGTGTGCGCGTCCTCCTCGACCCTGGCCCCCGGGCTGGCCACCCTGGATGTTGTAACTGACCTGAGTCAGTCAGATCTGAGCCTTTCCCTTGTCCCTGGCTTCTTAACTGTGTCCTTTCCATTTGAAATTTGTTTTCCATGAATTTCAATTTAAAAAATTCAGTAAAGGCTATTACGATCGGACATTGATGAACTTAGGAGACCAGAGTTCTGAGCTAGTGCCCCCTCCCCTCCCCACTCCCTGTGCCTCCCAGGCGGCGTCCTCGTGTGAGTTCTGAAGTTGGAAAGGGGCTGCTGACTTGTGGAAACGTTCTGCTGCCAAGTTTCCTCTGCTACAGACTTAAAATAGGCCAGAGCGGGGCAGGAAGGTGCCCTGGAGCCGGCTGTCACCCTCCCAGCTGAGACTGCTCTACGGCTGGGGGTCACTGGCACTGGTCTCTGTTGCTGGTCCCTGTCGGGAGGGGAAGAAGCTTAACCCCCATGTCCCACCTCTGACTGCTTGGGGACAGACCTGATGGTTTACCCTGGGTGTAGTGGAAGGTTAACTATTTTTTGTCATTCTGTGTTTTTTAGTAAAAGATATTTTTATTTGTTGATGACAGACATCTTTGTTTCTGGGATAATTGATGATTCTTTTTGGCAGCACGAGTATGTTTACACCTGATTAATCTTTAAAGCAAAATACAAAGAACATTTTCTAGGTTGGTGATTAGACCCAGTTTAATTTTGCAATGGATGTTGGAATTACAGAGATGCCTTCCAGCACCCAGACGAGAGTCTTTCTAGAGACAGCTGTGGCCTCCAGGCCAACGTAAAGAACTGTTGGTGAGTATTAGGCGTCCTGGTTCCACAGATCTGCTCACACAGGAGTGATTTTCCAGGTGCTGTGGCACAGGAAGGAAGTGAAGGGGGCTGTTCCTCACTGTGGCTCTTGAGAGAAGACGCGTTTTCTGTGCTTTTCCACATCACTCCTTCCACTCAGCAAAGGAAACCCAGGGTGCAGTGCTTCCTCCCAGCGTGCCTCCGTGGTCCGAAACACCAGCAGGTCGGCGAGGACAAGTGGTCGCAGCTTCCAGTACTGACGCGTGGCGGCACATTGCAGACACTTAGGTGCTCCTCAGCTACTGGACCCCACGGGCGGCGGAAGAGCCACAGGACAGACTCCTGTTTCTAATGGATCTTTAAACACATGCCCTTTCAAGGCCTTCAGTGGTTCTCTGAGCCAGGGCGGGTCATAGCCGGACCATTTTCAAGCTGCCAGATGCCTCCTCTTTTTAATGCTTTTTGTAGGTAGTTGCAGAAATTTTATCTCCCACCCCGCAAATAGAGCATTGTTCTGGGCTGGAAGATGGCTGGTTTTTGTCCGAAGGAAGTGTAAGCTGTGTCCGAAGGTAAACTTGTGTCTCCGGCAGTCTTCCCTCCCACGTGGGCCACAAGGCCAGAGCCACGCCGCCTGCTTGCTTCCGCTGAGCCGGCGGGTCCCTGCGTGTTGGGGCTGCTTGCCTTTCCTTGTCTGATAAGACCTGCCTGATCAGTGCTGAGAACCTTTTCCTCATCTGTTCTCCTGATTTGTGTATGTGTGTTTTTCAAGAATGTGAACAGTTCATTTAAATGTTTTTATTTTCTTTAAAAAAAGAAGCAAAAGAAAACCGCAAAACCCAAAACCTTTGTGGGGACTAAGTTAGCACTTAGCCACAGCACCCTGAGGGGCCCCAGTGACCTTTCCTCTGCTCGTGTTTTTCGCCGTCCTCACTGCCTCCCCTTCCTCTTGATCTGGCAGTTTGCCTGGAAACTGTTTTTCTGTCATCGCTGACCCCTCTGGTCCCCCCTGGAACATGCAGGACCTTTCAGCACAGCGCAGGTTTGACTCTCCTTCCTTCCTGGGCCTCTGCCCACGCTACCCTGTCCTCAAAAAGGAGGAAGGGACACGTTAAGAGGGAAGATCTGGGGGATCTGTAGTGAGTCACTGAGCATGGCTGCGGTGCGCACACTGCTGTCCGGGGCGCAAAGGCTTTCGCTCTCGGTGCCCTCGTCTGAAAAGAAAGGTCACATGTCAAGACAACAGGACTTGAACTCGAAGCAGCAGCATGAAACAGAGTCTCACGGCCTTCCTGGCTCCGACGCCCATGAAACGAGGCGTGTCTTGATCTCGTCGCATCTCAGAGGCTCTTGTAGACCGATACTGCTTGGTCTTTGGGGTCTCCTAGTGTCTGGCGGAGGGGAAGCCAGTGCACCCGGTGGGACCAGAGCTGCGCAGAAGCCGAGCCTCCATGCTCCCAGCTGGCCCCGAGCAGCAGGTGGCTGAGTTCTGAGACAGCAGGTCACCCTCAGGATGCTGGACGGGGCCTGAGCTCCCGGCCACACGGCCAAGGGCTGCCCTCTGCCAGCGGTGCCGGGGTGCTGCCTGGAGCTGTTCCCCTAGCAGGCGGCCTGGCACAGGGCTGGGGCCTGGAGTGGGACCCGGCCCTCATCCCCCTCTGTGTTCCCAATTCAGTGTGCAGAGGACGGAAGGGACCAGAGCCACCCTCAGCTGACGTAGGGGAGTGGTTGTGCTCACAGAGCTGTGCCCACCTTGTCTCTGCGTGAGGGGTGCCGCGCCAGGCCTTCCCAGCACCTGGGACAGAGCCCTGTCACCGTGGGGCAGGTGATGGTTCCTGTTTGTCCTGAGGGAAGAGCCTGGCCCACCCGTCCTGCACTGCTTCTCGTCCCATCCCCTGCATGGCGTTCGTTCCTGGACATTTTATGAACAAAAGTGATTTCAGTACGTTAATAGGAGCAGACCCGCAGTGAGAGGGAGGGGCGGTGTGACGGCGGTTCAGTGCTCTGGCCGTGTTGCCTGAAGATGCTGCTCTTACATGAAGCTTTCCTTTAAGAGGCCAGCACACAGTGGAAGCAGAGAGTCCTCCCCTCCTCCCCGCCCCGCGGCCGCATGCCCCTGGCCCCTGCGGTTCAGGGCAGCAGAGCGGGGCTGTCCCTCACGGAGTCATGGTTCTCTTGTTCTCGTGTGAAAGCCGCCGTGCTTGTCACTTGCAGGGGAGTCAGTTAGAAATGGGTTTGGGAACCAGTCTGTTTCATAGGTTGAGCTCTGCTCATTCACCTTGTAAGGAAGGGAATCTGCATGTTTTTCAAGGAAGAAATACTAAAAAAGACCTGTTGTGCTAATAATTAGCACTCCTTTGAGTTAATTTCCCTTTGGACAGAAGGGCTTGTATTCAGTTTTCCCTGGAAGAATGAGGTGCTCTTCGCTTTTATTGATTTGCTTTCTTTGTTATGCATGAGTGAGGCAAGGCAGCTGATCTTCGTTGGAATGAAGCTGCTGGCCCGAAGTGTTCCGAGGGGTGATGATGTTTTATTTTGCCGGTGGTTTTTCTTTTTAAAAATCACTAAGCCTTGAAGCACATTCTTAACCAAATTGAAGCAAGAGGCTGTGATGGGAGGTGGCATTTAGTTTGCTCTGGTCAGTGATCCCCAGTCCTTTGTGTCCCCCAGCAAAGAAATGCAGATAGGTGGCCGCCGAGGAGGGGTGAGCAGTGAGTGGGGGTCTGGCTCCCCCCTCCGGTGCCAGTGCAGCCCTGCAGCAGGCGCAGGGCTTCTGAAAACGCCCCGCAGGGTTGTGGGGGGGCATCGTTGGAGCCAGAGAGGCAAGGAAAGACCCCAGCAGGTGGGGGAGTTAGTTCACTGCACCACCACCTCCAGCTCAGCCCTGGGATGGGCTTCGTCCTGACTGGGCGCTCACTGTGTGGAGAGATGCCACGGACCGCCCCAGCTCGAGACGTGTGGCCTCGTGCAGGGGAGGTGAGCTGAGCCCTAAGCGGGGCTGGGGCCCTTGCAGGCCTCCTGCGCCCAGGACCTGAGGCACGGTCTCGGGCTGTTGGAAGCATGTCTTCTCTTCCCTCCTGAAAGCCCCTGCTGCTGAGAACCCCTGAACCCAAATGGAGCTTCTGTTCCCTCCAAGGACCCCAAGTGAAGCACAGGAAGCTGGACTTGGCCCTTAGCGCCGTTTGTGCGTCTCCACCCGCGGCCCCACGCGGAGGTCACAGGGAGCCGCCCTCCTGCCCGCCGCTGTGTTGGCCTTGACCTGGTCGGAGGAGCCGTGCTGTCCTGGAACCAAAGACCAGACTCCTGGGAAGTAATTTGCCCATCAGTGCTTGTGCTTCGTTCTTCAGATGCGGCCAGTGTGTTGACTGGGGGGCAGTGTGTTTTCTGTTTCCTTCAGTTTTGAAGTATAGTCAATTTGTAGTGTTACGTTAGTTTCAGGTATACAGCAAAGTGGTTCAGTTGTACACAGGTGTGTTCTTTACCACTGTAGGTTAAGACGAGGTCCCTGTGCTGTGCGGTAGGACCCAGTCCTTTGTGCCTCACATGCAATAGTGTGTGTCTGTTAACCCCAAACTCCTAGTTTCTCTCTCCCCACCGCTTTCCCCTTTGGGAACTGGAAGTTTGTTTTCTACGTCTGTGAGTCTGTTTGTTTTGTAAGTAAGTTCATTTGTTTCATTCTTCCTTTTAGATTTTTCATATGAGTGATATCATACGGTATTTTTTTCTTTCTGGCTCACTTCACTTAGAATTGCAGTCTCCAGGTCCATCCATGTTGCTGCAAATGGCATTGTTTTGTTCTTCTTAGGGCTGAGTCGTTGTACTCCCTTGGATGAAGAACCACGGCTTCAGTGTGCAGCCATCTGTCTGTGGCATTTGGGTGCGTCCGTGTGTTGGCTGTAATTAGTGCTGCTAAAATGGCTGTGAAGTTGCAGGCTTCTGCTGGGTTTCGAGCAACAGCAGGATGCTCCTTCTCGCGGCCGTCACCCGCTGTGGGTGAGGTCAGCTGTGAGTGCCCTCGGCTGCGACCCGGGCGGCGTCTGGCTGCAGTGGCGGCACTTGCAGCCTGGGCTCCGGGAGGAAGGCGTCTCGGAGAGCCCCCAGCCTCTCCCTCGCTTTGTGTCTGTCTGCCTTGGAAGGTGCAGGGCCCCCTCAGTCCTGGTTGGGAGGCCCCTGCGTCTCCTGTCGTGCTTTGGTGTCAGATGGGAAACCCCAGAAGGGTGTGAGGGGGCACAGCAGTCCCTGGGAGCAGGCGACATGGTTGGATGGTCTCAGGGTTCCTGGTCATGTGTCCCACGCCCAGCACGCACCACCTTCTACGTGACGATCCTGGTGACCAGCAGGTGGAGTCTGAACCAGGGCCGTCCTGAAGTGGTCACTTCTGCCTGGACCTGTCTAGGGAGAAATCGTCTCTTCACAAGGTTTGCTGCTCAGTGGTTCTCCCATAAAGTTTTCCTCAACTTCTTCTTGGAAGTCGGGAGGAAGCCGGGCTCCTGTGAGAGGTGATGCGGGCAGGCTGAGAAAACAAGTTCGTCTGCGAGGACATGGGGCTGTCGGTGGGGGGGCGTGGGCCTCGGGAGATGGGAAGCAGGGCCATGCAGGGCAGGGCCGTCTGCGCCATGGCGGGCACTGGAGGTGACACCAGTCGGGTCTGCTGGGGGGCCCGTGCCCCGTGTCCACACTCCTGCTCAGAAACCTGGAGGCATGCTGCATCTCTCCAGCCCATGTCTGCACCAGAGTGAGCTTGGTGGGCTTCCCGGGCAACCTTGGGCGGAGACCCCGGGCTGCTGAGGACGTGGAAGTGACCACCTAGTGGAAGGAGGTCTTCCCAGAGGCTCACTCCTCTGCGGATGGGACGGGTTTGCAGCGGTACGTCTACCATCAGACTTAGTGATGTGTGCTACCATTACTTGATTACTTCTGTGTTATTGGAAAGTCTGGCAGGAAAAAGCAGAAGGTGACTGGGCCACAGTTCTTGGGTGAAGGCAAGACAGCACTGCTGGTGCCATCCTGGCCCCAGGAGAGCAGCCGCTCACTCTAGCGTGCCGTCCAGACTGTGCTGAGACCCGTGGCACATCATGGCACTTGGGCCTGGACATCTTCCTCACGTGGCACTGGCTCCTTGCCCTGTTCATCTCTGTCCCCGCACTTGGAACCTCAGCGCTCCAGAAACACGGCACCTGTGGCTTTTCCGGCTCCTTCCCGTCTCAGGGCTCGCCTCCCAGGCTGCCGCACTCAGCTGGGACTCTGGATGCCACAGCACAGAAGGGGGCCACTGCAGCAGGTCACAAAATGCTGTGCTGCTTTACGAACAAAGACCTTCCTGTTTCTCCTGAGCCAGCCTCTGCCAGGTCCAAGCAGGAGCCAAAAGGAAAGCGTTCGGAGCTGGAGCTTATGTTCCCAGTGGCAGTGTTTGTGACTCCCTTTTGTCTCCTGCCCCCACGAAATATCTCTCTAGGGCACAGAGCTTTTTTGAAGTGAGAAGTGATTGTCATCCCATGTTTTTCTGCTGTCCCCAGCGAGTCACTGACCACCCTTAAAAGAAAGAAAAACTCTCAGAAATACAAAGGAGGCCTTTAGAGGGAGGGTTATCATAAAGGAAGTCTTCGGGAGGGAATTTTGTCTCCTAGAAGTTACGGCAAAGTTCGGGAGAGTAGGTCCTTGCCTGGTTTATAGCCTGTCCTTTTTTTTTTTTTATTGAGTTACAGTCATTTTACAGTGTTGTGTCAATTTTTCAGTTTTATATGAACATACACATATTCACTGTTGCCTTCTTTTCCGCTGTGAGCTGCCACAAGATCTTGTATGTTCTTCCCCGTGCTATACCGTATGATCCTGTTTATCTATCCTACACATGCCTGTCAGTTATCTACAAATTTCGAACTCCCAGTCTGTCCCTTCCCACCCTCCTCCCGCTTGGCAACCACAAGTTTGTCTTCTATGTCTGTGAGTCTGTTTCTGTCTTGTATTTATGTTCTTTAGCCTGTCCTTTTAATGGTCACCAAGTCGTGTTCTGATATTTCTGATTTTAAACACTTCTGGTTGGAATGAGCGGCTGCTTTATCGAAGCTTCTGCACCAGAGGATAAATGTGAGGTCAGGGAGGTGAGTCCCAGCCTCTGCTGTGCCCCTGGCGCCTCGGGCTGAGACCTTCAGCCTGGCTGGGAGAGAGAACAGGTGTGGTGGGTCCACGTCCTCAGGGCAGCGGCAGGACAGGAGGGGCTGTGGCCTCACAGGGTGGAGTGTTGAGTGAGGGGTCCGTGGCTGCTTGGGAGGGAGGTCCGCGGTGGGCCGTGAGCACCGCTTGGGAGCTGTTGGCTCGTGGCAGTGAGGGCCTGGCTTTGAAGAAAGGGTTGACAGCACTGAGCAAAACGATGTGTGGTTTTCTGTGGAAAGGAACCCTTAGCAGAAGTTTTAAAACTATTATTGGACATTTTGACCTTACACTTAACCAAATAAGTCCTATGCTTAATTTCCTGGTAGCATTTTTTCCTTCATGGTTTAGCCTTTTTCTTAAGTATCTGAATTTGCACGAGACTAGTCCCAGATTTCTTCCGGTTTAACCACTGTGATCTGCAGCAGATGTGGAGGGAAAGAGAAACAGGGCTACCCATGGGAAAGCCAGCTCCGGGGCTGTTAACACCTGCGTTGACTGAAAGATGTTGGATTTGGGAAATGGGACAAATACTTCAACGGTTAGGGTCAGACCTTGGGAACTGGGGGCTAGCCCTGCACTCAGTGGGTGCAGGCCGTGGGAGCCCGGGTGCCGTCTTCCCCACACGCTGACGGCAGACTAAGTGGGGAGACAGTGCAGGGCCTCCACGCCCACCGGGGCTGGGACGGGAGAGGAGCAGCCACACTTTCTGCTCTTGTTGGTGGGCCGGAGTCGAGCAGGAGAACCGATCTCTCATAACCACCACTTCCTAAGCTTGGAGAGTGCGATGCAGGCCAGCGGTCCTCACCCCAGGAAGGCGCAAGGACACCAAGTTTCAGGTGTAGTTTGGGGTTCGTACCCCAACCCTGAAGCCCACCTGTGAATTCTTGGCTAAGAGCACTTTGCTACAAGCTTGGGAGGTGCCTTAGGAAACAAAAGTAAAGCAAGTGGCTGCATCATCTTTCTGACAAATGACCGCCTTACTGTCATGTATCTGTGGGGCACGTTGGAGAGTGCCCCCGAACTACAGTGACTGGTCTGGGATCCTGCTTGTCCCGGGAGACGAGAGTGACTTTCCAGTCCCACCTTCGGGCCTCCCAGGCCAGCATGTCCCCACCACCAGCACTGTCCTCCTCCAGGTGGGGTTTGCTGAGCCTGGTTCTGGCTCCTAGAGGAGCTGGGGGACCTGTAGGAAAGAAGCTCATGGAACTGTCACCCTCAGAGGAAGGGGACGCGGCCCCCTTGGGAGAAGTAGTGGATACATGCAGTGTTGGCAGGTATGTAGGCACATCTTGAAAACAGCTGAATGGGGTGCTGGTGCTGGCTGGCTGACTGGTGTGTCCAGCTTGAGCGCTTTTGTTTTCGGCCATGAAAATAAGCTGGGATGAAAAATAAGCTGAAACCCAGTGAGGGTTGATGCAGGAGCTCAGAACAGAACCCGTGAAATTGCAGCGACCAGCTTGAAAGAGCCCCAGGTCTGTTCTGAGTCAGGGGTCACAGTGGACCACTAAGTGCTGCAGGTTGGTGATAATGAGCTGTTTGTTTAAAGTGATACTGGGGCTTTATGAACATGGGAAACCCAGAAAATACTCATGAAAGAAGGAGTAACCGAGTCACGGTCACCTGACTTCTCACGTGGAGTCCTCTGACTGCGTGGAAGGTGCCCCCCTCCCTTGCTGAGCCTGGAGCCCGGTCACCCACGCTGGCTCCCTCCTTGACGGGTAACCGGCCGGGCCGGAAGGGAGGGAGTCCCTTTTCTTGCGTGCAGCTGAAGGATGTGCTCTTGGTGTGACTGCTGGGTGCGGAGGCCCTGGGCTCATCTGAATTGGAGGTTTACGCTGGGGAGACGGTGCCGTCGGGTTGGGCTCCCAGACGAGGTGTCCAGAGGCTGCGTGCAGCAGGGCTGAAATGCTGCCTTTCCTGTAACGTGTTTTAGTGACATGTGGATTGAAGACACTTCCACAGGGTGTCCCGGATGCCACCCCACCTTTTGTGGTGTGTGTTTTCCATAGAAAAGTTAGTCCCCAGTTGCAACTAGCTGGCTTTTGTCTGAACTTTGGAATGCAGTCCACGCACATCAGCTGGGCCGTGTGCACTTGGTACGAGTCAGACTCTTCTTACAGGGCAGGTCCTTCCTGGTTCCTCTCCATTCCCCCCTCCCCTCCCTGAATCCCAGAAATGCCTCTGCCTTAGTAATGCTGAGCTTCCCCCCCACTCTGTGCTTACACGTGTCTCATTTCTATGGACGCCCTCCTCGGGGCAACTTGAGGGGCCTCCGGACCAGTCTTCTTTCTCTGGCCCCTGCTGTATGTGCCCTAGCCCCTGCCCCACCCCTTTAGCATCTTTTCTCTGCCAGGACGGCGCTCCAGCTCCTGGCCCCTGGGTTCAACCCCAGACCCCGCCTCTGCCCTCTCTGCTCCAGCGGTTGAGCCTGTCCAGCACTCCACTCCTGCGCTCACTCTCTGCCCCACCCCTTGCCCCAGCTTGGCAGACACCTCCAGGCCCTGGATTCTCTGTCAGAACCACTCACTGGGCTCTCTGTACCTGCAGGAGCCCACGGACCTCATCCCCACACGACAGCGGGTGGTGTGGGGAGTGCCGGCTGCCCCCGCGGGGCTTGTTCTTGGAACCAGCTCAGATGCCGATGGAAGCACCACCTTGGCTGTTGGGAGGACTCCGGGCCCCCGAGGGTGATGAGTGCTGGTGTGTCTGCTGACAGACAGGGGGCGCCTGTCCGCCCCCACGTTCTCCTGGGACCGGACCACCTGTCACCTCCTCTCCTGGTTGACTGGGCATGCCTTGTCCAGAAGCAGGGCTCGGGACTCAATATGGCCACTAAATTTCGTACATTTTACTATGTTATAAAAATATAAACATGTTTTTAAACTGCAGCTGCTTCTCAGGGAAGCCCTCGACAGGGAGAGAGGCAGCGTCACCTGATTGTTACAAGTTTGCCTCGCGGCGCAGCTTCTGCCGAGCTCGTCTCGTCTCCGCTAAGCTGTCTGGAGGCGTCTGGCATATTCTGCACAGCTGGGCCGCTTGCCTTCTGTCTTCTCCAGAGACTCTCCTGTGTTCTTGGGAGCTTTCTCTTTGGGAACACGAGGAAGGGACTTGTGCAGTTATAAAAAGAAATGAGAGATCACCCAGCCACGAAATTGCATCTTTGCTTGTTTGGCCCAGCATTCATTTCCAGCTCATCCATTTCTAAAGTTTGCCCAGCAGTGTGAACCTGGTAATTTTAGTTCTGTGGTTTCTGTGGACTCCCAGACCCTTGCCCAGTTGTTGAGAATGTAAACTGCAGACGTGTCTTGGTGGGCGTGTGAGCAGGAAGGGGCTGAGGCTCCCTGCACTGCTGGCACCTGAGCTGGGCTGCGCGTGCATGTGGGTGTGGGCACACTCGTGTGGGTGTGTGCAGCAGAGGGTTATGGGGGAGACTGCGGCGTTTAACGGTTTAGAACATAGAAAAGTGCATCTGTCCTGCTGTAATTTACTCACACTGGGAGGAACGTGGCCTTTGAGAGTTGGAGTCACTGTCACTTGGGATTTTGGCCTGTGGCTTTTCCAGCGTTTGCTGTAGGTGTCGTCTGAGGCAGTAACTAAAACCCTGGGACATGGTCTGACTTTGTAACCGAGCAGGACCCTGCTGTCAACATCGGGAGCATCTGACGTCTGCAGTGGTGTTTGTAACTGCGTAGCTGTGCAGTGGTGTGAAGGGGTTTTCTCACGCTCTCGCTGACCAGGGTTGGGCTGCAGCAGGAGGCTTGGGTGGTCTGCCCCCGCCACCCCTGTGGTGCTGGCACGAGGATCATGCTCGGTGTCCTCCTGACCCCGACACCTCGGAAACAGCAGTTGGGAGTTTGTGCATCTTGCTGCACATCACTTGCCCTGACTGCTCGTGTCTGCAGTTGTTTTGGACCCCTTGTGGTTTCCTGGTATCCTGTTGCTCGAGCTGCAGGCCTCAGCCTGCTTAAAAGGCTATAAACCATTTATTAACTTGACTTTAAACTACGCAAGTTCTTCTCTAGAGCTCTGTTCCACGGAGCCCCTTCCTATGCACCCTTTGTTCCAGGTACAAGAATATTAGGAGAGTCCCAAAGCCAGAGGTGAACTTCATACCCAGTGGAGGAAAGGGGACCCCTCCATCTGCAAAAAATAAGAACTTTGCAACAATTTGTTACCTGTATGTGATCTCTGTGGAAACTAGTTCCACCCCTTGAACTGTTGAATTTTTAATATAAAACCCCTGGCCTTCTCTCCCAAGCAGGTGCACAGTCTTAGAGGCATTCGCCCACTGTGACCTCCTTTGCCTGCAAAGAAATGAAGCTGCTTTTTCTGCTACATCCGAAACTCTGTCCTCGAGTCCCAGTTCAGTAAATGGGGTGCAGAGGCCCCCAACTTTTATCTCAGCTTCTGATGAAATTCATGCTTTTGCCAAAACCAGGAACAAAAGGTCTGGGGACTGTGGACACATCCTAGGAGTTAGAAGCAGGACAGAGCAGAGGTGACAGTGGGTGCCTCCGTGCACACTCAGATGGTCTGGGAAATGCTGTCTTCTCAGAGGGACCACAGCCTCGGCGTTCGCAGGAGCAGTGACCCAGGCTGCTGTAATTCAGCAGCAGCACACATGTGTATGCGCAGGTGTGCACGGTGTCCGCTTGCAGGCAGGCTCATCTTCCGAGGGTGGTCAGAGTTTGTGTGGGACTAAGAGCTGGGAGCTGGAGCAGGTAGCCGTGGGGTCTGGTCACAAACACCTTGAACCTCATTTTATGTGGCCCATCCAGAAGGAGGGCAGCTAGTGCTGGTTCTTCGCTCTTGCAGTGAAATTGAGAAAAGTCATATATTTGAAAAGCAAAATAAATTTTTTTGAGAGCTACATTGAATGTTTTAAACTTTAAAACACTCAGTAGGTTTGTGTTTCACCTGAAGTATGACGTGGCTAGAGCAGGCCGTCTCTGCCATCCCTGAAATGAGCTCTGTTCTGCAGGCACTGGCACTCAGCTGTGCTGGGGGGAGAAGCCGGCCTGGGAGAGCCGGGGGCTGAGCCTGGCAGCAGGCAGGCAGCAGACGTGGACAGCTGTTTTCGAATCTCTCCAGCGCCAGGACTGTCCTCCCTGGCGTCTGCCTTTACTGGGGAGGCCAGCAAGAGAGCATGCAGGCCAGCTCGTGGGGTGGACCAGCAACATCTTCACAGTTCTGTCTTTAAGAAGAGTCTGCTCAAGTTTTCCAGGAGGCAGAATTAGAATTCCTCCATAACATATGGCACCTAGAAGTCCTAAGGGATTCTGGAGTTCTTATGGAGAATGCCAGACATCCTAGACACTGTTCTGACACAGAGCCTGTGCTACCACAGGCTGGCTGACTGGGCCGTTCTGCCAGCACCATCCGCCCTTGGGTGTGGCTGGGCCCGGGGTGGAAGGTGCAGAAAGCACCTGTCCCGGGGTTTGGGGCCGCCCTGGCCCGCGTGCTGAGCACCGCTCCTTAAAACCACTGCTGGGGCCAGTCTGCCTCGCTCCCTCCATGCGATGTGCTCAGGGCCCAGACCCTCCGAGCCCCATGTTTACTTGTTTAATCCAAAGGAGGAGTTTGGATTAGACTGTAGTTGCAGAAGAAACCTGGGGGTTTTGTTAAATGCAGGCTCTGGTCCCAAGGAGTCGGGGCGGGGCCCGAGGTCCTGCATTTCTAACCAGCTGCGTGGCCCACGCTCTGAGTGTGAGGCTTAGGTAGGTGGTTTATTTTACCCTCCCAAGTGCCCTGTAAGGGGTTCTTAGCCTCATGTCACGGAGGAGGAGACGGGCTGTGCTCCAGCTGATGCGGTCGGGGCAGGATCTAACCCGTCCTGACGTGGGCCGCTCTGACACCCCGGTACCGCCTTCCACGTGCTTCTGGGCTCGGAGGAGTAACCACAGCTCTCAGGGCTGTGGGAGCCACCTGCTAGGGCGGAGCTTACCAGTGTGAAGTCAGCACTGCCACAAACACAGAATGACAGTGATTTTATTTTTCCATCAGAGGGAAGATATACTGTATTGGCATCGACAGTGTGTAGGTCAGCTCCGTGGTCTGTTAACACAGGGTGTTGCTGCGTGTAGACCGATAGAGTTAATAAGCTTGCTCGTGTGGTCACTTCCCCTGACGTTCCTACCGCAGGACGGGGCGTTGGGGAGTCACATTTCTCCACAAAACTCTGTGTGTTGCAGTTCTGTAAGCACTGAGAGCACATCAGTGAGGGGTCCCTGCCATAGCTAATGTCCAAAAATATCAAAGTATCCTGTTTTGAGTCTGACGGAACGCAATGGGTGTACGAGACATGTGTCTCCAAGGGCATCTGGCGACACGTGCACACAGGATATTTAACGCGATTTGCAGGCTAGTGCCCCAGACAAATCCAGGAAGTCTACCCAGGGCCGCTGACCTCCTTGGGTGGTTTTGGGGCCTTTGGTTTGTGGCCGGGTGATTCTGAGCTCCCTGCCCGCTGGGCAGAGTGACGGGAGGGCTTGCGGGGCCGCTTCTGAATCAGGGCCCAGGGTCCCGGCTCCAGCCTGCTCTCTACCCTTGGAAACGTGCTCGCCCTCCCTGAGCTGCTCCCTCCTCTGCGTTGGGGAGTAAGAGATGTGCTGTGCTTGGACGTGCCTCCCTCGGTGTTCAGCCACCGCGGCCACACTCCTCACTCGCGAGTCTTCCTCTGCGAGCATCCCTGGGGTGCCCACAGGCAATTGGCACCCCTGCTCCACCCAGGGTTTCTTCTGTAGCTGATGAGCTCCGCCAAGCTGGAGCCGGAGCGCACCCCAGGCAGCCCACCACAGGCTCAGGGCCGTCAGCAGTCCAGCCCTATCCAGCAGGTGTCCCTGAGGTGTGCGGGGGCCAGGGCAGGAGTGAGGGCAGTGCCACAGGACAGGATGTGGTGGGACCAGGAAGACCCTCCATCTGCCCTCATCCCGGCCGCCAGTCCTCTGTGCCCAAGGTGTGGATGTTGGGGAGGGTGCTACCCAGCCCCTACCTGCGTGACCCAGCGTGAGCCCTTTTCTGACAGAGTCCTCCTGGCCAGCAGCCTGAGTCCTGCTGCAGCAAGAGGGTGTGCCGTGTGTGCACACTGGTGTGTGTGTGTGTGCACGTGTGTACTGAGTGCATTGTACGTGCATTTATGTGCACTGAGTTCATCATGCCCGTGTGTGTGTGCATGTGTGCTGCACTCCCAGGCAGCAGTGCTGGGACAGAGCTCTCCCGTCTCGCCTGTCCTTCCCTCTGCCTTGAGCGTCCCCGCTGTACAGCAGAGCCGTGCACCGTCCTCCTCACTCTCCCAGAGCCTCCAGCTCTGCACACGGATGGCCTCGCAGTAGCCTCCCTTCCGGGTGTGGGGAGCCTCAGGAACACAGCTGCGCAGCGCTTGGCTTGGCCAGGAGCCGGCCGGCGGGAAGTCTGGGACCCCGGGCTGCCCTCAGGCACTGCGCTGCCGGCCCTCCCTGCAGGACCAAGGGGCTCAGTGCCCTGTTGCTCTGGAAGGCGTGCTGTGGCGCTGTCCTGTGTTGGGGTGCATGGTCACAGTTTAAACAGTTGTGCTGGTGATGGCAGAACCCAGCAGGGCCCAGGGACGGTGCAGACATGTCTTCTAAATCACTTGCACAGGGGAGCCTCTGCAGCGCAGAGGTCGGGCTTTTCACTGCTACGTTTTCCCTCCAGGGCTGCGTGGACCCTGCGTGGAAGTACTCCACACCACAGAGGTGGGTTTAGCTGTGCTGGGGGTAGGGGAGTGCGGGCGTCAATCTGGCAGAGATGGGGTTCAGGTGCTGAGTGCGCTGAGTTTCTCGTATCCCAGGAGGGGGCCTCTGCAGGGCTGCCCGCCCAGGAGAAGGAGTCCAGAGCTGGGCATGCTGGGCCGGCTGGAGTTCAGGGGCGATGGGGGCCCCTCACGATGTTGGGCCAATGGGATGCGCTTGCCGAGCCCTTCCTGTCCCGAATTGCACAGCAGGGCTGGTTTCTTATCAAGGTCAGGCTGAGCCCAGAGGTCGCCCTCCCCTCTGCGCCGTCAGAGCAGAGTCTGGCCTTGCCCTGGGACCGTCCCAGGAGGCTGGGAGGAAGACAGGTCTGGGGAGCAGGCTGGCACCAGGCTGACAACTCTCCTCTTCTGTCACAGCACAGCTGGAGCTGGCCCAGGTGGTCGTCATCGTGGTGGTGGTCACGGTCATGGTCGTTGTCATCGTCTGCCTGCTTAGCCACTACCGAGTCTCCACTCGGTCCTTCATCCACCGCCCGAGCCGGGGCCGGAGGCCTGGGGATGGGCTGCAGCCGGTAAGTGTGGCGGGATCCTGAGACCCCGTGGTTGACAAACTCATGTTGCAGGTTCTCCGCTCGGTGGGTTATCGCCAACCCAACACCCAGGTCGGGCAACCCCACGGAGGCCAGCGCCACCTCTGGGTGCAGTCCCTGCTCGGTCATCGCTGCCCAGGTGGCTGTCAGCACACGGTGTCTCCTGCTCCTGGCCCTGGTGGCGGCCGAGTTGTGCTGCGTCTGCCTCCCCCTCAGCGTTGGGCTTGGGAGTTGCGTCCGTGCTGGGACAGGCAGGGCCTGGTGTGGCCGAGCTGGAAGGCGGGGGCAGGGGTGAGGGTCCAGCCCCTCCTGGGGGTGAGGGGTGGGCTGTGTGGGTCTTAGCGAGCAGTGCGGCTCTTCAGGTAGTGGTGATGGTTGTTAAAGTTTCTAGCTGCATCCTGCCCTGAGTCACCGCCCTCCTTTGGGAAGTGAAACATTGACATTTGGCCACAGTGCTCTGTGACCTGCACCTCAGAGACCAGGGGCCACCAGGGGCTTGTGTTCCAAGTCGGCTTTCCAGTCTGGAGTTCCGGCCACAGTTACAGGTCCTTGGCTCCCGTGGTGGCCATAGGAGTGTATGGAGCCTAGGGCTGCCTGGCGACTGGCTTGGGGGGCCATCGTGAGCATGGGATGCAGCCAGCCTGGCGGGAATGGTGGCCAGGCTGCCAGGCCCAGGGCCCCTGGGACCCTTTGGGGGACAGAGCTGCTCGGAGTCCTCAGGCCTGCTGGCCCGGGGCTGGAGCTGAGGCTTGCTCTGCGCACACCTGGCCGCCCAGGACAGACGGGGGGCTGCTGTGTGCCTCCCCTCAAACCACAGCGGTGAGCCAGTGCCCTGGGGCTGCAGGTCAGGCCTGCTCTCGTCCTCTGCTGTCCCCTCCCTCATCCCAGGTCCCTGCCCTGGTTGGGCCGCTAGCCCCAAGCCCCTCCAGCCCGGGGACTGCGGCTTCCCTCACACGGTGACAGTCTCTCTGTGGGCCCTCTGTCACCCCAGCAGCATGGGTCCCCGAGGTCCAGACCCCGAGCCCCGGGGTGAATAAGGGCAACTCTCTGCCCACAGGAGGATCTCACTCTTGCCAGGCTCTGAACACAAGGTGCCGTCGCCCGCAGGGTCCAGGGCGCTGGTCCGGGACCCCCACGGATGAGAAAACCAGAAGTGCTCATGTCCCCATATGAAACAGGGTGGGGTGTGCAGGGGACCTCCGTCTCTAGGTTACATGCCCAGTGTGATGTGCACCATGCGTCAGCGGTTTTAAGTGCCACGTGGTTGGTGGCTGGAACTTGCAGGGCTGGTGGAACCCGTGGACGTGGAGCCGGGGCGCAGAGGCCGGTGTACTTGGAATCCTCCCAGGTTTAGACAGGACGAAGAGCGAGTGCGACAGCAGCACCAGCCCGACACCCGGCTGAGAGTCAGGCTCCTGCACATACTGATGTGTCCTGTCCACACCGTCTGTGCTGGCTGAGGCGCCCTGAGAGCAGACGCCGGGCGGGAGGGCGGGAGGGCGGGCAGGCCTGCAGGCCACAGGGCGGAGACACAGATGGAGTCTCCTGCTGGGTTTGGAGGTGGGCCCAGGGGCCGCCACTGGCCTGCGCCCACCCTCTCCTGGGGCTGCCGGGCGCCAGCCTCCCTTTTTGGAAATCGTGACTTCCCAAAGGCTCCTTCCGGGCCATACACCACAGGGCACGTCTGAGAGGCCCCACCTATGTCGCCGGGCATTGTCACCAGACACTTGCAGGTCTGCCCGAGGGAGCCCGTCCTGCGCTTATTAGGCAGAGCTCGGGCCGCGCGCCAGCGGGTTGGTTCCTTTGACTCCACTGCTCTTCCTCTGCGTGGCCCCGGTGGGCTGGGCTTCTCAGGGTGTGGGTTCTCCTCCTGAGAAGGGGGGCGTGGGTACTGCTCTGCGACGTTCCTGCACTGGAGGCCCCTGTTCACGCGTGACCAGGTGGCTCAGGCCCAGGCTGCCCCTCCTCCTCCCGGATGCGGGTGCAGGCGCAGGGAGCATGTGTCGGGGAGCGTGCTTCCTGCCCCCAACTATCTGCGTCTCCCGCACAAGGCCTAGGAGATGCCGCCACTCTTACCCCAGCGCTGGGAGAGCTGTCTGATCATCGGGCTCGTGGTCTCCACCCAGAAGTTTGACAGTGTTGAGAGATGGATTGGCTGTCACAGCTCAGGGCGTGGGTTGGGGGCTGCAGGGATGCTCTGCACATCCAGCAGTGCGCGGGGCAGACCCCACGATGAACAAGGGTTCTGACCCCAAGTCAGTAGGCCCTGACCTCGGCAGGTGCCGGGCTCTGTTGACACCTGTGGGTGATGGCTGGTTTGGCTTCGTCTGCAGAGGGAAGAGAACGTGGCTAGCAACCGGAAGGAGGGGCGGAGGGGCCACAGGGAACGCGCACCACCCGGGGTCTTGGTCTGGGACCCTGCGTTGGGAACAGCTCCCCTGGCAACTGGACGTGGACCAACATGACCACACGAGCCCCAGCCTCCCCAGTAGCAGCGTCCACCCCACTAGTGCTGGCTGGCATTTCCCCCAACTCCTGGGGGCCACCTGTGCATGTGGGGAATGGTGCGACTGCAGCCTTCCAGGGGGCCCTCCCTCAGCATCCCAACCAGCCTCTTCTCGAGGGCTCAGAGGGGCTGGGCGCGGGGAGCCCCTTGGACTGACACAGCACGGCGGGTCCGGGTCTGCGCCCCTTAGAGGGAGGTGACTGAAGACGGGGTGTGGGCCGCTGCGGGTGTATGGTTCCGTGTCTGTTATCCGAGCACCTGCGATCTCCCGAAAGCCTTTCACTTGCCCCAGGTCTGGCGTCCCCGGAGCGCACGCTGCTAGCTGGCAGCTTGTGGGTGCGGGATGTCCCCTGCTGGCCTTGCGGCGGGCGAGCGTCCCGAGGTCTCAGCCTGTGCCTTGCTGGGACCCCCCACTTCTGGGGCGTTTTGGCCCATTTGTTCTAGAACGATATGAGGTCTCCATGACCACACTGGCAAGAAGAGGGTTTCTTGTAAACTGATACGAGAAGTGCCGGGCATCTTACCCATCAGCTCCAGGAGACCTGGTTTAACACTGTGGGCCGAGGTTATTTGTGTCTGTTCTCATGGAAGACCTGACAGTCAAGATGGAAAGTACTGGGGTTTGTCTTTGAGGAAGGAGCTGAACATGCAGCCGTTCTGATTTGGCTGAGGAAACTCCACTCCCTGGCATGAGCTGCCCTCTCCTAATGGGCTTCTACTCTGGCCAAAGAGGGAGGCGAGGCTGAGGTTAGTAGACTGGATCTCAGGATCCCCGTACGTCCCTGGTTCTCAGGGAGTCTTCTGGGAAATGCTGGGCAGGACCAGCAGCTCCTCTGGGCCGAGCCTGCCCTGATTCGGAAGGTTTGCTTTGTCGTCAGAGCTCCTCCCCGGCTCCTTCTTCCTCACAGGGCCCCACGCCTCCTGCAGCAGGGTGTGTGGAAGGACACACCCTGGGCTAGCTCCTCTCCCGCCAAGGGCAGGACGGAGGGAGACTGTTGGCCGAGGCCGGTCAGCCTGCATCACCGCAGCATCCCTGAGATGCCGTCTGGGGGACCTGGGGAGGGACGGACCGGCCCTGCGTTTGGTGGAAGCCACCGTCTGGATGAAGAGAAAACGATGGACCCAGCCTTCAGTCCCAAGAAAAGCAAATGCTGAGCAGTGGGTTTCTGAGGGCGCCCTGCCTCAGTTTGCGGGGTCTGGTCTGTGTGGCTGCAGAGCTTTGAGACTGTCTGGACTCCTTTTCCTTATCTGAGCCCGCCAAGTAACAGGAAGACAATAAAGGGCCCAAGAACTCCAGACACAGCCTTGAGAGGTGTGGGCACACGTCACTGACGTCTGTCTTCCCAGGCAGCTCGGCCGGCTGGACGGTGAGCCAGGCGGTGGCCGGCCATCTACTAGGAGCAGAGGGACAGCACACTTTACTCAGCTTGAACCATATGCAGCTGACCTATAAAAACAGATTTCAATGTAAAAATTAATGAAAGAAGCCACGTCAGGTTACAGGACACAAAGTCAGCCCCCAGATCAGTTGCATTTCTCTGCACTAACAGTGAACACTCGGAAGAGACATGAAGAAAACTTTCATTTTACAACAGCATCAAGAAGAATGAAATACTTGGGAGTAAATTTAACCAAGGAGGTGGAGGACTTGCACACTGAGAACTATGTGATGCGGCTGGAAGAAATTCGACACAAATAAAGGGAAGCTGTGTCGTGCTCACGGACTGGAGACTTGATGCTGTTCGGGTGTCAGTACGGTCCTGTCAAAGTCCCAGAAATGGAAAAGTCCACCCTGAAATCCCTGTGATGTCACAGGGGACCCCCACCCGTGGCCAAAATAACAGTGGAGAAAAGTTGGAAGTTTCTCACGTCTTGATTTCAAACTTACTAGGCTGGGTGGACCTGCGGGCAGTGGGGCTGCTTCCTTCCCTGCGCTGCCGACCTGACGAGGACACGGCCGAGGGTGCTTTTGGGCTTCTGTGAAAATGCCAGCAGTGTTGTTCCTGTTGCTCAGAATTCTGTGAACTGCTGTCACCTCGTCTCACGGCTTACTCCGAATGTAACAAAACGTGACGGTATGGGCATCAGCCGAGACTAGGGGTGCTTCCCCTGCTGAGAGGAGCTTGGTTCTGTCAGGAGGTGCAATGCCAGACCTGCGCGGGGCCCCCTCCTCCCCGGTGTCTGGAGACGAAGAAACCAAGGGTCTCGGCACGAGGTACCGCGTCTTGACCTGACTCTCTGTGGGCCCTTGAGGGAGCAGGCTGGAGGGCCTGTGGCCCCAGGGCAGGTCTTGGTCATAGGAGGGCAGCGTGGCCTGGGGCAGGGCTGGCTCCAGGCCTTCTGGACCCACTCATCTTCTAGGCATGGTTCTCTGCACAGCAGTCTGGTGGCTGTAACGTCTCCCGTGTAGCAGGTGCTGAGGCCGGAGGGGCGGACGTCCTGCGACAGGGACGCAGCGGAAGGGGCAGTTTTCAGGGAGAGTTAAGTGTTACTGAAACAGCAGGCGTGGTGCCACGGAGGGACTGGAACCCATGAGAGCGGGGACTGTCCCCTAGATGGCCCTGTCAGCCGTGGCGGGCGGGGTTCCCCCCCGCAGGACTCCAGCATTTACCCCATGCAGAGCCTGGAGCAGAGTGCCCAGAGGTCAGGGTGGAAACCAGGAGGGGGTGACACTGCCAAGATCGCCAGCAGGGGGACCAGGAAGCATGAATGGATTTAGAATCAGAGACATTGATGTGTATTTGGTGAGTTTTTCCAGTTGCTCATTTCTAGGGAATTTATTTCCCTACAAGAATGGTTATTCTGAGCACGGCCACTGAGAATGGTTACTGCCATTGTCAGAAAATGTGCCATGCTCTCCGGGTCCCCTCCCTCCCACCTCACTTGGTGACACCATGCTGTGTGCTGGACTTCGGTCTGCGGTGTGTTGTTGCCGGGTCTCGGTGGGCTCTGGAGGCAGGAGAGCACTGAGCTCCCGTCTGAAGGGTGGGAAGAGAGCAAGGGTGAAACAGTGAGTCTTAGAAGCGTCGGGGGTGTCTGTGCCGTCCTCACCGCGGGAGCAGCCAGGGGCTGGACACAGGGTCAGGGTTGCTCTGTCACTGTTGCCCTTGTGTGGCTGTGGAGTCAGACCTTCAGCCCAGACTTGCTCTGACTGCGGCCGCCGCGGGCGAGCTGGGAGGTGACCTTCGCTTCGGAAGACCAGGTTTGCCTGGGGCACCTTTAGGCCACAGGAGGCCGAGTGATGCCACAAGGTCATGTGCGCATATCCTGGGAATACAAAAATACAGGCGCCTCTTCCTCCAGGTCTCTTATTACAGTCACAGGAGCTCAGTGGACCCTGCTGGTCGCCAGCAGTTTGGGCTCGGAAGGGTTACAAATTGAAATGCTTTGTCAACAAGTTCACGGTGTCAGAAGTGACCCTTAGCCACGCCTTCTGTTTGCATGTCACCCTGTTAGTCTGGCCAGACATTTTTGAAAAAACGAGATGTCAGGTTCCACCCACTTTGTGAACATTTGTACTGAAGAATCAACCTGGAGAAGACGCTGTAGGGTTCTCAGGTTTCAGAAGCTCCATGTTCGCAATGTGGACGGACAGTCCCGGTTTGGAAGGTGACACACGTGGGTGGGGATGCCCATGCGAGGGCTGACCCTCTGCGTCCAGATGTGGACCGAACAGCTCGGTGACACCTGAGCTTCAAAACACATGTGTATAGACTATGGATCGGCCTCAGGGCTCCTGGGGGGAGACCTGCACTGTCTGACTCGCCGTGGCTGCGATTCTCCCTGGGGGTGCAGGTGTGAAGGGCCTTTTGTCACAGGAGTGTGGTCCCTTGGCTTTGGTGCTGCCGCGTGAAACTAACTTCTTCCTGTGGTGTCTTATTCCCCCCGCCAGGAAGGGCGTCTGTGGCCTTTGGACGGCTCTGGACCTCCGCCCGCCTCGGAGGTGAGGGGTCGGACGGGGGCAGGTGGGTGGCAGGAGCCGCGGGCCCCGAGCAGGAAGGGGAGTGACCCTCACACCAAGATTGGTGGATGCCTCACTTGGTTTGAAAGGTGGGGAGGGGTCTTCCTCGACTCTCCCAGGGACTCTCGGTGCCAAGGCTCCTTCCAGAGAGTAGGTCAAGACTCCTGGAACTTCACCTGGTGCCTCGGGCTGCTCATGAGGTGCGGGGTGTGGGAGAGCCTGTCAGCACTGCAGCATGATTCATTCTGTCTCCCAGGCTAATAGGATGACTGTAAAAATGACAGTTTTTTAGTTTAAGTTAAATCTGTGGTGTCAGAGAAGCAGACGGATGGATATACGTTCTTCCTCTGGAGGAAACCTGGGTGGTGGAGTAGATAGAAGACTATGTAGGAAACCAAATGCCTGGATCCTTTTTGGGGAAAAAAGTCTATAATCATATTTACTTTGGAATACAAAACATTTTCCATGTCAGTACTAAATTACCGGAAAATTCTATTCGGAAAGAAGAAACTGGAAAAATTAGAACCCAGAAGGTTACTTGTTCCAGATGTGAAACTCACTGATAGGGGCAGCGAGCTCCATAAATTCATAAATGAACCCAGTGCCTTGTACCTGCTCCAAGGACCTGCCTGTGCTGCCCGGGCCCTGTGACAGGTGCCAGAGCTGTGGGGCCGCCTGTCCTTACTCTGTAGGCAGAGGAGTGAAGAGCAGGGCAGGGGCAGGTCATGTGGGGGCAGCCCCTCCCTACGCCCCACGAACCAGCAGGAGGGGCCCACGTAGCAGGGCGCCTCCCCCACACCCACGCTTCAGGTAGACCACTTACCTGGTGCTGAGCCAGCCTGGGCTTGGCGAGGTGAGTGATGAAGCCACGAGGAGTAAGAAGGCTGCTTTTTCTCTGGAATGGTCTTTCTGAGTTTCTGACAGGAGAGCACACAGTCCAGGCCTGGGTTCCGGACCCGAGGCGTCAGTGCTGGTCCCTGTGCACAGCGTCTCCCAGCCGCTTCTCTCTCGCTTGCAGGTCATATGCGCCTCGCGGTCCCCGGATGCGCTGGCTGCCCCGTCCTTTCTCCAGAGGGGTCGGTTCAGCCGCTTCCAGCCCACCTACCCCTACGTGCAGCACGAGATCGACCTGCCCCCTACCATCTCCTTGTCGGATGGGGAGGAGCCACCTCCCTACCAGGGGCCCTGCACCCTGCAGCTGCGGGACGCCGAGCAGCAGCTGGAACTCAACCGGGAGTCTGTGCGGGCCCCGCCCAACCGGACCATATTTGACAGTGACCTGATGGACGCCTCCGTGTACGGGGGGGGCCCCTGCCCGCCCAGCAGCCACTCGGGCATCAGCGCCAGCACCTGCAGCAGCAATGGGAGGATGGAGGGGCCGCCCCCAGCTTACAGTGAGGTGACGGGCCCCCACCCTGGCACCTCTCTCGTCCTCCCCCCACACGGCAGCGCACACAGCGGGGGCATGGACAGGAAGCCTGGGAACCTTGTCTGACCCGACAGCCTTGCGAGGATGAGGTGGAAGGCGCTGCCCCGCCCGGCACGACGGGGTCGGCTGCACGCGTGGTCCTGCAGCGTGCGCAGCGGTCTTTCAGGGGAGCTGCTCACGTGGAACAGAGAAAGGGGTGCTGTGACGACACCATGAAGTAAAGCCCACAGAGGCACCTGATCAACTGAGAGCAGTCGTGACAGGAAGGCGTCAGAATGGCCTGTTTTACCATGAACCAGATGCGGAGGAAGCGTTATTACAGTCTGTGGGGAAGAATCGCCAGTTTGCTTTCCCCCAAACTGTGGAACTTCTGCTTTAAAAATGATTCTAAGTTCCTGTTTCGTGTGCCAAGGTAGAGAGTGGAGAGATCAAACGAACGCAGGGAGCTAATTTGTGTTGTGATGCTGTGTTTTTGAAAGTTGCACTATGTTTAAGATAATGAGGAAGTTTACCTGAAGTTCTGTGTGTTGTCTTTTCACCTGTGGATTATTTCAGGCCCTCGACCCCACAGCCATGCACGAAAGGATGTTCGAGGCAGGAGTGTAACACACGCCACCGACGCTGATCAGGAAGTCACGGCACAGCAGTGACGCGTCACGAAGCACCTGGAGACGTCGGGACAGGAGGTGCTGCGTCCTCGCGGGCTCTCAGGCTGCGTGTTTCACTGTAAGGCCCGAAGCCTGGTGCCGCCCCCATCCTCCAGTGGCGCGGTTTTCTCAGTGATGTAGATTTATTTCACTGTAGCATGGAATATACTCAAGATGCACATCTTATTTTATGCAATAAATTGTTTAAAATGCAAGGTGGTTATTCTGTGCCGTTGCAACGTGACTTCTCAGTGTCCACTGTGTCCGTTCCTGGATGGCTGGTCATTGCAAGACTTGGCGGACCCTCCTGTGCAGCCTGCTGGCCCCCCCCGGGAGGGACACGGGACGCAGAACCAGCCACACTCCTGGGGGTCACTCAGCCTCTGCACTGGACGCCAGAACTGCAGGCCAGTCTCAGGTGCAGGGTGGGGAGCGCCTCAGAGCAAAGGGTGGAAACCACAACACTGCAGCTAAAATGCAGCTAGAAAGCTAACGTTACCGACTGTTAGTCGTAGCTGTTGCTGGTAATTCACACACAGTGGCATTGGCAAGACAGTCATGTCATTCAAATTCACTGTCTTCCAAACAGAAGCTGTTCCCTCTCAGCTGCCATGGAGAACTGCCCTCCAGAGATGTGGACAGATGAAACCAGGTCTTGATGGTCTGCAGCTGGGCTTCTGCAGTGACCTGGTTCAAAAGCCAAGGTCGTAAATTAAGTCAGTTTCCCCTCGACCCAGAGCAGAGGTGACCTAGATCTGTGCTCCTTCCCAGGTCTGGCCGCTGGGTGTGGAAAGAGGCGTGACTGTGAGGACACAGCCCATCGGTGGAGCCCAAGGGTCCAGGTTAGAAGCAGCGGTTTAGGCGCTCGTGATGGGGCTGCTGTCTCTGGGAGGGTCGCAGGGTGCCTGGCGGTGGCAGCTGAGGCTCCAGGCGCCAGTCCTCCTGCTGTGGCCTCTCCGGCTCAGCAACTCCCAGGACGTGAGCCCAGGATGTGAGTCCCACTTACAGGAACTTCCAGGCATCTGTTCGCTTTTTCAGGAAGTCTAGTGTTCTTCAGAGGCTGTCCTTTAGTACAGAAGAGTTTGCTACACAAAATTGACCTGTTCTTCTACCTGAACCAAAATTCAGGGTTAAAGAGCCTGACAGGCAGCCCCTGCCCTCCACACCACAGAAACACAAAGCTGCAGACAGCAGAGCATGGTGTGTCACACTCAGGAAGGGTTGTCACAAGGATGACACTTAGGTCCACTCATTCAAACTGGGGGAGGACGCAGGGCCGTGCACTCACGGGTGCGTCTCAGCTTCCGATCAGTCCATGAGGAGGCCTCAAAGGCAAGCGTTCTGAAAGCTGCCCAGACCTGGAAGGATGCACTCGGTCCCCGCCCTCCTCAGAACCAGAGGCTGCATCCTGACAGGTGGCCTGAATCTCCCCTCCACCTGCTCCTGGGGCCTGGGGCCGGCCCTGCCTGCTGCTGTTGGCCGCCAGGCGCCCACGAGGTGGCCTGGCCGTGAGGCAGGGGCCGGGAGCGGCCCCCACACCTGCTGTCTGCTGTGCGCAGGCTGCTTCTCGAGGTTCGCCACTTAGGGTAGCAGCAAGTTAGTGCAACTCTTCCCTTTTTAAAATTGCTAAAGCTCGACAGTGTCTGTGGAGGAAGAGCTAGGAAGGATACTAGCTCTTAACTTTTAGATGTTGTCCGCACGGCTAACGTCAGAAGCAGCAGTGCTGGACGCTGGGCCTCGCGGTGACACGTGCCCTCTGCCCTGCCCTCCACTTCTTGGTTTGCCCTGGTTACCGCGGCCTTGGCGCAGTGGTGCCGCATTAGCAAGTCCCCCCAGGATGCTGTGTCTAGAGGGGCACGGCCAGTGCTCTGACCCAGACCACAAATGTGTCCCAAATGCGGCTAACCTGACACTCGGACCCCGCCAGGGCAGGCCTGCCCCTGATGCAGGGATGCGGACGGATGTGGTCGTCCCCAGGTGTCAGCTCAGGTGACTCCACTCCCCCAGTCAGTGCTGCGTGTCACACGGGTCACATTTACACTCACGGCCGGGGAGGCAGCCACTGCCACTTTCCAGATGACGTGAGACGTGCGCAGGGACCAGGCCGTGTCCGCGGCCGCGCCCCAGACGTGTGCCTGTGAGACGCGAGGCTGAGAGCCCCACAGGCTGGGGCAGACGCGTGAACCCGGCTCATGGCTTCATTGTGCGGCACTGCCCACGCCTGGGACGTGTGCCGCACTTGTCCTGCACAGGGGGCAGAACAGACACTTGGTACTACCGTGATACCATGTGTAGATCCAATTTTAACAGAAATGGCACAGAATTAGTGAATGCCTATGTGCTTTGTCCTTTTTTGTAAGGAAATTTGCAAATGGATGTATTCAGATACAAATCTATGTAATTCTCCTACTAAATATCAGTATCATAACACAAGGGAACCAAGTCTGAACAAGCAGGCGGTGGCACACGACCAGCACCTGTGGGCGATCAGAGGTGCATGTTTGCTGTGAAAACACTTAAAAAAATTTTAAATCTCACAGCTTTTTTGGTGCCACCAGATACTTATTTTAATCCCTTCAGCAATGCTTGTTGGACCAGTATTAGTTACAATCAGAAAAATGTTGATTTTTCACCTTGCTTTATGAAAGGACATTAACTCCCATGTTGTAGAACAAGGCAGGGAGCAGACCCCAGCATGTTTCATAAAAACCACACAGCTTACGTCGGAGCAAGCGGAGTGGCCTGTCCAGATGACCGGTGACCATCTGTCTCCTTGCCTTTTTGACAAACTGAAGCTGTGGAACCTGTGAACCAAAGGAGTGTCTGCAGTGAAGGTAACTCGGGACCAGCCAGCCCGCATGAGCGAAGACCCCGTCCCAGAAACACTCGCTGTGGGTCAGCCGGGTGAAGTCTCACGTCCATCCTTCTGGTGTCCCTGCTAGTCTCGCCCCCAAAAGCAAACTCTGCTTTGCCGCTGGTTGGGGGTCTTGTCACCTCCGACCCGCCTACTTCCAGCCGTGCTTTTGGTGTCCGGCTGTGACCTCTGCATTTTTCTTCGAATGTCCTAATATTTAAAAAAGGAACTGTCTATGACAGTTTCACTAAAACCACGAATGAACTGTGGGCGTGGGTACCCTCTCCAGTGCCGCCCAGAGGTGATGAGTGGATTCTGCCCGTCGGATACGGATTTCCAGTTCTTTCTGCCATCAGAGGACATTCACTCTAATAAATCCCATGTTCTTCATCTGCTCTGTGGTGCATGTTCTGATTCTGCACATGATGAGATCCTACCCTTGTCCTCCAGGAAACGAGTTACTGATGATCCTTAAACTGAAGTCGCCTCTCTAACTCTTGGTGCGAAGGGACTGGAAGTCAGCAGCCCGCGCCGTCCGCTCAGTGCAAACTGCAGGCCTGGGGGCTCAGGTTAGGGGCCGAGGCTGCTCCTTGTCGGAAAGGCTCCCCTCCCCGCACCTGCATCTCCTGGGAGGGCTGCTGGGCAGCGCGCCACCTGAGGGCGCTCCAGACTCGGAGGCACTGCACCGGTTACCACGTCTTTGCCTCCCTCCTGCAGAGCTGCCGAGGCTGCGACACACTGGTACTGCTTGTCTACAACCCTTGTTCATTTGCGTGGCATTCAGAAGTCATGCTTTCTAGTTTAAAAGCTGTTTTAAAATGCGTGCACTGCTACTCACAGCGTCCAGTTCACTTGACCCCCAGGAGGCTGCTTAATGATAAAAGCACAACTGTATCTCAGCTTTTCAGTGGTTGTTCACATGAGCTATGATAATCTCAAGTCGTTAAAGTCTTCTTAAACAGCCATTTGTGCTTACTTTTCAACACAGTTCCCATACAGAAAAAGGTTTCCAGCTGTCAAGTGTCTGCGTCCTCAGTGGAGCAGTGGTGACGCAGTTCTGAGAGCTGCAGTCTGTACCTGCAATACATACTTTTGAAGAAAAATGCTGCTCTAAGTGCTGCGTGTTATGAAATCAGCCTTTTCTGCTTATTCTTAATGCTGTGGTTGAATCATAGCTCAAAATCATTAAAAATAATCAGTAGTATACATGTATCTCCTGTTTCTTTTTAAAAAAAATCTTTCAAAAACAAAGCACACATAAGGGGGAAAACCTACGTGCCCTAAAACCTGTCACAGAAAGGTCCCTGTAGCTCCCTAGCTGGCCCTTCCCGTGTGGCTCTGACTTTCAGGAACCATCGTATCTGCTATAAATAGCCCGCTTGGACCACACACAGGTCTGGGTTCCACACAGGACATTCAGGATCCTCACCTGAGACAAGGTCACCTTCAGGCTTCTGGACGCATCACAGAGAAACTGGAGCTGACTCAGCCCAAACCAGGAACACGACATCTCAGGAGAGCTGTTGAATGCGCCCTCACAGATCGCGGTTCTGGGCATGCAAGGTTCCATCCGAGACGATGCAGCAAAAAGAATCCAAGTCTCCTTCACCGAGACCGTAGAATCATAGTGTCTCTAAGCTCTAAGTAAGTTTACAGGTTCACAGATGATGTGACTGTGAACATATAAAACCTCCTACAATCTACCAAACTACTAGAATAAGTGATTTTAGCTTGGTTGCAGGAAATAGTTTATTTTTGCATTTCTGTTAGTAAAAAACTTTGGAAACGTACTTTGGAAACTGAAATCTTAAAATTCTCTTTAAATAATGGTAATGGGCCCAAGCTCATTAGTTAACACACATTGTAGATTCTGGCTTAACGTCCTTAAGATTATTTTGGAAAGGGGATTAGAAACCCGTACAGAGGGAAAGAGCTGAAAGAAAAGGGTTTCTCTCCCTTAAAACATGACAGACTGCATGGTGTTCTGAAGCGGTGTCCAGTCTCCCTCAGCAAGTCCTTTGGGAAACACTACGGAACACCCCCGCCACCCCTCGCCCTCCCTCAGGAAGGTAAGACTGGTGCACACTTTCGTCACAGGGAAGGTTCCGCATAGGATTCCTACCTGACAGCTTGGTAAACCCACCAGGAGTCTGTCTACACGCGGTCGCTAGCAGTATGGTCCAGGAAGTCGTGCTGGCTTCCTCCTGGGCGGTGGGCTGAGCGAGATGCTGGGAGACCACAGAGGCCTCTTGAGGACAGGAGGCCAGATACCCACCTCCACTGCCTGGGTCCTTGGGACCCTTCCCGCCACCCTGCTGTGTGCTGGGCGGGCTGTGAAGACTTCAGAAGCTCCAGGCCAAAAGCAGACAAAAGGCCTGGAGGCTGTTGGTGACCCAGGAGCTGGAGCTGAGGTGACGGAGGCCAGGGAGCCCTGTGTGGGCCTGCTGGCCTTGGCTGCAGCCACATTGCACTCAAGGGGGCTGTGAGAGCCCAGGCACCACCAGCAGGGAGGATCCGCCAGTCTCTGGCTCTCTTGGACCGACGGCCAGCTGCTAAGCAGGTGGACTGGGACCCACTCAGGAAGTCCTCTCCCTGCACCCTCAGGGGGTGTCTACAGACACACGGTGTGCTCGGAAGAACGCGCCAGACTCCTCCAGAGAGCCACTCACGCTGACCTTGGAATAAACACTTCCTCCAACTCCCCATGATCACACTTGCACGTAAGTTTTAAAATGAGTGTCACTTAAAGCATCGTCATTAGATTTCTCTCATTACACTGCTCTGATGTTTTGGTTCCAATGGATTCTAATGAAAATGCATGTTTTAAAATCGCAGGTAAAAAGTAAAAACTTTGCATTTGTTAAGTTCATTGTTTTGATGCCACTTTCTGTCTGGATTTTGGGTTTTGCCCAATAATGCAAACCTCATTCACTCTACACTCTACCTTTTTTTTTTTTTTTTAAAGTTTTAGTCCCCTGAACACAGCACAGCAGAAATACAGATTTCAAAAGGGCTTACCGGAGAGCAGCACGCGTACTTACACCAGTTGTGTGAGCAGCTCCTGCGATGGCGTACTGCGGCTCTGCTGCCAGGACCGGGAAGCACAGAACGTCCGGCAGTCTGCACCGGCACACAGCGTGCTGACTCGTCTCTCCCGGGTGGCGGGCCACAGGCCCACCCCCTTGGCCTGTCTTCGGCCCCCCGAATCTCTGCCTTTCGTGGGGGACCCTGAGGGCCTGCTTCGACAGGATTTCCTGCCTGCAGTTCAGGGGCAGCATGGGCTTGGAAGACCTGGGGGCGGGCGGCTCAAGCATTAGCTCTGTCTCAAGTCGATGTCTCCGAGTGTCACGTGAACAACAGGGGCACTGGCACCAGTGGGAAGATGGGAGGGTGTGCTCGTCCTGCGCAGGCCCAGCAAGGCCTCCCGGTCACTGCCCGCCTGCAGACGGCACTCAGCCCACCAACATGGCCGCTGGAAACGCACTGCCCTGAGCGCGGCCACAGTGAGCAGCACGCAGGGCTGTGGGGCCCACATCCTGGCAGAGACTGAGTGCCCCGGCCCCCAGCCTCCTCCCCATGGGTTTCAAGTACAATATGCCTGTTTCCTTCCCCATCACTCCAGACATGCAGTCTTTCCAATGAGCACTGCGCGGTGTGTGTTGGGGGTGGGAGTTCTTTACAGCCTTAGGAATAAAATGAAAATCCAAAGGGAGCATAAATAGTTGAAACTTTTAACTTCCCACCTTCCCCGTTTCCCCTGTGCTGGCCTCCTTTCTTTAGGGAGGGGGAGCAGAGCTGGTCTGAGCACAGCTCCCGCCTGGAGGAGACGGGCGGGCTCCCTGCTCCTGGACCCAGCATCAGGGTGCGGCCGGGCCTCACCAACAACCTGCAGAGAGTGGCCCCCAACCCTTCGTCAGGGACACGACGAGCCTCCCATCCGAAAGCTCCCACAAATGCCCGGTGCTCTGGAGCGGCGTCCAGTCTCTCCCTCAGCGAGTCCTTTGAGACTTGCCCCACGCCCTCCCTCAGGAAGGTAAAGCTGGTGCACACTTTCGTCACGGGGAAGGTTCCGCACAGGATTCCTACCTGACGGCTCAGCAAACCCACCAGGAGTCTGTCTACACACGGTTGCTAGCTCCAGTGCTTCTGGCCCCAAGTACACAGGAAATCCCGTCTGAGCTGCTCCAAGCGTCACAGGCTCAGACGCCGTGACCACCACCTGACCCTCTGCACGGGGGCAGTAGGAAAAGCAGACTCCCTTTTTACCAAGGGGACCACTGTAACTTCCTGAGGTCACATCCTCTTTGGATCATGAAATAGCACATAGGTTCAGATGTATGAAGACTAGGTCTAATTCCACGGTTTTGATTACTTGCTCTCAGGTATGGATGTTGGTGTTTGAAAACAGCTCCTGGGCGCAGAGCCAAGGTCCAGCTGGGCAGTGGGGGGGCGCCAGCTCAGAGCTGGCCCAGCAGATTCTCCTGTCTCGCAGGAGGAACGGATGCGGCCTCCTCTCTGCAGCCACAAGATTTCAGAGTAGCCACCCCCCACCCTCCTACCGCTCTAAGGAAAGAATTACAGAAAATTAGGGAGTTAAAAGGGAAAAGAAGAGGGCCAGCAGACAGAGGGTAAGGGATATTAATAAACTGGCTTCAGCTCAAGACACGGAGGATTTTAAAAGTTTCAGAGCATCAACTTGGCTTTACCCTTAGTTCCTGACACGAGAGGGGAAACACTGTGCTGGGAGTTGAAGTCCACACTTCAGACTCAGCTCTCCTGTGCCGCTTCAACCAAAGCCCCTGGCCTCCACATTCTAAAGCCACCCTCTGAAGCAAAGCCCTGCATAGATCCTCTGCAGGCCTGGGGCTCTGTGACTCAGGAAATTTCGCTTAATCTAAAATGCTTCCAATATAATGCAGTTACTAAATGGTCTAGATTTCTCAACAGAAGTTCCACTAGGTTTTATGGACATATGTTTGGTAATATTTTCAACTACTTTGGGGAACTAAGACTTGTCTCTTAGCTCTAAACCAAAACAAGTGGGGCGTGCACATCACGGCCACCGTGCCCTGCAGCTCGCCTCCAGACCAGGTGAAGGCCACCCCGTCAGTGCCGGAGGTGACGCAGACCCCACTTCTGGCACCTGGGAGTCCAAGGAGCCTCTTGTCGGAGACTCACGGAACAGCCACAATTAAGTCACCAGATTAAGTGTCCAAAGAAAACACTGACTCAAATTTGATACGATACAAAGTAGTCGAAATGTGCTTCAAATCATTACATGATCTCAAACCCTGTACTCAAGAGGCGCATACAAGCAAAGCCAAACAAAGCACCTATTTGCAGAACGAATGATTAAGAGCACCCACCTCTGGTTCTACAGATTCCTGGTTCAGACAGTGAAATTCCAAGATGGCAGAGAGGCCCATACTTGCTTTTTTTTTTTTCCAGTTCTTACTCTACTGAAGTGTAGTCACTCCTACGCGACTCTGGCATCTAAGTCTGTGTGATCTGATGCACCCTAGACCACAGTGCGGAAATAGCCAATCAAGTAAGCTTCTAATACCAAAAAATACTTCAAACCAATGCGAGTAACAATCTATTTTAGTTTAGGGCTTCCTTATGGAGATTCAATTTTGAAAATCTGAAATAAATGAAAGTCCTCATTTAAAACAAAATGAACTGTAACACACATTACTATAGAGTAGATAAACAACAAGGACCTACTTTACAGCACAGGGAACTGTATTCAGTTTCTTGCAAGAACCTATAACGGAAAAGAATCTGAAAAGAAAAAATACATACGTATGTATATGTAGAACCGAACCACTCTGCTGTACACCTGAAATGAACATTGTAAGTCAACCACACTTCAATAAAAAATTTTTAAAAAGAAAAAAACCGTAGCCAACAGAAATACACCTCTCCTACGGTGAAAGCAGGAATTTTTCAGAGTCCTTCAGTAATTCAGAAATGCGTATCTCACAGTATAGCTCACAAATACGTTTTTACAAAACCAGTATCCTCTCAAAGATACCAGAAAAGATGCATGCATTCTTCCTCATTTGCTAAAACACCTGTCCATTTCACTGCCACATCCTACAGTCTAGGGTGGCTTTGCTTGCAGTGTCTGAATTGGTCAAGAAACCCTGAAGGTGGCCTGAACCGAGTGGAAAGAACACAGGAAGAGCTGGACGTGCCTCATGTACAGCTTGCTTCTTTTCTTCAAACACCTCTCCTGCCCAGACGTTAATCTTTAGAGAATTCCCAGAACTATATTCTGAGATTGCTCCATTTCCTCTTGGAGCAAAAAGGACTAGCGTATATCTTCCATTTGTGAATAAATGGAAGGCAGCTTCTATAACAAATAAACTGAAGATATCTTTGAAGGCATAGTTTTCTTTCACTAGTGGCAGGAAGGTGATCTTAATACTTTCTCCTTTGTTGGAATCTGCAAACAGCACCCTGTCGTATGCAAAATGTTGTTTCTGGTACCTTAAACGGTGGGTTCTGCTGTTTTTCTTGAATAAACTAAGTCTTTTACCTGTTTTTCACTTCACTTGCTAGTTTCAGAGCGAACACTTCATCCATTTTATAGATGTTAAATCTCGGTGGTCACCCCCTTTACCCTGTCAACAGCCCGCAGAAGTCATGGGCGAATTAATCCAGAGCCTAAGTGAAGGGGGCTCGCAGGACACCGCAGACCGTGTACTGACCAGACACACACCCTTGATAATCTGATTCGACGTGCCCGGTGCTCTGCCGGCTGCTGCGAACCTTCCACGTCGGCCCTTCGCAGCTCCCCGAGGACGAGCTCAGCAACAGCAGCAGCATCTGACAAGATCAAAGGTTCCTGCTGCCCAGTCATGGCAAAGGACCTCTCACACTTCCAGAGGACTTTTTACTGGAGAATTTCAAAGCCTTCCCCAATGTCTCGCCTTCTGGAACTAGGTAAACGCAACACAACTATGAAACTGGACTGCGACAAATCTCAAGCAGGCTCAACCCAAGGTGGACACTCAGGGTTATCAGCGCTTCCAAGACCCACAGTTTATCCGCACTGGAAATACACCCTGTGCAACGTGAAAAGTCAAAGGAAATTGTTTTAGAAGAAAGCTTCATACAGCACATAACTTTAAAACAGGACTCTCAAGCGGTTAGTATCTTAGCATTTAATACCGGCAAAAACGCGCTTTATTTGATAAACAAGCTAGAACATGTTCACTGTTTTTAGGCCCGAAAACGTGCTGCTAACGTGAAACCACGCACTCGATCTGTATTAGGAGACAAACCACTCTGCCTCATCAGGCCTGCCCTGACCACCAAGAGAAGGAAGAGTCCAAATCCATTTAAAAAGTGCTCCAGCATAATGATTAGATGGATCAAATGTAAACCTTTTTTTCCCTTTAAAGTATTCTCACTTTGGCCAAATTGAAAGTATTAACACAAAACCCCTGCCAAACAGCAGTGAGCCTGCAGGATGGGTCCTGGCAGCCCCCGACATTCCCAACAATGGCAGTCTGGAAAGAGGCACTCCCTCCTTGGTGTCCACTCAGGGTCAGGACTGAAGAGGCAGAGGAGAAAGTGAACACGAACAGCCTCAAGCACACGTCTCACAACTGAACTTCTTTCCAAACAGGTCATTAAGTGATACCTTTGTTATTAAAAAAAATTCAAGTAAAATGCTCAAGTAAGGCTGTTTCAATTCAAGGGGAACGCAGCAGCTACAGCCTTAAACCTAACTCTGCGGCTGGTGGAGACCACGGCCTTCCGGGCAGCAGCGGGGTCCCGGCCCCCAAACCAGCAGTGCTCTGGGCGCTGCTCAGCTGTAAACTTAAGGTGTAATGATTTCCCCTCTTCCTCTGAGAACTCAGCTCAGTTAGACATGATGCACAAGTAAGAGTCTTATGTTCTGGGTGAGAAAGTGTGACAGTGACAGATTTGCTTAAAAATCTGATTATGACAAGCTTCAGGTAAAAATCATTTTCAAAGGGTCGATTTTTTCATTTACATATAACCCATACATCTTATTTACAAATACATGACTCAGCTTTCCTCATTAGAGTCCACACTGAGTGGTACTAACTGTTACACACTGTTTTCATAGACTCACTATCCTCTTATTCACAGGTAGTCCTGATGCTAATACTCTGCCTCCATTCTGAGAGCTGCATACAGTTGAAACCTCAGTGAACATCAGGGAGGCCCAGCGTGAACTCCGTGGCCACACCGGAGACACAAGGAATCCGCACCTCCACCGCGTGAACCGCAGCTGCAGCTGCAGCTGCGAAGCAGCAAGGACAACTGGAGGACGGAGAAGAGCTGATGCAGGAGACACGGGCCCTCAGCCCGCTCTCGACGCCGCCCCTGGTGTGAAACTCTTATTCGGGGTCCACTCTTTCTTTTCAAAAACCCCTGGTTCTTCTCGTGATGTTCACCTTTACAACCTTATCTTAGTTCTTTAACCCTCAGAGAGCTGCTGTATTTGGGCTGCTAACCAGAAATCTCAGGTGTGTGTATCTTTGTCCATATCCTCCCAAGGGTAAAGAGCGTAAGTGTCTGTAACCTGCTACATAAGGCACGCTATTCCACTTTTTTCTTAAAGGAAACCTTTCCCTTGGTTTCTTGCAGTTTCTCAGTGAGCCTGTCCTTGGTCTCCTCCATCTTCTCCGTGAGGAGCTCCTTGGTCTCCTCCATCCGGTCCTGCAAATACTCCTTCACCGGAGGTGGCGTCGACATGTAGCCGTGGCTGCGCAGATACTTCACCATGAAGGACGTGCCCCCCAAAGTCACTGTGTACCGGGCAGGCGTTGCGATCTGCAGGGACAGCAAACGGGCAGACTGACACTGATGACGACTACTGTTTCAAGCAAAAACAATGCGACGCTGAAATTCTTGCTAGTGACCAAACTATAAATTTTATTTAGTTTCATGAGCTTCACTTTATTATTTCACGAGGCTACAATTACAGCCTACGTGGTTTTTCTGCCTAATATGCTGTGAGTATCTCTCACCTGTACACTGACCCAGGGTTGTGGAACATTCAGCGGCAGCACCAAAGTCTGTCACCACGTGCGAGTGAACGTGGTGGTGGCAGGGTCACTGGGAACCGGGGGGGAGTGCTCAGGGCCCTCCCATCAACAAAGGCACTGTGTTCCCACTCCTCTGAGGCCCTGCCGACCGCATGCTGTGTGTCTAAACTGGAACCACAAGTGAGAGGCAAGCATGGGCCAAACGTGTTCCTCACTCAGTTTACTTCAGTTTCACTTTTGGATTTCTTTTCCCTGACTTTTCCAGACATTACACTACCTTCTCACTACAGTCCATGCTGGGTCTAGAATCCCAGCCAGGAACTTGTGGGAGACCAGAAAGTGGTCCAGCAGCACACACGCAGGAGACACGCACAGGCCCAACCTGACAGATTCAGACCGAAGCAAAACAGCAGACGGATGGACACAAAGGTAAATGCTCAGAGCCTAGGGGCTGTGCCTTGCTCTGAGGCTGTTGGCGAGGTGCCACCCCCACGCCAGGCTCCAGTTCCCTCCTCACTCCCCCTAGAACTTGCTCCAGTCAGGAGCCCTGCACTCCGTAGGGGGTCCCACTCCACAACAAACATGTGAGGCCACCTCCCCTCTGCCCCTGGGGCCCCTCCCTGTTTCCTCCCAGCTGGGGCTGCCTCTCCAGTCCCTGCTGATCCGTCCTCAGGCAGCCAGCTCTGGACACGTGGGGCGCCATCCAGACCACCAACCCCTCTTCCTACACTCCCACGCGGTCTCATCCAGCAGCCTGTCTGCAGCACCATCTGTGTGACTCTTACACTCAAGTTCTCCTAAGTTCCAGCAAACACCACTGCCTACTCAGTACACCCACGTGTCCAAGAGGATCTCAAAATGCTGTCTGTCCAAAACTGACCCGTGGATGGTCAACAGTCCTACCCCAGCCCTGCTCCACTCCCCGCCGTGTGCATCTCAGAAAACGAAGGCAATGGAGACACGGACAGCAGGATGACATGGCTCTGCACCCCTGCGGGCCCACAATCCAGTGAAGACAACAGACACTGAACAAAACCTAACATGCACTGAGGGGACGGCATGGGGTCAGGAGCCGTTATAATTAGGGGAATGGCTTAAACCATCACGACAGTTCGACTCACTAAGGTTATATTATAGACAACTAAAAGTTGCTAATTTATGAATTCAGTAAGTTTTAATGTTGAAAAACTCAGCAATTGGGCCGTGGCCCCCTAGTCAAAATTATCATAAAAGAAGTCTCTCAACATTTAAGAGGATTTTAATGAAGATGACAGAATAAAATGTCATTTTTGAGTACTACTATAAACCCATAATTCTAAGTATTTTTATACAACAGAAGTAAAATAACATCTAGTTTCCAAATATTTTCTACCTGTTTTTTTTAGGATGAAGGTTCATGGAACCTCATAAAGTTTTTCAGTTGAGAAAAACTACATGAATATGGCTAAATTCTACAACTTACAAGTCTCCTTGTCTAAGACCGAAAGGTGTAAAAACGACTTACAGATGTCACTCTCTGAATTCAGAGAACAGCTGTAAAGACAATGAAACATAACATCAACAACTAAGTCTAAGGGCTACGACATAAAGCAACTTGAATTAAACGTCTCCTCTTTAGGAAGACAAACATAAACAGCAAAATAAATGCTGAATTTCACTAGCATGGATCTGAGTAAGGAAAAGCAACTTACTACCGACAGGAGAAATGTCAAGAGAGAGGACCACATGCTGCAACTATCAGCAGGCTATCAACAATCTACCTATTTTTAAGGCATTTCTTCCCAAATTACCATTCCGTTTACACTTAAAGATTGTACACTTTACTTGAGACATGAGGCATATAGAGATGAAGGCAGCCACTGGGAGCTGGCCTGGCTCAGTGAGGAGCGGTCAGGCCACAGCAGCACCTACCTTAAACAGGGCGTATGCTGTCAGTGCGTTTCCACTCTGGGAATTTTTCAGAATGTTTACTACGCTGTCAGGTAACCCAATAAGTTCTAGAAAGGGAACGACATTCACTCCTCTAAGAAAGAAACAGAAAACAATTTACATACATATACACACATATACATACACACAAATTTTTGGTGATAAGTACTTTTAAAAGATTATCTGAAAACATCAAAACCCAATTTTGTTTAAAAGTTAATTCTGCATCATTGAACAATACTGCCCGAACGTCAGTGTCCTGCCGTGTCTCACTGTTTACAACTTCTGCTCACGGACATCATTTATCACAGCAAAATCAACAGCAGTAAGTAACCTAAGAGAAAAGGATCAGAATCATTCACCTGACCTTACGATCTTTAGTTCCTTAGAATGCTCCAACTCAAACTTCCAGACCTAAGATTTTTACCTCTAAAATTATACGTCAAATTATACTGTTACTGTAAAAGCAAGCGATACTATGACATCACTTACTGAGTTACCATGCAAAGAACAAATGACCATGGGCTTGATGCAAATTTCACTTATTCTGAAAGGAAGCTTCTGTTCAGACTTAAAGGGCAGGTGAAGAAGCAATGACCGTAAATTACAGCAAATTTCTGGAGGGAGGAAGAGAAGGCAGAGAAAGTCTGTCACCTGAACTGTTAAACCCTCATTTATTTTCAGTTTCCCCGAGTGTCAAGAGCTCGCCACGCTGGCGCTGCCCTCTCCTCCCAGTGTGTAGTTCTGCAGCCGCCAGGAACCTTCACCCCCAGCCAACGAGTCTCTGTTCTGTGCTTCTCCTTCGTAAAGCACAGCAATCACCACAGTTAGGAGCCTTGACTCTGTACAGGATGTAGTTAACACGACGGCACACTGTTCAATGCTGAAGTTCCCTGACTGTCCCGCGTGTCCCCTGTCACTGTCTCATCACGTCTTCCAGCTTCTTTCCTCCACAAGTGCTGCCCAGCACTCTCTGTTGAGGAGGTGGCAGGCCATCTTTTCGTGTCAAGGTTTCTGAAGCTCCCAGGCCAGCTGTGTGGAGGAACTGCCCTGGATGTGGACCTGTCCTAATGCCTCCTCACGAGCCGACTCGGGCTAAGTGCTTTCCAATGGGAAAGCTGCAGAGCAGACTCTGGTCCATCTCGGAGCATCGTAATGGGAGCCACGGGGTCCATCTGATCCATCCCTGGGGAGTGACTCTGGGTTAAGGTGGAATCCACAGGCTGCTCCTCTGTGCAGGTGCTCGTCCCCTTTGTACTGAAGAGGGAGCTGCCTGGATGCATTCTAATTATGGTGGTTATAACCTCCTCGCTTATTCTTAATACTAAAAAAATGGGGAAAAGCTGTCTGTCTCTGATGTCACAACACTTAACGGACCAGGGACTGCTCTCAATAATATGGCTGCTCATAATCAAGGAGCGTTTCCTATTGTCTAAGGAGGGAACCAGGTAACGGAAGGAGACTCTACAGAGTTAAACATCAACTACAAGTCCAGTCTGTTTCTTTCAGCGCCATCAGCTCCTCCTCCCACCTCTCTCTCTCAGATAACAACAGGATGTCCTGAAGCAAGACTCAGCTGTGGAACTAACACAGTCGCAGGAACGTCCACCACAACACGCTCATCCAGCCCTGGCTTCAGGTACCAACACAACCATCAGGTTCTCTCATTAATCATTTCCTAGCTCAGACTAAGCGTGGTATGTAAAATCCACAGATTTAACAGCAGTCATGCAAGGGAGAAAAAAGACAAACATCTGGATAATATAAGACAAAATTAAGTGACTTTTAAAAAAAACTATCACGAAGACAAACAATTATAACCTCAGACCTC